>NC_136877.1:48190150-48485150 GCF_949152265.1 Phoxinus phoxinus
TAACAGAACATTTCTGGTATTTTTGCTCAAACATTTGAAGGTAATAACTTCCCTGAAGTAGAAATGTGCATTTACAGAAAGTATGTTCAACGGGACCTTGAGCTTGCAATGCATTCAGTTTTCTCATCAGTGTGTGTGTGTGTGTGTGTGTTTATATAAGCAGTTCCCACATAAAATAATGCCAAGCTTGCCCTAAATTGAATAAATCAATGTTGTGGAAAGTTACTTTTTTACATTAATTACATTACTTAGTTACTTTTTATGGAAAATAATGTTGCGTTACTTTCTTGCTTGTTTTCTAATAACAAAAAAAAGTTTAATTTTTGTCCTTTTCACGCCAAAAGTGAATAAATAAATTCACGTCTGTACAGTAGAGGGCACTGCTCAAACAAACCTTTGCTGTTCTGGATCACAGAAGAAGAAAGTTCAACACCCTTACTTCAGCAATATAATAAAGAAACTGGATATTATATTTGTTATAAATAACAAATTGGATGTTTATCTAAAGTCATTTTTGCTTATTAGTGCAGCTGAATTGGATCATCGAAGGTTAGCAGCAAATACATTGGTTAATAAAGTGAGATGCTCACATTCAGTCTAGAGCTACAATAACCATCTCATGTTCACACACACACACAACACCTCTACACTTACAGTGTACTCACGGTTTCTCTCAATATGGAGACAGGAGAGCTGTCAGTCAATACATTTGCGCTACTTATTTGAAAAAGTAATGCACTTTGATGTAAATTTAAAAGTAATGCATTAAAGGTACAATATGTAGGATTTTTGCAGTAAAATATCCAAAAACCACTAGGCCAATGTTATATATTTTGTTTAGTTGATTACTTACATTATCCCAAATGTTTCCAACTATTTGTAAATCGTGAGAAAATTACCCTCGGTTTCCGCTCGTACTGCCATAGTAACCATGGCGACAGACGTGGACAACTGGGTAATGCCTAGCAGGACGCCTCACGCTGTTGTTGTTTTGTTCAAACATTATGGACCATGGCAAGCAGACTTTGAGACAAAAAGAGGATTAAAACGAAGATCAACATCTTTCGAGATGCCGAGAGCTCCGCGACTAACTTCAACTTGACAGAGACGCGAGTGTTGCATGTACTTTATTAGAAAGGTGAGCAGATGTACATACAACTAATCAATGTTATTTAGTTCAACATGATGAAATGTTAGAATATGATCTGTATGTTAATTTAATGTTGATCTAGCTTACTGCTAGTATATAGCCAACAAACAACCTAACTAACAACATTCAACACACTCAAATGGCGTTTAGTGTGATAGTGTAACTGTTCGAGCGAGCGAAACAGCGCTGCATTACCTCACAAGTTTAATTCGTCTAATAAACTGACCTGTGTGAGTATTATTCAGCACTTGCGTGTAGTTCGGTAGAATGAAATGTCCATATTCCTTTATATCCGTGGGACTCGCGTTGTGTGTGGCGCTGGTATAGGCTACGTCTCTCATTAGCACTCGCGCTCCACTTCATACCATAGTCATGTTAAAAACATCACTGTATTCACTCATCCATAAAAGATCCTTCCATAATTCTGCGTAATGCTTTGCGTCATCAATATATGCCTTTGTTATTGTAAGAGGTTAGCGACCCCTGGCGGCAAAAATCCTACATATTGTACCTTTAAGTCAAGTCACCTTCAATTATATAGCGCTTTTAACTATATAGATTGTTTCAAAGCAGCTTTACAGTGATAGTAGGAAATAACTAAGTAATAGGAAATTAATTAAAGGTTGTGTAGGTAAGAATTGTCCTAAGAACTTTTTTTTCAAATTGGCTTAAACTATCTTTATACCAATACATAATTAAAATGTAAGTACTTTGAAAAAGAGAGTATAAAAATTGAGTGACTATAGTGTATTTAATCTTCAAAACACAGCTCATTAATTCCTACCGGGACAAAACAAGTGATTGGCTTGCGCGACTGTCACTCTCCGTCGCCATGACTACCGCCGCTATTACTGGCTCTGCCCACGTGCGCGCAGTCGCGCACCCGTTTTTAGGTGGGAGTGAATGGAATTAACGAGCTGTGTGTATTGAAGATTAAATACACGAGTCACCCCGTTTTTTATACTCTCTATTTCAGAGTACTTGCATTTTAATTATGTATTGGTATATAAAGACAGTTTAAACAAATTTGAATATAAGTTTTATCTTTTGGTTAGTTGTAATGCCCAACGCTGGTTGCTGTGTACAGTGATATTCCAGCCCGATCTCATGAAAGTGCGTATCTATACCACGAATGATATTTCTCGTGTCATTTATACGCCAAAAATAGTTTTTGCGTGCATATGATACGCACTTTATGGCTCCTAATCCTAACCAATGGTTTTCAGTGCGTAGCATATGCACGCAAAAAAACTCATTTTTGCCGTATAAATAGCACGAGAAATAAGATTCGTGGGATAGATACGCACTTTTCATCGTGTTGGATATTCCTCCTGTGTTGCAGGTTCCAGCCCGATGGCCAGTGCACGGACCTGAGGAAGTTCATCGACGGGCCGAGTCATTTCCTCAGTCTTCCTCCAGAGCTCAAGGCCGCCGTGGACGCCATCACTTACATCGCTGAGCAGCTGCAGGCCGAGAAGGACTACGAGGCTGTGAGTCGCTTACAGTCATATTACTTTTCCTGCTTCAGAGCTCTCGAATCTTCACGTTCCCTTCGCTCGCACTGTTTCCCATCTCATTTTCTCTCTTCTTGTCCTCTGTCTGTCTGTCTCGCAGTTAAGGGAGGACTGGCAGTATGTTGCCATGGTGGTTGATCGCCTCTTTCTCTGGATCTTTGTGGTTTTTACCACCTTCGGGACGCTGGGCATCTTCACTTATGCCAGCTTCAATGCCACTCCCACTGACCCCTTCCCCTAAATCTGTCTCTCACCACCTCAAAAACACTGGCATGCGATGTGTTAGACACTGTTCAGTGCATATTCATGTTACAAAAAGAGCACAGCAATTCATTCACATAATATTTCCATTGAGACAATGGATGGATGCTTTATTATTGCTGAGTTTAGTAGGATTTTATACAATTAGATCTGTGAATATTATAAAATAATCTATAGATTACTGGAAATTATTATTTTAAAGAAATGCAGGGATGCTTAAAATGAATCAAACATGACTGTAAAGACATTTTAATGTTACAAAGGATTCCTGTATGATAAATGCTGTTTTGAACTATCAAAGAATCCCGATAAAAACGTAACTCGTGTTTCCTCAAATATGAAGCAGCACAACTGTATTCAGCATTGATAATCAAATGTTTCTTGAGCAGCAAACCATCATATTATAATGATTTCTGAAGGATCATGTGACACTGAAGACTGGAGTAATGATGCTGATAATGTATTCTTTGATCACAGGAATTAATTATATTTTAAAATATATTCAAATAGAAAACATTAAGTGTAATAATATTACTGTTTCTCAAACTTTGTATTTTTGATCAAATAAATACTACTTTTTACAGAAAAAAGGCTTTCACTGCGGCGGCACCCTGTCAAGTGGTACTAATATGCACAATTTAGATACTAATATGTATAATTTATAGAACTATTATGTATTTTTTAAGACAATTATGCACCCTTTAGGGGTAAATCTGGTACAAAGGGTTACCTTTAGAAAGGGTGCCGCCCCAGTGATGGCTTTTGTACCTTTTTTCTGAGAATGTAGTCTACATGCATTTATGCATGGTGTGCAAGACATTGTTTTGATACCCAGTGTGATATGTGCTGTGTGTGAAGTGTGTGAAGGCTGTTCTAGTCATGAGGTTTTATGTGATGAATAAAGAGCAAAGGTGTTCAGGAAATCTGCTTTTTTTTTTTTTTTTCAGAGGATACAAAAACTGTTTCTTGCTGTGTGTGTGTGTGTGTGTGTGTGTGTGTGTATAAGAAGACAGAATATACAGTTTAAAAATCATTATGTCTATAAAGTCTATAACGCCCACATAAAACTTTCCATAGTTTTGGAAAGTTTGGCTGTAAATATCCTCATATTTATGAGTTATATTGATGGGTAGGGCTTTTGGTTAGGCAATAGATAATATCATTACCCTGATATAAAATCAATCGAAGTCTATACTAATATCTACGCATCTATCTATCTCAACATTTTGATTGCAAATAATATATCAATATAACATGTTTTTGAATGAGAGTTAGAGAGGCGAGCTAACTCAAGAGGGATCACAGTTGAGAGACCGTTATATCAGACGACTTCACTGGATGCCTCATACAGTATACAGACACTACAGAGGAGAATTGAGGAGATCAGGGTGATTCGAGGATTTCAATATTAGTGCGGCTCAGACCCCGATGAGGGTATGATAAAAAAAATTGTTGTTGTTTGTATACTAGAGTAGGCATGAACAATACATAGGTCGGGGGTTCTCAAAGTCTACATTCAAAGGTCCAAATCTGAATTTTCATCAATGTCAAAGGTCCGGAAATAATTGGTTATTACAAAACTTGTTTTTAATAAACATGCAAATCAACATAAAAACATTTTTAAATAAAATGCCTTTTCCATTTAAAAATACATTAATAACAAAAGTGGCAAAACAATTAGATTAAGTGTTTCAATCAATTAGATTAAAGCATTTTTTTTGGAACAAAACACAAGTAGGCCAAAATAGTAACATGGTGCAAAATACAGAGCAGCCAAAAGTAACACGGTGCAACCACATATGTAAATTTGACTCCTCCCAAAAATGCTAAAAAATAAACGTGTGACAGGCTATATGTCATGTTATAGCCAGATATGACGACACGCATCACCGCGGATGAGCATCATCAAGCCAACGCGCAAACTATCACAAATCAAAGTGAAAGTAAGTCGCATGAATTATCTTCATTAAAAGATTTTAACTGCATTTATCAAAGTAGGAAATCCACACTTTTAATCCCTTACACAGAATTAGTGCTCTTGAAATACGAAATGGAGGCGAGTCCGGATTAAATTCTCTCCGGATCCGGACTTAGTTTGAGAAGTACAACCCCTGAATATTGAATTAATTTCTACTCATTTTAAATAACCAGCTAATATTCATTAAGAATATAGACAAACTTTGTATTACTGTACTTGTCTAGATTAGCAATGTGTTGGTTAAAATATGTTTTTAGAATTATTTTCAACAAATGTAATGTTTTAAAATGTTTTTTTCTGCTTTTGTGCGGTAAAATTAACTTTAAAGAAGATCTACATTTCTCATTTTCATTCATGGAGATAACATGGAAAGTGTGCCATGCTTTAGTGGAGGATTTCTGGCACCTGGTGGAAAACAAACACGTTTAACACGAAAATGACATGAAACTACCACTATAACCAGTAGATGGCAGCAGAGGACCAGTCATTAGCTCATTTGCCATTCCCACTCTCTTTCGTAGCTCTTTTCACGTGTGTTGCTTTTGGACTTATTATATTATTTATATTATAATACATTTTATTGCACTGAAGTATGAAGTATAGCAAGAGTTGGAAAAGTCTCATGCCATTTAGATGAGAGGAATTTCATCAAATAAATGAATAGCCTAAATATATAAGCCCAGATTTACAGGGGATTGGAAACCGTCTTTAATTGCTTCCACATCATATTATGTAAACTACATTTATGACAATGAACTACTCAGATGCAGATATCATAACAATCTATCAATAAATGCACACGCGTTGTTCTCTGCGTTTGACACTGGCACTGGATTGAAGAACACACTGAATAAAGCAGACTAAACTACGGGGATGAGCCGAAGCCTGCCGCCGGTTTATGAGTTTTAAAGGGGACTGAGGCAATCACTAATGAGTGTACAGTATATATATAGTTAATCGCAACATTTTAAGGGCTGGGTGGATATTTAGGGTGACACCCCTGGAGTAGATGCAGGGAAATGTTATAGATAACATAACATACATAGATATTATTGTGCTAATAAGAACAATAAGAATGCCATACAACCTACACATACAACGGAGATAAAGGCTATCACTGACTGTAAACTCAACCATATTAGTATCGCTAAGATTAACTTATCTATATGATATAATTGTAACTTACTTGTGATCACTGACGCACACGAACACAACCTGAAGCTTAACTTATGAACTGAAACTAAACTGACAGCCGGGGTTTCTTCATAAATTGGTCAGAAAACAGTTGAAAACATGAAACCGTTGGAAGTGTAATCAGTGGCCTTTAAAAAAACACAACATTTTGTGATTAACAACTGTGCCTTAAACTAAAGAGATCTCAGAAGAGATTCAGAATTACTTGTATAAGGCTGGAAGTCTTATTATAAATGACACAATGAGCGAGCTGAATAAACTCAGCTAGCCAGATCCTTCACTGCCCACACGAGCTCTGTGTTTAGGGGTGTTTGAGTGAAATATTCTCAGAGGAGATTGTGTTGCATTTAATTTACAGCCTGTCCGTGCTTCCTGTCAGCATCTTGGCTAACAGTTGTCTGAAGCATGTTGACTGCGGTCTAAATCAATAAACAGCCGTCGCTGCAATGATTGTTATTACTAAAATTACACTGCCGTGTGTGTGTGTGTGTGTGTGTGTGTGTGTGTGTGTGTGTGTGTGTGTGTGTGTGTGTGTGTGTGTGTGTGTGTGTGAATGAGAGTATGTTAAATTATGTCCCATCTCACCCTCCGGAGAGGAACAGTCGTGCCCACCTCTTCCCTTTGTTCTCCCACAAAAATATCCCCTCTGCCACACACACACACACACACACACACACACACACACACACACACACCATCAACAGGTGCCTGCCAGCGCTGCCACAGATTCCAAACACATTCTTCTCTCCCTCCCATAATTCTTTGGCCTCCCAACCAATCACGGATACTGCATCTCCCAAGTCAGGTTGCAGGGAGGAGAAATGATCAGGTGACCACGTCAGGGGTTTGTTGGAGAGGTTCGGCCCTGCAGCCGGTCTCGAAATGACCAGAATCGCATCGGGCGGTCGGTTAGTGAGAGTACAGAGACTGTGGAGCGGGACATGTTAAGGTGTTTGTACAGGGGTGACGGGACCAAACTCTGGATATACAGCGTGTGCTCTCGATGAAGACTCTGCTCGGGGTCCTGTGGAGCTGCTGGCTCCTGACGCTCACAGGTAATGCAGAGCGCGAGCTGGGGAAAGACCATTACACTACCCTTTAAAGGTTTGGGGTCCATGAGATTCTTTTAAAATTCTAAATTCTAGAAAAGAATGGGTTGGGGTCCTAGAATTCTAATTCAAAATGTTTTTGAAAGAAGTTTATTTTCCTCACCAGGACTGCATTTATTAAATGCAGTAAAAACAGTAATATTTTGAAATAATATTACAGTTTAAAATAACTGTTTTCTATTTTCTTTCTAATATGATGATTTGCTGCCTAAGAGATATTTCTTCTTATTATTATTAATGTCAATGTTAATGTTAATGATCCTTCAGAAATCATTCTAATATGATGATTTGCTGCTCGAGAAACATTTATGATTATTAGCAACGTTAATAAAAGTTTTGTAGGATTCTTTGATGGATAAAAAGGTCCAAAGAACAGCATTTATTTGAAATAGAAACTGTATTTGACTCTTTTGATCAATTGAACACATTCTTGCTAAATAAATGCCTTTCAAAAACATTTACTGAGTTTTTAAACATATTATAAAATGAGTGTGTGTGTGTGTGTGTGTGTGTTTGTTTGTTTTTTTATAACAGTGTGCATCTTTATATTCTAATATTTTATTCAAAATATGTATGATAATACATTTTGTATACTCACTACATATGTGTGTACAACTGGAATGTTTTATTTATTTTATATATTTGTCAACGATAGATAGATCGATTGATTGATTGATTTAATATTATGATCTCATAATTTGGCAGACGGTATATTAGGCTGCTGTCACTTTAAGACCTGACACACACATCCATTAAACTGTTACACATGCTTTCTTTCTCATTCATGTGTGTGTATATATATATATATATATTGATATATATTTAAATGTATTATAAAAAAAAAAGATCAATTATTTTTGCATTGCAGTAGTAGGTGGTCTAGTTGATCTGAATAGACGTCATTGGGGATATAACAGGTGTGTATGTGTCACCGTTGTGTGTGTCAGTGATGTGCTGTGATGAACTGTAACTGCTACAGCAAGTTTGACCTTGTAATGAGAAGACAAAGAAAGCAGCGCTGAGGCCAGTGACTCTCTGCATGTTGAAGAGGGGCGGCCCACTCTTAGAAAACCCTCTTTATGACTGAAGAGGTGTGTGTGTGTGTGTGTGTCCAGGGGCGTCCGAGGCTGAACGGCAGCTACTGCAGGATTTGTTTCAGGATTACAACCTGAAGGTGCGACCGGCACGGAGCTGGAACGAGCGAGTGATGGTCCGAGTGGGAATGACTTTAGTACAGCTCATCAGCTTGGTATGATACACACACACACACACACACACACACACACACACACACATCTGATCCTCTCTTTATTCATTTCTCTCTCTCTCTCTGTCATCGCTCACGCAGTTTGTGTGCGGTGGTTTTGGAGATCGGCGGCCCGTCTGCCTCTGACCCACTGGTTCAGAAACATTAGAGAAACATTAGCACTCCAGCTTCCCAGTCATGCATGCAGCATTAGCTTTCAGATGGAGGACTGAGAGCACGACACACTCGACACACACTAATGTCACTATCTCTCCTCTCTCGCAGAACGAGAAGAATGAAGAGATGACAACAAACGTGTTCATGAATATGGTGAGAGGCAGAGTGTTTATCTCGTCCCTTCTAACCGCTGCTTATGTTACGCCTAAATTGACTTGTCACTTTTTATATCTGCAAGTAATTCCTGGATTTTCTTTTCTTTTTTTAAAACTGTCTCATGTGCTTTCTTCTGATGTAGTGTGTGTGCGTGCGTGCATGTGTGTGTGGGGAGATAAGGTTTGGGGATAAATTTGTTCCCAAATGATCTGTCAGAATTTAAGGGACAAGAGAATAAATGAGATATCCTCATTGGACACACCATTAAACTTAATATACATTACCGCTCAAAGGTTTGTAAGGTTTGAGAAAAACAAAACTAAATTAATATTCAGCAAGGATGCATTAAGTAATAAGTTACAGTAACTTTGTTTTAAAATATCTATATTTCTGACTTGCAAACTTTATAATAATCAGAAATGTTTCTTGGGCATCAGATCATCATATTATAATGATTTCTGAAGGATCATGTGATGTTATGATGCTGAAAATTCAGCTTTGATCACTTTACGGTATATTACGGTATATATTATCTCATAGAAAAACTATGAAAAAGTAAAAGAATTTCACAATATTACTATTTTTCCTGTATTTTTGATCAAATAAATGCAGCCTACATGAGAATAAGAGCCTTTTGAATGGTAGTGTGCATATATAAGCAGTTTGCATGAATATCTCTCTCTCTCTCTCTCTTCCAGGAATGGATCGACTACAGGTTATCCTGGAATCCTGAGGACTATGACAGTATTGACGTTGTGCGAATTCCTCCCATAAAAGTGTGGCGTCCAGACATCTACCTGATCAACAAGTGAGAACATCCTCATATCATTTGAAAGATTTTTTAAAAGCATGATTTATAACAGGACACCTGCCACAATTTCTTTCTTTGTTATTAAAAATGGAGAACAAATCTACCAACAAAATACATCTATATTCAAGATACACTGTTTGGATATTTATACTTGACAAGAATACATTTTTGCAGTGCAATCTAATAATTGTTTAGGAACTTGCTAAATTTCGTTTAGGCTTTTGAGTGTATTTTGCCACGTCCATTTTCTAAATGACCCTGTTATAGCCAACCAAATGCAAAATTTCAACTTTTTCAAATAATTATTGATCTAGAGAGTCCAGAGAATTGCATTGCACTGGTTTGGTTCCGATCAGGCGAAAAATCTAGGACTAGTTCACAAAAGTAGGATTTTAACATATCCGCGAATATTTAATGAACAGTTTGATTGACAGCAGGGGTTCTTGAGGCAAACTTGTTCAGTATGAGGAGATCTATCAAATTATATTAATATTAATGATTATTAAATGACACTACAGCATTTAAACTGCTCAGGGCACATGGACTATGCGATGTTCTCCGTGTGTTTAACAGTAATGATGGTCAGTTTGACGTGGCTCTGTATGTGAACGTGCTGGTGAGGAGTGATGGGACCGTCTCCTGGTATCCGCCTGCCATCTACCGCAGCTCCTGCTCCATAGAGGTACATGTCAACGTCTTAGCGTGTAAAGTCAGAATTGCGAGATATAAACATGCAGTTCTGAGAAAAAAATTCTCATTGGGCTTTATATCCCGCAATTGACCGTTCGCAAAGACCCGCCCCCCCCTTAGTTACTGTCGCTATGTCCGACAAGCTACGCCGCTCTCACGCCACACCATGTTCTCACGCAGTGAAAAACACATCGCGGAGCAGAGAGGACATTGACAGGACAGACCAGTTTACTTTTGGGTTACTTTTGATATTAAACGTATTAAACAAAGTCTCACCTTTCAAATTTGGTCATTTTTAAAAATAAATTTAAACAATAAATAGCGTTTTGTGGCTCTTTAATGTGTCTGACAGATCGCTGTGAACCGATCATCTCTTCCTTCTAGTTCATTTATAGCATCAAATAAACATGAATGAACATCGAAAGGAATGTTGTTCTAACCGTGGAAAGGCATCAGTACACTCCGCTTCTCAAGTTCAAATCCTCCCATGTTAATCTACTAACTCTCCTGACTGCTTTGTCCGACAAAATGGCAGATGGAGAAGTATGATTGGTCAGATCACCTGTCAATCAAGCTCCCTGCGAAGGGTCAATTGTGACTTTATATCACGCAATTCTGAATTGCGAGATGTAAACTCGCAGTTGTGAGGAGAAAAAAAAGGCGGCTGATTGTTTGTGGCGCTCAGTGACTGACGTCTGTCTACAACTCTGCATAGCCTCATAAAACACTGATGTCTGTGAGAGCAGGTGCGCAGAGGTATGGAAATACATATGTTGACAGACATCCTATCTATCCTCATTCCAAATGCAATGATTGGACAAAAACATTTTCCACAGAAGATATATGTACAGTTTTTAATATTTAGACCACTTCTATTATTGAACGCTTTCAGGATGTGAAAAGAGTTTCAACCAGTATGTTCAACAAAACATTGCCTACTGTAGCTTTAACTGCAGTTGCACTTGCTCGTTCATTTCACTGTAGTTTAAAGTTGTGCTCTCCGGCCCGATAGGTTGCATACTTTCCATTCGACTGGCAGAACTGCACAATGGTGTTTCGTTCCTACACGTATGATTCCTCAGAAGTGGACCTTCAGTACGGTCTAGATGAAGATGGCAACGAGCTCCATGAGATAGTTATTGATGAGAATGCCTTCACTGGTTAGTGTACTTCCTCTTAAATGTGACACCTTCCTGTCCAAGTCATAAACGATGCAAGAATGTCAGTGTTCGGTAATTATGTACATTTATAATAATGGTTTACGGTTGCCAAGCGATGTAGCAACTTGGCACATGGCACACTCTCTCCTTCCTTCTGTCTCTTTTTCTCTCACTAGTCCTCTCTCTTCCCTAAGAGAACGGCGAGTGGCAGATTTGTCACAAGCCCAGCAGGAAGATCGTCCAGGAGGACCTGTACGAGGACATCACCTTCTACCTGATCATCGAGAGGAAGCCTCTGTTCTACATCATCAACATCATCGTGCCCTGCATCCTCACCAGTGTGCTGGCCATATTTGTCTTCTACCTGCCTCCTGGTGCAGGTGCCCATCTTTAAGATCAGCATTTAAAGGAACCGTATGTAAGATTGTGGCCAAAACTGGTACTGCAATCACTTTCAAATTACTGTAGAGCGGTGTATCCCCTCCCCCCTGACGCGAGGTTGCCAGATAGACATTAGACGTTATCCGACTAGAGTTAGGGTAGGTTAGAGCAGAGCTAGCAACCCGGATGCCGAAACACTACTGACTTCGTGATTGGTAGATAGGTGGAGGGTGGCGCATCACGCCAAAACACAACATGACAACATCAACATCAGTTGAGGGCTGCAACTTCACTTTTAAATGACAATATCCTGGCTGGAATACTGTTGTCAGGGATATAAGTATTTGGAATGAACATGATTTCTTAATGTCTACTGACATATCAGGGCCATTTTATGATTAATTGAAATACATTTCTTGCATACGGTTTTTCATGAGCCAATTTATGGCGTAGTTAAGTAATTGTGCAGTAAATAGGCTGTGGAAGTTTAGGGGTCTATCTGACCCTCAAGGACCAAAAACATAAACCTACTTGAGGACTGATTCAGGGTTAATTAGAAAATCAATACGATGACTGGTTTATGTTCAACTTTGCTGATTTATGAAACACCCTGACTGTTTAAAAAACACTACCATTCAAAAGTTGGAACGTTTTATTTAATGTTTTCTCTTATGCTTGCCAAAGCTGCATTTATCTGATCAAAAATACTGTAAAAACAGTAATATTGTGAAATATTTTAGCAATTTAAAATAGCTGTTCTTCTATTGTAATAGATCTTAACATGCAATTTATTCCTGTGATCAAAGCTGAATTTTCAGCATCATTACTCCAGTTTTCAGAGTCACATGATCCTTCAGAAATCTTTCTAATGTGATTATTTGATGCTCAAGAAACATTTCTTATTATTATAATCAATGATAAAAATAGTTGTGCTGCTTCATATTTCTCTGAAAACTGTTGATACATTATTTTAAGGATTCTTTGTCGATTAGAAAGTTCAAATGAATGGCAGTATGATTATTTTGGAGCATTATAAATGTCTTTACTAATTATAAAAGTATTTATGTCTTTTAAAAAAAACGTACCCCAAGACTTTGAATGGTAGTTTTTTTTACAAGACTCAAAAAGTATTTAAGGTGTATACAAAATGTGGATGACAAAAAAATATTTTGCAGTGTTATTTTAGTTTTATTTTGAATGAAGTTTTATTGTTATATTTTTAGTTTCCACATTGATTTTGGTTGAATTTTTTAGTAATTTCATTTATTTTTTATTTTAATTTCAGTTTTAGATTTATTTTTAGCTTTAATTTTTTTCCAGTTGATAATTTTAGTTTATTCCCAAGGCAACATTTCTCATTTTCGTTTAGTTTTTCTTCTGATATTTATTTTTTCTCACCTTTAGTTCAATTAACAGAAAAGGTTTTTTTTATCATTTTAGTTAACAGAAAATAACCTTTTCGTCTTTTGTCTGCCTCATTTTTAAATTTGCCTCCATGCATTAAATAATAGTTTGTACGTTTCCCTATACAGAGGTTTAATGGCCTAAAATCTGCCCGTATATACAGTATAAGACGTGATTTCTCCCTCAGGTGAGAAGATGACTCTCTCCATCTCAGTCCTCATTGCTCTCACTGTTTTCATGCTGTTGTTGGCTGACAAAGTCCCAGAAACATCGCTTGGCATCCCTATCATCGTGAAGTACGTGATGTTCACCATGATCCTGGTGACGTTCTCCGTCATCCTAAGCGTGGTGGTCCTGAACCTCCACCACAGGACTCCCAGCACACACCACATGCCCGTGTGGGTGCGAAAGGTGACGCATCTTGATTTAAAGAGCAGCTTCTTTACATTATGTTATCCAATTACTCAAAACTGAAAGCATATCCTGTCTTCTAACGTTCTGCAGGTGTTCATCCACTTGCTGCCTCGTTACTTGGGTGTGCTCAGGCCCCAAACTGAGGAGCCGGTGGAGGACGAGACCAAGGAGAACGTCCCACTGGGTTGTTTGGACCAAGGCCTCAGACCTGGAGGAGAATACTTCATCCGAAAGATCAACCCAGAGCTGGTAATGCCGTGGAGAGGAAGGTAAGCGGTTTTTCAGACACAAAATAAGATGCTTCTGTATGTAACAATGTGTGTGTCCTCTAATATTTTTATAGTCCCCCTGTAGTCAATCATTTCATCTCTTAAAACTCATCTTTGACCATCAAAATTACATATTTAAGCGTTTTTTTCCCTTGAAATAAAATTATTCATGCCTTAAAATAGCTTGAATGTAACTCATTTAGTATACGCGGTTCTATGAATATGCAAATTAACTCGTTGACAAACACGCGTTGATCTGATTGGTTACAAGGTAGTTTGTGACGTCAGAAACACCAGCGATTTCAAACCGTGTTTTTGAGACTGTCTTTGGTTCGCTGCAGTTTTAAGCAGAAAATACTCGGCAATGCTGTCGACTTATGAACTTACACATGGTTTGTCTTAGTTAGTGTGTAATGTTGCTGTTTGAGCATAAACAACATTTGCAAAGATACAAAGCTTAAAGTTTAAAGCAAATAATTTGGATGATTATACCTTATGAAAACCCCAAATTCAAAATTAGAATATTGTGAAAAGGTCTTCATAAGCTGTAAGCCATAATTATCAAAATTATAACAAATAAAGGCTTGCAATATCTCACTTTGCATGTAATGAGTCTATATAATATATTAGTTTCACCTTTTAAGTTTAATTACTGAAATAAATTAACTTTTGCACCATATTCAAATTTTTCGAGTTTATTCTAAATTATTATTCATATTTTGAATGAAATATTGTAAATGAGTTAATAAAAATTAACTTAATGAAAAATATTGTATAAATCTTAATGGAAGACCATTTAGTTCATGACTCATACATTTTAAAAAAGAAAGTTTAAAAAAAAGTTTAAGATTTATACAAAATGTTTTATTAAGATCCATTCTTAATTCATAATTTGAATAATTTTAAGGATTATCCAGTTCAATTTGATGGAATTTTACTATTAATTAAAATGCGTAAAAAAATGTAGTAACGAACTTACAATGGAAGTGAATGGGGTTCAATTTTGGAGGGCACAGGGTCACACACACACACACACACACACACACACACACACACACACAGATATTTGGGGGGACGGCACTCTTTGTGTGATTTTTTAACTATATAATATGATATAAATATAGCCTAAAAGGCTACTCATTAGAATAGAGTAAACGGCTACATCACGCAGTGTATGCACTGTCTGGTGTTTGCAAAGTGAGGGTCATGCTCGATAAAGTCTGATTGCACATCGTTAAAACAACAATTACGATAGTACCATACACTATATATACCTATTGCACTCTTGTTGGACACAGTTCATGTTCACAGTGCATGAACACTCACTTAAAGAAAAACACACTTAGATGCCAAATCAATAACAAGAGTATAATGTGCTCGTACCATAATCTGCTGGTGTCGGCAATATTGCTCGCTTCTAAGCAACTCATAAACGCGGACGGGTGATGAAAGTCTGTGTGCTGGCCGTTCCTCCTCTCAATCCAAGGGCATTTGATCTCAGCCCAGTTAAGCCCAGTCACCCCTCCAGAGTCGCCAGAACATAAGCTCCTGTTGAGCGGAGGCATTAGAGAGAAATGCACACAAGAGCAGCAGGGGAGGCCGAGGGTCGAGGATGCACATACATGGATGAATGGGAGGATAGGCAGATGGATGGGGTTTCTCTCAGAAGAGAAAGGGTCTCAATCTGTCTGTAATAGACATAACAAACTGTCTATTCCCCTCCTCATCTGTTCGAGGACGGCTCGTCTCCCTGATATAATGTGGTGCCCTCTCTTTAGCCAGTCTTACTACAGCTTTATTACAGTGCTAAGCTCAAGTCCTTCAAGAAAGGCCGCCGGTCTTGAGGGCTACCGGATAAGAAAAGTGATTTCAAGGAAAGTTAATTGTGTTGTTTTTTTAATTTTGGTTTGGGTTTATTTGTTCATAAATGACAATCCATTGTTATTAGCAGGTGGTACTTGCTATCCAAAATTTGGATAACCCAAATAACCCAAATTTCTTGCCTATGTCGTTTTGTCACTAGCGCTTTAAGGGCCCTATCTTACACCCGGCGCATTGTGTTTTAGTAGGGTTGTGTTTATAGTTGAGTATTTGTTCCTGTACCTGCCTTGGGACTACGGACGTAACTTAGCAATGTTGCTATAATCCGGCTTGTTTACATTTTGTATTTCGTACAAATGTTCATTAACATGCTTTGTCCCTATAAATTAAAAACAAACTGAAACTGAATGCAGCGCCAAGCGCGACGCAAGTGTGTTTTGCTAGTTTCAGCCCGACGCAGTTATCATTTTCACGTCCTGCGCCACGTTGTTTAAATAGCAAATGCATTTGCGCCTATTTGTGCGCCGATGTGCGTGCTGAAAACGAGGAGTGTTCAGGCGCATTGTTGGCGCTTGTTGCTATTTTGAGGCAACAGAAATAAACGTAGCCATTGACCAACTGAATCCTGCTCTAGAGTCAATGACGCAATGTTTTTTGTTATTTAAAGAGCGCGTTAGTAATGTGTGCCTATACGGGTCCACAACGCGCGTACACTCTGCTTATTACACACACAGGGACGCACAGCAGCACACAAACATGCCAGATATTTAAAATAAAAGGATTATAATGTAAAAGATTATTATTGTGTACATAAAGATATGGTGGAAGCCGGCTTGTCCCGAAGATAGTCTGCTAGCGCACTTTTACCTCACGCACGAGCAGATCCGTTTGCACTCTGGAGACGCGTTCAGTTTTTCCGCTATATATTAAATAGCGAATCCGCCATGGCGCGAGCGCAACTGGCTTTTAAAGGGAATGTGAGATGAGACTCTGATTGGTTTAACGCACGAAAAGCCCAAAACACACCCATTACTCATTAAGAGGATAGGGACAACACTTTTAGACCATGCGCCGGGAGCGCCGACCATTTGTCTCGACGTCAAACTAGCAAAAGTGGATTCGGACTCGCCCTGAGTGAACTTGTGCCCTGTGCTTTAGACCATGTGCTTAAATCCTTAAAATAGGGCCCTACGTTTGTCTGATGTGTGAGTTTGCTTGTGAAGAATGAAAACTGGTGTTTGGAGGACCTGATTCACAACTGGTATGAAAGCAATTATTTTAGGAGGTTGACTGCTTTTGAAAATGTTGATTTGTATTGCGATATTTTGCAAGAAGAGTTGCAAATGTATTTCTCATTGCTTCTTGTTAAAAACGAATATACTCTATGTATTTAATCTCACTTTATTAACAATGTCTTTGCTGTTGACTTTCGATGTTTCAAATCAACCATACTAAAAAGTTTTCTCCTCCTGAGTCCTTAACATGGTATTTTAGTATTATTTATTCACTATTATAGTAGGCCTTGAATTGGCATATATTTATATCTTCTGCTCTTCAAGTCTATGGCAAACCTGCCTTCTAACAATCAGCATCCTTAGAAACGTTTTGAACAACTTTGAAAGTCAGTGGAGAAAGGCTTATAGTTCATCATAACATCGTAATATACATCATATGTGACCCTGGATCACAAAACCAGTCTCGAGTCGCACGGGTATATCTGTGGCAATAGCCAACAATACATCGTATGGGTCAAAATGATCGATTTTTCTTTTATGCCAAAAATCATGAGGATATTAAAGGTGCTATTTGTAGTTTTTCTACTAAAATGAATCCATTTTTTATTGCCTGTGTGTGAAGGGGTTGTAATCTCATAATAAAATTATCCACTTGGCGGGTTTTGCTATTACCTCTGAAAGCAAGTATTCCTATTTCTATGTGAAGTCTCCGGGTCGGATATGTGACGTGACTGAGACCTGCGCGCTCCCGAGCCACTCGCCTCTCGCCTCGTCTACTGGCTTTGCACTCAACAGCGACGACACTGCAACTTTATGTCATGGAGTCTGCTAATACTAGGAAACGACTAGCACAACGCAGACTCCAACACAAACTCCACATAATAATAAAAAACAAAAAAAGCATGCGCACGTGCACTCGCTTGTAAACGTATTGGTTGCAATCTGAAACATCAACGCTAGATGACGCTGAAAACTCCACTTAGCCCCTTTAAATAAAGATCATGTTCCATGAAGATATTTTGTAAATGTTCTACCGTAAATATATAAAACATTTATTTTTGTGAGTGAATGCTGCACAATCGTGAACATAAATGCACAACTTTAACGGAGATTTTATCAATGTTTCGATTTTTTTGCACCCTCAGATTTCAGATTTTCAATAGTTGTCTCTCAGCCAAATATTGTCCTATCCTAACAAACCACACATCAATGGAAAGCTTATTTATTCAGCTTTCATCTGATGTATAAACCTCAATTTCAAAAAATTGACCCATGTGACTGGTTTTGTGGTCACATATGTTAATTTAACTGTCTGAAGAAACAGTTGTTAGTGCAACAGTGTGTAATTTGAATCTGTGTTGAATGCACGTGCAGTGTTTGTTTGTGTAGCGTAAAGGTCTGTGTGTGTATTAATCATGCCAGGATGTGTCTTTGTATAATTAGGTGTGTGCTTACAGCAAAAGCACGTACACCACATATACAGTGTGTGTGGAAACAAACGCTTGTATGAGTTCCTGTCTATGCCAGTGTGCGTCTCATTGACCATGCATGTCATGTGCCGGACGTGTGGTGCTCTCTGTATAATCCCTGTTGGAAAAAACTCCCCCTGGAAAGAATGGGAATGTGAGAGAGGAGAGGTCAGTCCCAGACACCGCACAGCTATCATTCATTCTGCACTGTATGACAGACTCATTCCCACTATAGCACAGAGCAACACAATACTGACCTCAGCAATGCTACTGTACAGCACGCCGTGCACAACTGCACAATGCTGTATTCGGGATGCATGCTACTGACAGACAGACTATTTGACACTGCTACTGCTACTGACACTGACAGACTATTTCTCATACTTAGTCATTATTTACCATAAAATATTACATTTAGTGCAAACTGAAATCTTAGTGCAAGCTTAAGAATTATGAGCAATATAACAATCAATATATTCCTCATTGAAATAATTCCCGCCCAAGGCATACGCAGAATAAAGGGGCGTGGCCTGGTTGAGTTAATTAGTAGTGTGTTGAAACTCGCAGTTATGGCAAGGGGCGTGACATTTCCCAAACACACTCGAAGCGCTTGACCAATCACAACACACTGCTCCAGCCGACCAATCAGAGCACACTGTGCTTTTCAGAAGGCGGGGCTTTATAGAGACAGGAACTAAACAGAGCATTACTGACAGACTGGGAAAAGAGGAGCTGCAAGAATGGAGAATATAGGAAAAATTTGTTGAACATTCAACCATAAAACCCCAAAACAAAATCATAATAAGGCAATTGTGTGCAGTAAAACGCAATTTATAAGCACCTTTTAAGTCCCCTTGTGGTGTAAATCAAGCTTTTATGTTGTTTATATGTCTATGTGGTGTTTTTAATATGCTTTAAGACAAACCATGTGTAAATTCATAACTCAACTGCTGAGTGTTTTCTGCTTAAAACTGCAGTGAACCAAAGACAGTCTCAAAAACACGGTTTGAAATCGCTGGTGTTTCTGACGTCACACACTACCTTGTAACCAATCAGATCAATGTGTGACCGTCAACCAGTGGATCTCTGAGCTGAGTGAGTGAGTGGAGGCGGGGCTCATTTGCATATTCATAGAACCGCATATACTAACTGAGGCAAGGGTGTCGAGTTAGATTCAAGCTATTTTAAGGCATGAAGTTTTTTTTTTTTTAAGAAATATGTCGTTTTGGTGATGAGTTTTAATGGATACAATTATTGACTACAGGGGGACTTTAATGATAATTGTCATATATTTTAATAATCCACTTTCAGTCATTTGTGTTGTTTTAATACACTGTTAATTAAACTTTTGTTTCGGCTGAATTATGCTTTGTTTATTTGTGTGTGTGTGTGTGTGTGTTTTAGTCATAATGAGAGCACTGTGAAGTTGCAGAGGTTCTCAAACAGTGACAACTATTGTCTGATTCTGCCCCCGAATCTCAAATCTGCGATCGCCGCCATCAATTACATGTCTGACCAACTGAAGAAACAGGATGTGGATGATACTGTGAGTCTATAAACACTCTCTCTCTCTCACACACACACTCACACTCACACTCACACACACACACACACACACACGCCTTCTATCTCTCTTTTCCACACATACTCACAGAAACACAAAGAAACCTTTATCTGAGGCTCTTCCTCTTGGTCTGTCCCTGATCTTCATGATTGTTCATAAACACATCTGTGTGTGTCCGTGAGATAAACATGTCCCGTTGTGTGTGTGTAGATGACCGATGACTGGCAGTACATCGCTGTGGTTCTGGATCGGCTCTTCTTCTGGCTCTTTGTCATCATCACTTCACTGGGGACACTGGCCATGTTTCTGGATGCCAGTTTCAACTACACTCCTGACCAGCCTTTTCCATGAGCACACACACTGAACACACAACACACACTGAACACACAACACACACTGAACACACACTGAACACACAACACACACTGAACACACAACACACACTGAACACACAACACACACTGAACACACAACACACACTGAACACACAACACAGGGACTCAAGGGGGCGCCAGAGAATCCTCTCTCCGTCTGTCTGTCTTTCTGTCCTTCCTTCTGTCCATCTTTTCCTTCGATTTCTTTCCGTCCTTCCAGCTTTTCCTTCCTCTCTGTTCCGTCTCTCCATCCTTTATTCTCTCCTCCCTTTCCTTTCTTTCTTTCTTTTTTTCTTTCCTTCCTTATCTTTCCGTCCATCTAGCTTTTCCTTCTGTCTGTCCATCTTTCCTTCTTTCCTCCCTTTCCTTTATTTCTTTTTCTCTTTCTTCTTTCTTTCTTTCTTTCTTTCCTTACGTTTCTTTCCTTCCATACTGTTTTTCCCCCGTCCTTTCTTTCTTTCTTTCTTTCTTTCTTTCTTTCCTTCTTTCCTTCCTTCCATCTACATTTCCTTCCATTTCTTTCCATCCATCTGTCCTTTCCTTACGTCCGTGATTTCTTCATTCCTTCCTTCATTCCTTTCTTTCCTTCCTTCCTCCCTTCCTTTCCTTCCAGTTCTTTCCATCCATCTGTCCTTTCTTTCCTTCCTTCCTCCCTTCCTTTCCTTCCAGTTCTTTCCATCCATCTGTCCTTCCTTTCTTTCCTTCCTTCCTTTCCTTTCCTTTCCATGTTTCCATGACAATATATTTTGTTATTGTCAAATTCTTTCAATTCATCCACTACGCTTATAATCATTCATTTTGTGCTCTTTACTTATTACTGTATTTAATATTTAAGAATAACTTCTTTTTTTTTTTTTGGCGTAGTCTGAACAACCAATTTTCTTTCCTCTCTTTTTTCTTGATCCAGTTTTTGTCATTTATTTGTTTGTTCAAGAATCCTAAAAAAAAGAAAAGCATTGCATTAAGCAGCTCACATGTTTTCAACTGATGATGATAATCAGAAATGCTTCTTGAACATCGGCATTTTTAAATTATTTCTGAAGATCACGTGACACTGAGTAATGCAAATTCAGCTTTGATCACAGGAATAAATGACATTTTAAAATATATTCACATATAGAAAACTGCTATTTTAAATAGTATTGATATTTCACTGTTTTTACTGTATTTTTGATCAAATAAATGCAGCCTTGGTGAGCATAACATCTTTCAGAAACGTTCAAATGTGCATTATACTTGTTTTGAAGCAGAAAAGAAACATGATTTACTATTAATTCATGCATTAAGGGTTAATCAGCCTTTGTTTTCAGTTTCATTTATTTAAACCGCAATTATCAATTGGACTCTATATTCATGTAAAGGCACCGAAGAAGTAAAAGAAAGGTGAGAAATAATGAAATGAGGAAAGCTCATTAGTGGAGTCACTGCTTCTGAGGAGAACCAGAGGCCTGTGTGTTTTATTGCTAACGGTTCAGTGGGCGTCTAAGGCGGCTTACACCAGTTTAATCTCGGCTTTTTTCACTGTCTATAATCTTCACACACACACACAAAGCCCTGGAGCCAGTCAGAAGAGGAGCCATGAAGGGGTTTCTGTTCTTCTTCGCTGATTTAGCGCTGTCTGCTGTGCTCCCCCTTCACTGAGTGTTTTCTGTTTACTGGAACTAGATGGGGGACAGAAGCTTCGGAAAAACGTTAAAGTTTCTTTTGTGTGTCAAGGCTTTCTGGCCCAGTGCTCAAGAACTGGCCAATAGGGTGACAGATAAATCACGTTTCCAGGGGTGACCGGGGGAGTGTGTGCTAATTTCAAGATGTTACTGAAGCAAATCCTTCTCCTATCTTCCAACTCTTGTTCCCCTTTCTCCTACACATCTGAATTATGATAACACATTTCTGACTGTCCCTTTAAAGTAGATTAATCGCATCCAAAATAAAAGTTTGTTTACACATAATATGTGTGTGTACTGTGTATAATTATTTTGTATAAGTAAATACGCACATGATACATTTTTGCGTGTATATACTGTATATTTATACATCATTTATATTATAAATAAATATTTTATATATAAATATTTTTTCTTAAATATATACATACAGTGCATGTGTGTGTATTGATATATACAAAATAATTAGACAGTACACACACATACAGGTGAAACTCAAACAATTTAAGTATGGTGCAAAAGTTAATTTATTTTAATAATTCAACTTAAAAGTTGAAACTAATATATTATATAGACTCATTACATGCAAAGTGAGATATTGCAAGCCTTTATTTTTAATAATTGTGATGATTATGTCTTACAGATTATGAAAACCTTTTCACAATATTCTAATTTTGAGTTTTCATAAAGCCATAATCATCAAAATTATAACAAATAAAGGCTTGCAATATCTCACTTAGCATGTAATGAGTCTATATAATATATTAGTTTCACCTTTTAAGTTGAATTATTAAGATAAATTAACTTTTGCACGACATTCACATTTTTCGAGTTTCACCTGTACATCATGGAAACAAACTTTAATTTTGGATGCGATTAATCGTTGCACAGCCCTACTTTAAATCTTATAGTTAGAAACCTTCACACAACCATCAAACGCAAACCTTCATGCATGTCAGGGTCAGGGTGTTACACAGACATTTTCTGGAGTGAAAACCATTTCCTCTTCCAACAGCATTATTGCTTCCGCCACATTTTCTCTCTGGTTAAAGGTATTTCCTCTTTACTTTGGTGAGAATATTGTAACATTGGCGCCAACTCTGTCCTGCACACAATAGTTGACAGTGTGCCAGGCTTTCCCTGGAAGTGCAGAGGTCTCCTGATGAAGTGTTTAGACGTGACAAACGTGCCTCATGAAAGGGACTTACAGATCTAAGTTGGGGGTTCAGAGACTGATTAGGCAATAGCAACTGTATTAAAGTCCCCCTGTGGTGAAAATCCAGATTTTTCATGTTGTTTATGTCTATGTGGTGTTTTTAATATGCTTTTAGACAAACCATGTGTAAATTCATAAGTCGACAGCATTGCTGAGTATTTTCTGCTTAAAACTGCAGTGAACCAAAAACACGGTTTGAAATCGCTGGTATTTCTGACGTCACAAACTACCTTGTAACCAATCAGATCAACGTGTGATCGTCAACCAGTGGATCTCTGAGCTGAGTGAGTGAGTGGAGGCGGGGCTAATTTGCATATTCATATAACCACGTATAGGCCTACTAAAACAGGCGTGAGTTACATTCAAGATATTTTAATGCATGAAGACATTTTTTTTCAAGGAAAAAAAGTTAAAATAGCCTACGTAATTTTGGTGATCAAAGATTAGTTTTAAGGGATTGACATACAATTAGCATATTGACTACAGGGACATAAAATATAAGGCCTACACGTAAAGCTTTTTTATAAGCACCAATAAGTAAAATTAAAAGAAAAGTTTTTGAAATACAAATATTTTAGCTAAAATATATTACTATAATAATAATAATGTTGTTGTTTTAGATAAGTTCACCCAACATTTTTAATTCTGTCATTAATTACTCTCATGTCCCAAACCCGTAAGGAACACAAATTAAGGTATTTTTTTTATGGAATCCGAGAGCTTTCACGGCCTCGCTTTCATTCCTGCACTTCAGGTAAAAGTCAATGGTGCTGCTGACTCATTAAAAACAAAGTAGTTGATATGCTGTGTTGTTTTTGTTGTTTAGTAGCAGTAATATGCAGTTATTAGCCGTGTCCACTGTATTTTTTGTTGGTTTTGATGAGACCCCCCTTGAAATGACCAGGAGCGAAAAAAAATTATCGAAATTATTTAATACGAAAAAATATATAGGCTACTAATTGACTATTTATTCCAGACAGCATCGTAGTGTCACCCACAGTTGCTGTCTGGGATGCTATAACGTCGACTTTTTATTTCACGATTTTGATGTGTTCTCACAACTTTGGCTTTTTATGTCATAATTATGACTTTCCTATGTGACGGAAACGGGCTTGCATATTAGAGACGCTTCTCTTCCATAAGAGAAACTTCATCTAGTTTGCTACCCGACATTTTATGTAACAAAGGTTTAAACCTTCAGTGATGCGAGTGATTCTGTGTGACGTGACGTCACGACAGGCACGGGCATCGCGCGCGCCCGTTACCCCCTCACTCCCTCGAGATTACACTCCGTCATCAGTATTTTACGCAACAGTTAGTTGACATCTCTCTGTGTCGAGGTATAAACAAACACCGCTAGCTGAGTGAGTGAGTGAGTTAGTGACTGTCTTGGAGAGTTGAGTAGCCTGTTGTTCCTCATCAGTTTGAGTTTATCGGAGAGGTTCCTCAGGTGCGGGACAGGAGACAGGATTATCCGAGTGTATTGCCTTCTGTTGCTCAGCTTGCCATTTAAGTGAAAGCTATGGCAAACTCGGGCGTTCAGTTGCTGGGGTTTGGTCTGTCTCTGGTGGGCATCATTGGGCTGATCGTGGGCACCGTCCTGCCGCAGTGGAAGATGTCCGCGTATGTGGGGGACAGTATCATCACGGCCGTCGCGACGTACCAGGGGCTGTGGATGTCCTGCGCGTTCCAGAGCACCGGGCAGCTCCAGTGCAAAATATACGACTCCGTACTACAGCTAGACAGTGAGTTACACCATGTTATTCTAGTTTTTCTTTTTCTTTGCATCTATCTATCTTTATGTCCGTCCGTGTGTCGCTGTATGTCGCATGTCTCTCACACGCACTGTAAAAAAAAAAAACTCTGTTTCAACTTTTAAAAAAGTAGGTTCAGTGGCGTCCAGAAATTTTTTCTTATGCTCAATTTGACAGTAGCCTACAAGTCATTTACACGTAAAAATTGAGTTGAACTTAATGTAAACGAGTTAAAGTAAGTTAATGATGATGATGATGATGAATTTTATTTATAATGCACTATACATTTGACATCAAATCTCAAAGTGCTACAAGAATAAAAAAATAAAAAAAATACGCAGACACTTAAAAATACTTAAAAATACGCTTTTCTAAAAAGAAAGGTTTTCAGTTCTTTTTTAATGTAAAGTTAATGTAAATCATATGTTGCAAAAATGTTTCTATCATATATTATACACACATTGATTCCCCCTAAAAATGATGGTTCATACAAATTAATAAAAATTCTCACCTTAAGTTGTTCTAAACCTTTATGAATTTCTTTAGAAGATATTTTGAAGAATGTCTGTAACTAGACATTTGATGGACCCCATTGACTTCCATAGTATTTTTTCCCTGTATTATGGAAGTGATTGGGGTCCATCATCTGTTTGGTAACCCATTCTCTTCAAAATATCTTCTTTTGTGTTCAGCAGAACAAATAAATTCATACAGGTTTAGTCAGAACAACTTGAGGGTGATCAAATGAGGATGTTGATTCATGTTTATATCTGTTTTGTATGTTAGGCTATACTTATAATGGGCTGTAGATCATAATGTAAATCAGCCAGGTGATTGAAAGTGAATAAATATCAATTTAAGACAAGTGTAGATATTTCCAGTGATCAAAATATATCACACATTGGATTTATTATAGCCTGTATATAAGGGTCCTTGAGCAATGGAAAGGCACCATATAAATAAATCTTATCATTATTATTAGCCTATACTGATCAAGAGGCCTGTCCTTTAGTTTACTGTAAATCTATACAGTAGGTGTTTATTGGAATTCTCTGGCATATCAAGCCAGTTTCCAACTCTTCACACACACACTCAAATAAACACCGGTGTCATTCCCAGCCAGCGCTGCTTGATTAATGGATGCTGGCCTCGTCTCTGGGAGTTTGACTCTACCGTATTCCTGTAATGTAACCGGGCAGGACAGTAGCCATGGTGAAAGCAGCACTCTGAAAAACACTGGGTTGAAAAAACAACCCAATTTTGGGTTGTTTTCAACCCAATGGCTGGGTAAATATAGGACAGAACACATGTTGGGTTGAAAATTGGGTTGTTTATTTAACCCAGCATAGTTGATTCTTATTTACTATAATACTAGCTTTTTTGTTGTTGCTTTTTTTTTTTACTTCATACATGAATTAATGTCTACAGATTAACTTAAATATATTTTTTAATACATATTGCCAACATTTAAGCTAAATATTAGAAATGTACACTTATTTAAAAATGAAACATTTATAAGTAATTCAAGTGTAATCGGGAACTTTTAACTTTTGACCGCCGCCCTGCGTTTCACTCGCTGCCGAAATATGCAGACTGACTGACATAAACAAACAGTGCACAGATCTGAGAACATATTTTAACATCATCATACGTATTTATATTCTGCATCTTTTTTAATAAAATCATAACATTTTATGCAAGGCATCAGACGTTTCCATCACGAGAAAAAAAGCGACGCGACACTCGATTAGGAGACTCACATCGCGCCCCTGTATGTTGCTTTGCATAAGATTAAACGATATACAGCACAATAACACATTTATAGCCTAATAAAATGCACACACACCTGTATTTTACCGAAGACATGCACCATTTTGACGGCGCTGCACTGCTCTCTCCTGAAGAGGTCGCTAAAAGCCCGCGATAAATAACTCAATCATGGGTTGTTAACCCTAACCCTCACAATAATTAACTGGTTTGAGTAGGACAAACTTAAATTAAACTAATTAGTTCAGTCAAATTAACTTTTATGCGTATTTAGCACTTTGTTTTTCTCTCAAGTTCACAGAACTGATATATTTTAAGTAAACTGAACTGTGTCACTGTTTTGAGTTTTATGAAATTATTTCTTTTAATTTAGACGAACTTAAGTTTAACTGAAACGGCTAATGTATATTTCCCAGCATGCTTTGCCGATGGCACTCGAAAGGGAGAGTAAATGCTAAAATTAAGTGTAATATAATGGGGGGTTTTGTGCAAGATTAATGTTAAGTGGGAGATTTAGTAGCGATTAATGTTTTTTTATGCTAATTTAATTTTTATGCTTAGTTAATGTTGGTTTTAGGATAGGTACCATCATGGTGACAAGTGGTGCATGAGCTTTATTTGAGAGTAAATAATACCTTTATATTGTTGCACTCATACAACAAGTGCTTATCATACTATTGTTAACAAATTAGTATGTTAGCAAACTAGCTTGTTAAAGCCAAGTTTATACTAATAAGAGTGTTCACATTGAGATTACAATAAAGTTTTAAGGTTTAAATGTATGAATTAGTGTACTCAAATATTTAAAGTTAAGAACAATTAAAATGTAAAAGTACAAAATAAAGTAGTTCTGCTTACTAAAACTTTGAATTTCTTAACTTAAAAAAAATGAGGCAACTGATAATTGCCTTAAATTTGAGTTTTGCCAACTTATTCGGGTTTACAGATCTTGGTAACACAAGAAAACTACCCAAAAAATGGGTTGTTACGTCTGGGTAAAACAAAAACTACCCGAATACTAGAAAAATAACCCCCAAAAAATGACCCAAAAGGCTCAACCCAGGATTTGGGTAGAAAAAAAATAACCCAAGATTTGTTTAGAGTGAGCCTGTAACCCATTGTGTCTAAAACTGCCAAAGTATTATTGTACCACACCGAATTATGAGTTTGTTCATTCACTTGAGTGTTTCAGTTCATGGGCTGTTCCAGAAACATTCCCTGCATGGATTCCCCGAGGACTGGGATGGGAAAACCACAACCTCACGTTCCAGTGTTGCGGAAACACACACGGATTAACGCAATGTTCAAGAACACGTGATCGAGCTCTTGCGATTCGCTCCTTGAACTGGTGTATTTACTGAGGAGCTCTGTGCTGAACCTCAGGGGTCACTTCTGAGAAAACTGCGGGACACTTCCAGCCGAAACCAGCCGAAACCGCACCTGCCAGCAGGTTGAGTTAGGATGGAGGGAGAAAACAGGGGGATGAAGAGTGACCCTCTGAATTCCACAGCTCTCCGTTTCTGTGCCTGGCAGGAGAGGCCTTATTGTGTTTTAATGAATAAAGCAGAGGAATAATTCTTCCGCTTCACCACAGCTTGCACCCCTGCCTCTCTCTCTCTCTCTCTCTCTCTCTCTCTCTCTCTCTCTCTCTCTCTCTCTCTCTCTCGTGTGCACATGTACAGGAATGCACTGGCACAGACTGGTTCTTGTTAAGATAGTTTCTTGTTCACTCGTTCAGCTGAATTGCCTAAGTCAGGGGTTTTCAATCTTTTCGATGTCACATGATCATCCCTGTGTGAAGGACCCTAAAATTGATAAGGCATCTGTCTTTTATAAACGACCAATTTATACACATTAAAAAATAATATTATAAATCTAAAATTAGTTTCAGTTATTATATATTTTGTTCTACTCACTTTAATGTATTATTTATTAAAAATGTTAAGCTAATTTAAATTCATTTATATGAATAATTTTTTTGAATAGATTTGTAACTAATATATTATTATCTTAATCACATTTTTTGTATTATTTTTTTTTTACAGTTTTTCTCTAGATTTTTCCACAGACCCTCTGTCACTTTAGCAACTGCCTAGCAAGAATTTTAATTCATTTTGTTTTAAGTTTATACTATAAATAAAACTTAAATCTATTCCCTGTTATTTCCTGTTTGTTATATTTAATATTATAAATAATAATTTAATATTAAGGATTTTTATAATTTATTGTATACTATCAAGTTATTATTGTCATTATTATTATTATTAATAATAATTTTAAACTGAATTATTTCAAAGCTATTTCCTGGTGTTGGTATATTTAATACTATACATAATAATAATTTAATATTAAGTAATTTGACCATTAATGATTTAATACAAATTTATTATTGTCATTACTTTTAAAATATTTACCAAGTAATAATATACTAAACTAGCATTTATTTAAGCTATATTTGTCATTATTAATATTTTTATTAAACTGAATTATTTAACAGCTATTTTTTGGTGGTTTGGGCAATTTTATAATATAAATAACAATAATGTAATATTATATTATAAGCATTATAATATAATATATATAAGTATTTTTTATTTATTTATTGTATTAAAGTTTAGTTTTTTATGGTCATTTATTATTTATAATATTTACTAAGTAATAATTTAGTAAAGTAAAATGTATTTAAGCTATTATTATTTATAATAAACTGATTTATTTAACAGCTCTTTCCTAGTGGTTTGGTCAATTTGTGTTATATGTAATATTATAAAATATATGAATAATTTAAAATCAAAGATTTTGTATCATTTATTGTATAACATCACGACATTGTCATTTTTATTTATAATATTAAACTGATTTATTTAACATTTTCTGGTGGTTTGGCATGACTTTTTTTAAATAGCCTAAATGTTATTGTAAAATGTTATTTAATTTTTTTGTTATATTTAATATTATAAATAATAACAATGTAATACTTGTATAATATTAAAGTGATTTATTTGTTAGGTATTTCCTGGAGGTTTGGCCATGACCGTTGTTAAAGTCTCGACCTCAGTTTGAGTGTAGCGTGACACACACTGACACACTGTCTGTCTCCTCAGGCGATCTCCAAGCGACGCGCGCTCTGATGATCGTGGGCATCATCGTGTCCATCAGCGGGCTCGGCGTGTCCTGCCTGGGCATGAAGTGCACCACCTGTGGAGCCGAGGATAAAGTCCGCAAGTCTCGAACAGCCGTGACGGGAGGCATCATACTGCTCGTGGGAGGTGTGTGTGTGTGTGTGTGTGTGTGCGAGTGAGTGTTTGTATGTGTGTGTGTGTGTGTGTGAGTGAGTGAGTGAGTGAGTGAGTGAGTGAGTGAGTGAGTGAGTGAGCGAGTGAGTGTGTGTGTTTGTGAGTGAGTGAGTGAGTGGGTGTGTGTGTTTGTGAGTGAGTGGGTGAGTGTGTGTGTGTGTGTTTGTGAGTGTGTGTGTGTGTGTGTGTGTTTGTGAGTGTTTGTATGTGTGTGTTTGTGAGTGTTTGTATGTGTGTGTGTGTGTGTGAGTGAGTGAGTGAGTGAGTGAGTGAGTGAGTGAGTGAGTGAGTGAGCGAGTGAGTGTGTGTGTTTGTGAGTGAGTGAGTGGGTGTGTGTGTTTGTGAGTGAGTGGGTGTGTGTGTTTGTGAGTGAGTGAGTGAGTGAGTGAGTGAGTGTGTGAGTGTGTGTGTGTGTGTGTTTGTGAGTGAGTGAGTGTGTGTTTGTGAGTGAGTGAGTGTGTGTGTGTGTGTGAGTGAGTGAGTGAGTGAGTGAGTGAGTGAGTGAGTGAGTGAGTGTGTTTTTGAGTGTGTTTTTGAGTGTGAGAGAGTGAGTGTGTGTGTGTGTGTGTGTGTGTGTGTGTGTGTGTGTGTGTGTGTGTGTGTGTGTGTGTGTGTGTGTGTGTGTGTGTGTGTGTGTGTGTGTTTGTGAGTGAGTGGGTGAGTGAGTGAGTGAGTGAGTGAGTGAGTGAGTGAGTGAGTGAGTGAGTGAGTGAGTGAGTGTGTTTTTGAGTGTGAGAGAGTGAGTGTGTGTGAGTGAGTGAGTGAGTGAGTGAGTGAGTGAGTGTGTGTGTGTGTGTGTGTGTGTGTGTGTTTGTGAGTGAGTGGGTGAGTGGGTGAGTGTGTGTGTTTGTGAGTGAGTGAGTGAGTGAGTGAGTGAGTGAGTGAGTGAGTGAGTTTTTGAGTGTGAGAGAGTGAGTGTGTGTGAGTGAGTGAGTGAGTGAGTGTGAGTGAGTGAGTGAGTGAGTGAGTGTGTGTGTGTGTGTGTGTGTGTGTGAGTGAGTGAGTGAGTGTGTGTGTGTGTGTGTGTGTGTGTGTGTGTGTGTGTGTGTGTGAGTGAGTGAGTGAGAGTGTTTTTGAGTGTGAGAGAGTGTGTGTGTGAGAGTGAGTGTGTTTGTGAGTGTGTGTGTGTGTGTGTGTGTGTGTTTGTGAGTGTGTGTGTGTGTGTGTGTTTGTGAGTAAGTGTGTGTGTGTGTTTGTGAGTGTGTGTGTGTGTGTGTGTGTGTTCGTGTGTGTGTGTGTGTGTGTGTGTGAGTGAGTGTGAGTGAGTGAGTGAGTGAGTGAGTGAGTGAGTGAGCGAGTGTGTGAGAGTGAGTGTGTTTGTGTGTGTGTGTGTGTGTTTGTGAGTGTGTGTGTGTGTGTGTTTGTGAGTAAGTGTGTGTGTGTGTTTGTGAGTGTGTGTGTGTGTGTGTGTGTGTGTGTGTGTGTGTGTGTGTGTGTGTGTGTGTGTGTGTGTGTGTGTGTGTGTGTGTGTGTGTGTGTGTGTGTGTGTGTGTGTGTGACTACTGAGACAGACGCTAACTGAAGCAAGTTTACAGTAAAGCTTCTCTTATATAACGTCAGTCTCGGCTCAGTCTGTGGGTCAGTGAACAGGGCAGCCGTGCTTTGATGATATATCAAAGAATGAAAGATCTTCTGTCGTTTCTTTGAAACACCTTCTGTGTTTTGTTCCTCAGCTCTCTGCGCTGTGGTCGCCTGCTCGTGGTTCGCCCACAACGTGATCCGGGCTTTCTACAACCCCTTCACTCCAGTCAACACCAAGTGAGCGCAAGGAATTTTACTTTGCACAGTTTCTGGAGCAGCGTGTCCCAACTCTGTTGCTGGAGGTCACCCAAAAAGACACATTTTGAAAGTCTCCCTTATCCGACACACCCATTTCAGTTTCTGCTAGTGTTTATGAGATGAGTCGGGTGTATTAGATTACGGAAACATCCCAAATGTGCAGTGTCAGTCGGGGAGAATCCAGGAACAGGGATGAGAAAAACCCTAGAATGCAAATACAGATGAAACTCGAAAAATTTGAATATGGTGCAAAAGTTCAACTTAAAAGGTGAAACTAATATATTATATAGACTCATTACATGCAAAGTGAGATATTTCAAGCCTTTATTTGTTATGATGATAATTATGGTTTACAGATTATGAAAACTTCAAATTCAAAATTAGAATATTGTGAAAAGGTTTTCATAATCTGTAAGCCATAATCATCAAAATTATAACAAATAAAGGCTTGAAATATCTCACTTTGCATGTAATGAGTCTATATAATATATTAGTTTCACCTTTTAAGTTGAACTTTTGCACCATATTCAAATTTTTCGAGTTTCACCTGTATATAGTAAATATATGAGGTTTCAAATGTGCCAATAATTAGTTGACTGCTTTATACTATAAATGTATGTCATTGCTTACTTGTTCAGATAAATGATATGAATATGATATTGATATTGATATGATATTGATATGAATGTTCTCTGTTTATGTCGTATTGTTCTGTCGTCTTTTGTAGTCTTCTTCTGTCGTCTTTACTATCGACCTTACTGTCTTTCTCTGTCATCTGGTTCTTTCATCCTTTACTGTCGTCTTCTTGTTCTCTTATGAAAAGGAACGGTTTACACTGGTAACCCACTGCATTTCTGCTGATCCATAAGCGCCACCTACTGTCAGATAGTGAATTTACATTCTTATCGTATGTCGTTTTTGTTCAGACAAATGCGAAAATTTAACTAAAGATTATTAAATGTTTTCTACACAATCTGGAGGATGGATGGATGGATGGATGGATGGATGGATGGATGGATGGATGGATGGATGGATGGATGGATGGATGGAGGGATGGATGGATGGAGGGATGGATGAGACAGACAGACAGACAGACAGATAGATAGATAGATAGACAGACAGACAGACAGACAGACAGACAGACAGACAGACAGACAGACAGACAGACAGACAGATAGATAGATAGATAGATAGATAGATAGATAGATAGATAGATAGATAGATAGAAGTAAAGATGAGTAATCAGTTACATTGTTACACCAGTAGGTGGCGATAAAAGACTGTTACACATTTTATTTGTAATTGAATCATTCATTCAAGATTCGTTCAAAAACACTGATTGCTAAAGTAGGTGAAGTCATTCAATCATTCATTCATTCAAATTTATTTTTCTTAAAATTTTTAAAATTAATTAAATACTTTTATAACACGGAACCTCTAGTATATTACATGTTATTTTGATTAATTGTCTATTCAGAATCGTGGAAGAATCATGATCTCTATTTAAACCGATAGAATCGTGATTCTCAGTTCATCCAGAATCTCCTTCATACTATCATCTAGACCAGTTCACCTCGTTTCAAACAATGTATCATTGTCATAATTCTCTTTATCTTTTACCGTTAGGTTTGAGTTTGGAGCAGCCATTTTCATAGCTTGGGGCGGCTCGTTCCTGGACGTTCTCGGCGGAGCCATGTTGACCGCGTCCTGCACTCGAAGCAAACAAGTGTCCAAATACCCCAAAAGTAACTGTGCCCGCACTGCCAGCAGCAGCAGCAACAAAGAGTACGTGTGAGCAACACACACCGAGACACTTCAGTTTCTTCCACAGCTCAAACTGAGAAACAAAGCCGTTTACAATAATGTCCCATACAAAAAAAGGCAATCAGTTGTCCAAACACAAATAGATAATATATTTACACGCTCTCTGGGAGTTTTTGAAATGGAGGATTGTAGAAATCTAGTGCCAGTAAAAATACTCACAGCCTGCTTTGATTCCTCGGCTTTTCAATGAAGTAAACGACTAGGTTGTTTTCTCTGTGTGAAAGAAGAGGATCATAAATGTTGGCGTTCCCCAAGTGTCCACTAGGGAGCGCTGTAACCCACACTGAGCAGGTGCGAGTCGCCCAAAATGGAGGGAGATTGTCAAGATTTGCTTTTTTTTTTCTTTTCTTTTTTTGAGTATTTATCCTATAGCAGCTGAAATGCTAACATTATTAATACTCATATGAGGCACTCTTATGTAATTGCAGTGTTTCACATATGGTCGAGCAGGATCATGAACGTCGTTTTGATGTTATTAACTCATCACTTGTGTTAATGCCACATCGTGTTCATTTTAACCACCCATGAGTCCTTCTGAATATCTTTTACTTATGTTTCATGATAATATCAGAGTTAGTTAGATATTATGTATTTGTTTTACATGCTTATTTTCAATAAAGTTTGCTTTATCACATTCCCAGTGTGAATCTGCATCACACACACACATTTATATTGAAATCTGGGATTTTTTTATATAACTTAAACCTGGAAATAAAATATTTCACTCTTTTTGCAAATTTTAATCAAATAGAAAAGATCATGCCAGCCAGCAAAGATCCGACATTTAAAGTCCCCCTGTGGTGAGAATCAAGCTTTTAATGTTGTTTATATATGTCTATGTGATGTTTTTAATATGCTTTAGGACAAACCATAACTCAACTGCTGAGTATTTCCTCATTAAAACTGCAGTGAACCAAAGACAGTCTCAAAAACACGACTTGAAATCGCTGGCATTTCACACAAAAAAATAGCAGATTATTGCTGCAGTGAAAGCACTTCAAAAAATTAAAGTATGAAAAAGTTATGGATGTTTCAATTTACATTAAATCAAATATCATTTATTTAATATTTTTCTTTTATATAAAGTATATAAATAGTTTTACTATTAAAATTACTATAAAATCAAAGCCATATATCGAACCAAGTTGTGTTCCAAATTTTGAAGAAAATTGAAGTTCCCATGAGATTTTGTTTAGGCGTATTACCAAAAATAGCCTCCGGGTGTCATTGAATTCCATTGAATTTAACTGTATGCATTCTGCCATTACAAATTAATAAATTTCTGTCCAAATATCACTTCTGTCACAAAATATGGAACCTTGAGACTCAGACCTTTCTGACAATATGTGTTTTGTCAAGATTCGAAAATATTTTGATCATAAATTATGAAACATAATGATGCCCAAAAGGGGAGGAGCCTGATAAAATAATTTAGAGTACCGTTTCTATGGTAACACAATGTCCAATTTCAAAACAGTTTTCACAGGATGAATTCTGAGACCGTAAGCTTTCAAATGATACCTAATTTATGATAACTACTAAAATATGTAATGTAATAAAGGCGATAAAAAAAGACCAACATTTCAATTATTAAAAGTGTGTGCGTTGACTTTGTGACAAAGGTCAGAACTCCTGTTATGATGTCGATTTTTTTGAGGTGCGCTCTTGTCAAAAATTCCTCTATTACTGTTCCTGCATAAATGTGTAACAAAAAAGGGCTGAAATATCTATTAAGGAGTCTTAGACCTTTCCAACGATATATAGTTTGTCATGATTAATTTAGGATTTAATTGTAATATAGTGAAGTAAACGTAGGCGTCCCGGGACGGTGACAGCTATTAAGGGATAAAATGATTGACTACAGGACGACTTTAAGTTAATTTTTCACATTTTTCAAAACAAACTTTTTTCCAACTAGCCTCTAATCAAAAACATTAACAATGGCGATAAATGTACTCATGCATACTTTATTTATAACTCCCATTCCCCCAAAACAATTTACAAAAAATCCATAAATTCCCATGCAGACATCTAGACGAAGTCGAAGACACTTTGACTAACATATGAGATTGTTTGTCGCAGTCAGTATGCATTTAAGATTGTACTCGATTCAATTCAAACAAACAGGCACATAGAAACAGTGACTTTACAATTAACTGATGTCATTTAGAGAAATATAATCAAGGTGGACCCCGTTTACCAGGGTGTCACCAAATGGCGCGTTTCACTGGAAATGTCTTCTTTGGGAGATGAGTAATCCAACCTGATGAGGCTAGCTTTCATATTCTGCTGTAAAGTGCACATTTAATAAATATAGCCCTGTTGCATTAGAGACCACCATCCCCTCATACATGAAGACACCAGACCGGATCATTGGACATCAGTTAAGTGACGAGCAAGCGTAAAGTGAACAGGACAGTCCACAGTTCTCTCGCTTGACCTCGAGCAGGCGAAAGCTGTAAACGCTTGTACAGTGAAGGTGACGGCGAGTGAGAACGTGTGTGTGTGTGTGCGTGAGAGATCTGAGTTCGAGTCGATGGTGTTTGGCACAGTCCGTCACGCATCAGGCAACGGGTGATACTCTCCGAGATGCCGGGAAGCTTCTGTTGTTGTTTATGATATCGTCCAAGTCCTCGTCGTCAATGACCACTGTAAAGGCAGAAGAAGAAATGTGTTACTGACAACAGAGTGGAAACGATAAGTTCAAAAGCCTACTGGGAAGTTTGTATTTGCAGCATAAGATAGCGATGTATACATAAAATACACAACAGTGATGAGTAAAGAATGTGCATCGGTGTTTTGACCGATCGTGTTGCTGGATAAGACCCTTATCTCGACTGGGGTCGTGTCCTGGCGTGTCCTGAAGCTGCATTGAGACGGACATTTCATCCTTCTTTTGAACACTGGTTGAAATTAAAGTCCATTCTGTGTAGAAAAATCCTGGAATGTTTTCCTCAAAAACCTTCATTTCTTTCCGACTGAAGAAAGACAGACGTGGATATCTTGGATGACATCAGGGTGAGTAAATTATCAGCAAAAACATTTTTTGAAAGTGAACGAATCCTTTAATGACTGCAGCTTTAAACACTGCCGTTGAAAAGTTTGGGGTCGGTTAGAATTGTTGTTTTTTATTTTTGGGGTAAAGAAAAAAGAAATCAATACTTTTATTCATCAAGGATGAATTAAATTGATCAAAAGTTACAGTAAAGACATTTATAATGTTACAAAAGATTATATTTCAAATAAATGCTGATACACAACTGTTTTCAACATTGATAATAATAATTAATGTTTTTGAGCATCAAATCATCATATTATGATGATTTCTGAAGGATCATGTGACACTGAAGACTGGAGTAATGATGCTTTGATCACTGGAATAAATGACACTTTACTATATATTAAAATAGAAAATAGTTATTTTAAATTGTCATAATATTTAACAATATTACTGTTTTTTTTTGTAATCAAATAAATGCAGCCTTGGTGAGCAAAAACAGACTTCTTAAAAAAAAAAAAAAAAAACGGCAGTGTATATTGTATCGTAATTGTACAATACTGTTGTATTTTGTACATGCAACTTAATATTACAAATATTATAATAATTTATTGTAACAAATTTACAGACGCTGCATCCATTGCGTCCAACATGTTTTCTCTCTCAGAAACATCAGGTTTTTTCTCTTAATTACGACTTTGTGGTGACTCATGTGCGCTCAACTAAGTTCCCCTCAAAGTTATTTTTAATAACTAGAAAAGGGAACATGTTGCTTGTGAATGATCTAAGGATCGAAGGTTACCTTTAAGAAAGCAAACATTTACTTGTGTTTCCTTTTTGTAACTATTATTATTAATTTGTCATACGATTGTGGTTTCAAGGACAGTTTGAGATGACACAATGTCTTCATTTCAAGGTTTTAACGTCACAGGACGATGTTTTGAAGGGGGTATGATTACATCTGTTGGATTTGTACTGGTCAGGTGAGCATTGAAACATATGCAACTAAGATTATTCAATAAACTCTGCTCATTTTTATCATTATTACTCTGTCTCCTGTTTCTGCTCTTTTTACATTACCATTGTAACGCTCTTCTTGCCTGGCTTTCTCACTCAACTTCTTGCTGTTAGTACAGCTTTGGGTGGAAGACAAAACACTGGTCTTGGAACCAGACAAGACTTGCTGTTAACTGGATACCAGACAAAAGAAAACTGCAATCTTCTGGCAGGATCCGGCATCAGATCATCTGAAATGTTGGACATGCTGGCACGATCTAACATTTTGCCGTGGACTGCGGGATGTCGGCACGATCTAACATTTGTTTATAGATTTAAAAAGTTGGTAGCAAATTCTGTAGCTGGAAAGCTTTAGGAGATAAATATAACTTCTATAGATAAAACTTGTCCTGCCTCCAGCGCTGCAGATTTGGGATGTTTTCTGTTATTTGACAGACACAGTTGAGTTCATTCATTCGGCTGAATTACACATGGGACACATCCACAATGTGCAGTGCGGAGGCTCTGTGGGACGTTATAAAGGGATAGTTCGCCCAAATATAAAAATTATGTCATTAATTAATTCCAATCCAAACCCATAAGACTTTCGTTCATCTTCAGAACACAAATAAAGATATTTTTTGATGACATCTGAGAGATTTCTGTCCCTCCATTGATAGCCACGTACATTTTGACTCTTCAAAAAGTTCATAAAGAGATCATAAAACTAATTCATATCAATGGAGTGGTTTAGTCAAAACTTTCTGAAGAGACTCGATCACTTTATATAATGAACAGATTTAATTTAGGCTTTAATTCACATCTAAACATTGATCAGCAAGTTGATGAATGTTTATGTGTGAATAAAAGCCTAAATTCAATCTTTTCATCATAAACAAGCGTTCGAGTCTCTTCAGAAAACTTTGACTAAACCACTCAATTCATGTGGAACAGTTTTACAATCTCTTTATGAACTTCTTGAAGCACAAAGGGACAGAAATATCTCAGATTTCATCAAAAAAGATCTTCATTTGTGTTCTGAAGATGAACCAAAGTCTTGGGACGACATGAGGGTGAGTAACTAATGACAGAATTTTCATTTTTAATGAAAACGAAGTTTTGATTTTATCCCTTTAAAAACAAAACTTGATATTGAAATTTTGGTCTCAGGTCAAGGATTAAAATGTCAAGCCAACATAAAAGCACAGCATAATCTCGTAGAGCGTCTGATCTGCCTGAGTTCGGTAGTTGCACGGGTATATTTGTGGCGATAGCCAACAATACATTGTATGGGTCAAAATTATTTATTTTTCTTTTATGCCAAAAATTATTAGGATATTAAGTAAAGATCATGTTTCAAGATATTTTGTAAATTTCCTACCGTAAATATATAAAACATATTTTTGTGAGTGAATGCAGCACAATCGTGAACATAAATGCACAACTTTAAAGACGATTTTCTCAATGTTTCAATTTTTTTGCTCCCTCAGATTCCAGATTTTCAAATAGTTGTAGGCTATCTCTGCCAAACATTGTCATATCCTAACAAACCTATAGGCTACATCAATGGAAAGCTTCAGCTTTCAGATGATGTATAAATCTCAATTTAATAAAATGTAGCCATGTGACTGGTTTTGTGGTCCGGGTCACATGTGTGTTCCGACGATGAAGGAAGTCTTACGGGTTAGGAACGACAGAATTGTCATTTTTGGGTGACCTATACCTTTAAAAACAAAACTTAATTTCGGTATTTTGGTCTCGGGTCAAGAAAAATGAAAGAAAAAAAATCTCAAGTCAGTATAAAACACAGGCTAATATCTCACACCCACCTCTCGTCGAGCGCCCGATCTGCCCGAGTTTGGGGGCTCGCTGCGCTCTTCGCGGGGCGGACAGGGGGTCTGCTCGGGTTCGCCCTGCCTGTCCGAGCTCGTACGGGATCACAGGACTGGGTTGTAAAGCACCTGTCGGTGGTATGAGATCGGGCATCTCTGCCATGCCGTACATGACCTCCTGCTGTTGTACTTCGGTGGGTGTATTCATAAAAAACGACCACAAGTCGGTGGTTTCGCTGTGCACTTCCGCGACGGCGACAAATGTTTCTCAATCCACCTAAACTGATCCAGTGTTGACAACACCTGGGGAGGGGGGAAAACGAGAAGAAAAAAACGATTAACCTATATGCCCTAAAATAAATAATTAAATCTATAACATTAGTAACAAGCAATCGGGTTACATATACACCTTGTAAACACACAAGGGACGAAGAAAGTGTTCGCGTGCACCGGATGAGCTTGAGTATGATCACGCTGGTCAACAACAAAGCTTTCGCTTACATTACGTTAGCAGAAACATATAACATACACATTTAAAACAACGAAACGTAGCCTTACCTTGTATGTGTCCGGAGTGTGGATGCAGTTTTGACACGTATTTGGTTTCCGTGTCGATTTGTACGCCGTGTTCAACGCGACTCGAGTCGGAAGTTGCCTATAGTCTGTCGTAACTCTCACTTGGGGATTTCCTTGGTCGTTTCTGTATGCGTCACTGCAAGGGAGGGCTTGAAAGCTTCAACACACACACACACACACACACACACACAGCCGTGGGCAGGTGCTTATATTGACGGTTCGCCCACCGTGTGTGTGGGCTCGCCAACTCTAACCTACGTGAGAACCCACACTGGACGTTAGTGAATGTTTCACGGGTTGTCTTTAAGGAATTTAAATTACTTAAAATGACGCACTTGTAGGCTACAATTAACAACACATTACTGGAAGGGGGAGAAAAAGATAGATCATGATAAATTCGTCAATTTTAACCGTTTCCTAAGCGCCGGGTAGGCTATGCTGTTAAAAAAATATGGCTATAGCTATCTTTGTGAAATAGCCTATTAAAAACATGCAGTAATTGTGATAACACGTGTTTATTTGAAAATTAAGTCCAAACAGAAGAAGAAAAAAACCTGCATTGCAAGTTGCTTTGTGTAGGCTATCTTATGACTGCAATAGTTGGGATGTCTTTGTGTCATTGTTATTTATTAGGGGTGTAACGATACGATACTAAAGTCACGATTCGTTACATATCACGGTACTGAACTCAGATACGATATTATTGCGATAGCCTACAAGACATGTGTGGCATTGAGCTCTGGTTAAATTACCTTCTGGTTAGTGTAAGCACCCACACAACACATGGTAAAGGTTAATTTTTTTTTTTACTGTTGATTGAAATGGTACATTGTATAAATGAATAGGCTTGGACTTGGTGCTGGTAACCCAATGCACATGACAATAGTGGCACCAGCATAAAAATATAAATGATTTTGCAGCTGAAAATACAGAATTATTTAAGACGAATATGCATGCACTCTTTCACTGACTAGATATATTTAAAATAATGCAGGCCGAATGGTAACATAAGACATGCGGCTTTATCCGGACCCACAAATATTCCCCCATTGCTTTATTATACATTAAATTCAACATTATATATAGTTTAATGTATAGGCCTACTACTGACACTAAATCTCTGAAAACTTGAAAAAAATTTACACAGTAATTTTTATTTTGGGTGAACTATACACAATTGTCACTACCCACGACATATTGTTGCATTTTTGTATTGCAATATATTGTACACCCTGTTTATTTTATGATGTTATACCAGCCTGTTCTCGCGGGTTGGTTATACAGTCTAACATCAGTAAAACTTCTCACTGTTTTTATTACTACACTCTTTTGTTCCAGACTAACTGTGAATATTGTTCAGTGAGTCTTTCTGCTGGTTGCATCTAATGCCAGTAGTTGACAACAAGGGACCGTTCTTTATGGCTGTGTCGTTAAATAGTTAATTTAACAGATTCTTTCACAAGATTGATTAATTTAACAATGAAACATGAACGAAACTGACGCTGCATCCCAATTGGCATACTATCCCTCCTAAAAGGTATTGAAATTAGAATTAGTGTGTCCCAAATCGTAGCATGTTTAAATGAGTATCCAAAAGGTACCCGCGATGATTTACTATTTCCGGTGAAAATGTGAAAATTTGCAGATCTATGCACACTATTGGCTAATATTGCCCATAACCCATTGCGTGTTGGATGCGGTTTTGACTACAAACACAAATAAAAAGTGTTAAAAAACTATCAAACTTGGAGAATACGAAAGACTGACGGTTTAAAGAGAGATTTAGATAAAGGGGTTTGGGTGATTAATAATCAATATCTGACCTGCTGGAAAAATATTTATTTAATGTTATCCATATTATATTTACAACATAGTACATGTTATGTAAATATGTAAAAATATATTTGGTCATTAAATTTGTGTCTGGCCCTTTAAATGCAAATTAGCTGCTGCTCCCGGCACAAAGGGCGGGGTTTCAAGAGTTGTGTGTGTGTGTGTGTGTGTGTGTGTGTGTGTGTGTGTGTGTGTGTGTGTGTGTGTGTGTGTGTGTGTGTGTGTGTGTGTGTGTGATTGTGTGTGTGTGTGTTAGCAGTGGCATTCTGTACATTATCTGTCCTTGAATTGTGACAGTGAATAAAAAAGTATTTCCTCCAAAAATGTCTAAAACTGGCTCATGGTTGATTTCTTGTTCTGTAAAGGTATATATGTCATTCATTAGGTTCTCATATTTTTGTCTGATCAGTCCTGTCACGTTTACATAAAATGTGTGAAATACAACTTTAAGGGTATGACTCAGAGGAAGTGACATCATTTGTCCCAGGTGAAGCTGACATTGATCAAGGCTGAATTCTGTCATTGAATTGTAATATTTGAAGCTTGTTTTTGTTTAGGAAGACGAGCTAAAGGGTCAGGCCCTGTCACGGTAAAACATCCCAGAAAATAATGAAAATGTTTTAAATCCAAAACTAAAAAGGTTACTGAAATTCCTTGCTTACATGTTAACAAATTTTTGTGCTAGCATGCTAGCGGGCTGAGTAATGGCAGTTTAAAATGGCCGACCGTCAGGCCCTGTCACATTCCTGTGTCCTGTGTCACACGGCCTTAGTATGCTATAGTAAAACGTTATTTGAAAATAGACATTACACTGTAAATATATTCTAAAGAATTAGGTCCTTATTATACACTATATTGCCAAAAGTTTTGGGACGTCTGCCTTTACATGCACATTCATTTGGCCCACACTTTGCAGCTATTACAGCTTCAACTCTTCTAAGGCTTTCCACAAGGTTTAGGGGTGCGTTTATGGGCGTTTATTTTTTTTTTTAGAATTGTTTTTATTATGCAAGTACAAAGAAAACAGAGAGACCATGCAATAAACAACCTGGTTTTCCAGCCAATTCCATTCAAATATTAACCAGTCCTAAACAATAACCTCCGTATAACTATACAATAGGGGAGAAAGAGAAAAAAACAAAAACAAAATAAATTTAACACAATGCACACTCCCCTTCTTTTTATACATACATCTCTCTTTTCTTTTTTCCTTTTCTTTTTTCTCAGACAAAAGACAATAGACAAGACAAACCAGACAAACTATTTAGACGCATTCTGAACAATTTACAACACACAGGACAAGTCACACTAATAATAATAATAATAATAATAAATCATTCAGACACACACACCGACACACACACACACCCACCAATTATACTGCTGGTGCTCCAAGTAAACTGTTAAGAGGAAAAAAAAATGTTAATATTACCATGTCAAATTTACGAACCTATAAATTAAAATACAGATTTGAATTAAGCAGTTTATGGGAATTCTTGTAGAATCGCATTTGTGAGGTCAGGCGCTGATGTTGGACGAGAAGGTCTCCGCTCTAATTCATCCCAATGGTGATCTATCGTGTTGAGGCCAGGGCTGCCAACTCTCACGCATTGATAATAAATGATCAGCTCTCAGATTCTGTCAATTTTATTAAGCAATTCAGACAATAAATACCGTTCTGGCGCTTGTAAATGTGACAGATCTCTGTAGCGCCTCAGTTCAAGCGGCACGTGATCAACTCTTCTCGGCTCTGCTCTTCTTTACTATTAGTAAATAAACCCAAGGTTTCTTTTCCACATACACCCAGGAAATTATGACATAAAAGTATACTATTTGAGGAAATATTTATGAATTAATCTCTTTAACTGTGTAGATGAAGGTGGGGGTGTTTATCCACTACTATGTTTTTGTAAAAATCTCCTATGTAAAGGTAGTTATTTTACGACTCACTGATTCTTGAGAGTCGGGACAAAACACGTTTTAAAAAACTTTTTTTTAAAATACACACTATATCAATTAGAGTTATACGTTTCTGCAGAGAAAGGTCTTAGCTATTTAACCATGTAAAGGAACAGGTTCTAAATAAAAAAACATTTTAAACAAATTTACATGTTTCCCTTCAGAACTGGATTTGTGTCAACTCCGTCAGACACACTAAAAAGTAAACAATTTAAATTCTTCCAATCCAACAAGAATCTAAAGTTATGAAGTATACTGTAATAGTGTTTAGTTACTCTGATATGTAAACAAAATACAATATATAAACTTAAGTTGTGATTTCACACTATTCTGAAAACTCAGATTTCTAAATATTTGCATTTTCAAACTTTGATTTTAATTTCAATATTGTAAAAACAAATTCCTTAAATAAATAAAACATAAGAGGATGTAGATCAGATGGTCCTTTATTACAAAAACAACACCAACTGAAGGAAGAATATTTTTTTCCCAAAAAAATTAACAAAAACATACATCCAAACGTCGAAGATCTGACGGTGTTGACGAAAAACTGACGGTGTTGACGAAAAACTGACGGTGTTGACACAAAATGTGTGCATTGCTGATTAGTGAACATATGTGCTCTTTAAACACTACTACTAAAACTACTCCTTGTTATTAGAGTACTGAACTTACTGTAAAGCAAACTATAATAAACATATTCCACATACACCGTTTCCAACTATTTTAAATTAAACCGTTTCCAACTATAAAAAATAAAAAAAAACAATAAGGGAAACTAGGGGCTACCCTCTGCCGTGATACATTTTTTTGGTCATATCGCCCAGCCCTACACTGGCTTCTCATTTGTCTATCTGTCTCTATATATATAAATATATATATATTAAAGTGCTGGCAAAGTTACACGTTACACAATAATAAGCAGACCACTGCCTGCCCATTCTCTACAAGTCAGATGCGTATGGTTAAATAATGTAATGCATGCTATGTATGTGCATTTATGTGTAAATAAAACCCTGAAATAACAGTTTAACCCTTCACTATATTCACAAATAATATTATATTCGCACATTAAGAGGTTATTGGTGGATTTGTCAACTCCGTCATCTTACAGGTCAACTCCGTCAGACATAGAACCTGACGGAGTTGACGTCTGACGGAGTTGACGTAAGGGCATGTATTTTCCACCAAAACATGTATTGTACACGGCAGCTAGGTAGTTTTTCCTCAGTTGCTAGCTGTCCCAATAACCTCACTAAAATGCTTAAATTCAATCCACTATGGTTTAAAAAAAAGTATCTTAACGGAAAGATGGTATTGACATGGTGCAGCTGTGACCATAGGAATATTGACATTGTTTGTCTAAAATATAAAAAAAATTAAAACGTACTAGAGCATGTGTGGTATTGCTGCATTCACCACAGGCAGGGAGATGAACAGGGGTCCTCAGGGATATAGCTGACCATGCTATTTCCTGATTTAAAGAGCTTTATGAAAATATCTGACGGAGTTGACAGAAACTGAGGACACAACTTTAATAGGCAGATTTCTATGGAAAATATTGTTTGATGTTCACTTCATGCATTGTTTTTTATATGTATACCCCTTATTTTGTATTTGATATATATGTTTTCACAATTGTAGAGCTTTTTTAAAGTTTTTTGGGATGGTTAATGTTGTGACCTCTTGCTGAGGACAAGTGCAATAACATGGACCTTCTACATGGACCTGTAGAAAACCTTCAAATTTTCCCCAAAAAGATAAAAAGTTTATTCTAAAAATCAGATAGGTATATACAAATCCTTTAGATTTAACTTTGTAAGTATGCCAATCATGATGAATTTCTTAATTTTTGCTATAAATTAGACTTTTCTGTGTGGGACATGTTTTGTCCCGACTCTCAAGAATCAGTGAGTGCCTGGCGGGTATTCTGTGATTTTGTGTACTACAGTTGACTGAAAAGTTACTTGTATTTCTTAAAGGAGTTACAAAACCATGTTAGATACAATCAGGGACATGTGATCCATAACCTACAGTATACAAATTTGTCTGTGACAGGGCCTGACATTTTAGGGGGGAAATGCATATAACAAATGTATTTTATTCAATCATAAAAACATCCTGAGATGGCATGATATGTGTTTCTCATAGTTTAACATATTCTGGTAGAATGTCCCAGCAGCCGCGATTACCTCACGACACACACTAAAATTACAGAAACTGTTCTGCCTTTAATGTTAAAACGGAGTCAGACAAAGATGGAGAGACTCAAGAAGAAGTGACAACATGTAGAAGCAACAGGACGTCTCTGAAAGGTTAGTTGATGCATTTATGTTGCTGATGTGGAGTTAACTATCTTCAATTAACATATTCTGTCATGATAATCTATAAATCGCTCATATAGGAACTGTTGTGAGATGCACACAGAGTGACTTTCTATTGCATGTGAAAAGATGAATGCTAAAGTTTGAGCTGACTCACAAATGTGCTCGACTACAGCAACTCTTCCTCTTCTCAACATGGACTGTGTGTTCCCGGGGCGGGGCTTATGTACATTTTAGGGTTGGTGATGTCACTAACCCGGGAGGAATGTCGTGTAGTCCAAACCAGCCGTTTGTTGTAGTCCTTTTCTTTAAAAGCAAATATCTCCCTTTGCTTTGAACTTTGAGCGTTGTGACTTTGCAGATGTTGTTTATGCTCAAACAGCAACATTACACACTAACTACAGTTAGAAAAGTGAAATCATACTCAACCACCACTTTAACTGTGACAAGATCATTAACATGCAGTTTAAACAGACATAAAGCACATAACTAAGCAACAGAGCAGTCGATATGTCCCAAAGCTTGCCTATTGTAATCAAAAGTACATAACGCATAGGAGCGAGTTGAATCATTAGCCCCTTTCACACAGCAATCCCCGTAAATTACCGTAAAATTGCCAGAATGACTGGTAAATTCACAAATATGCTGTTCACACAAGCAACGGCGTTCTGGCTTTTTACCGCTAAGAGACCATTCACAGATCAGCTCCAAAATACCTGTACATTCTGTGATGTCAGTCATCGGAAGTGATCTTTAAACGTTGCGCCGTTGTCTTCATTCGCCCGCGTTGGGGAGAATCGCTTTAGTTTCACTATCTGTTCAATTTGACAAAAAAAAAAATTGACGCCTGAGTGAAAGGCATAAGGCAATGATCAAACAAAACGTGTTTTTGCTCTTAAAAACACGAGACACACATAATTACTGCAGAGCTGTACAAATTTAATTCCAGGACTTTCAAGGACTTTTCAAGCACAACTTTTTTGGTTTTCAAGGACTACCCATACAGAAATGTAATATATGACATATATGTCCCTATATCGCTAGTGACGCAACAATATATTGCTATCACATATATACATATCTCTACATATATGTTGAGGTTTTTAACATATATAAATGTGCCATATTATATTGGCATATATTAATATGATGTATATGATTATTATTTATATAATACTGTATGTTTTGACCATATATGTCACCGATATGTTTAATTTATATATGCCAAACTATTTACTATTTAAATATTTATTTCAAGTCTAGAGATCAAGTCTACATATCCACATTTCATTTCAATTTTTTCTTTCATTTTCGAATCTTTTATAAATAAAATGTATTATTTATTATTATTTTACCTCTTCTTGACCAGCTCATAAAAACAAAACAAATACTACACAAATTCTATTTGAAAACTGATCATTATATATGTGACATGTATATAAAAAAACACTATTATACATACATAAAATATATGGGCTGGTTTTATGTCAATTGTTCCATTTTCTAATGTATTTTATATATGTGGATATATTTAATATATGTATATTTCATATGTGTACATATATTACATTTCCGTATGGGTACAATCAGAGATATCACTTATCAAACAATATTTGTATTATTTTTCAAATTCTAAAAAAAGTAGACAGCTAAACAAAAATAAACGAATAAAACAAAATGGTACAAATGAAGTGTAGCATTAGCAATGACTGTGGAAACTTTAACCATTGAAATTATACTATGACAAAGATATCGCTTTGCTTATTCGAACAGATTTTTTCTCCCATGAATATATGATTGACCTGAAGAATAAAAGATGTATCATACACTTGGATATTTATAAGAGCAATATCAAGCTCATAGCCAGATCAGATAACGGTAATTTACCAGTAAAAACTGTATGCGTGAAAGGGGCCACTTTCAATCTTACAAACAATAGGTACTGATGCAATCAATTCGTTAAAAGAAAAACTATATAATTCAGGATCCGTTATAAGTCACTGAATCGTTTACTCAACTGAAAAAAACTTGGGAGGAAAAAAACACCGGATCATTCTGAAACCAAAAACCAGTGTGTTGTTCATAGACGCGTTGTGCAACACTGTTGTTTTAATAGCCTATAGTTGGGAATCTGCGTCTTCTACCCAAAAAGTGAGATTGCACCCAAAATATTCTGTACCTGATCAATAATGCTTTTCTCGTATAAATCCTGAAGGTTAAGATGTTCTACTTGCCCTACAATTTTCAATGCTGTCAACACCAGGTGCACTTAATTTAGATTTAAGCTGTACAGTTATGTTCCCAAACCATACTGTAATCCTATACCTAACAATACTTTCCACAACAGCTTTGTAAAACAGCAGCATGAGCTTCTTGTTAACCCCATAAAGACGTAATCTGCGTAAGAAGTGCAGTCTCTGGTGTAGACGAGTGTGTGTCTTCAGGTTATTGTAACTGTTTTATGAAATAACTGGTAACACTTTACAATAAGGTTAATTTATTAAACATTAGTTAATGTATTAACTAACATAAACTAACAATGAGCAATACATTTGTTACAGTATTTATTAATCTTTGTTAATGTTAGTTTAATATAAATAAAGCTGTTCATTATTTGTTCATGTTAGTTCACAGTGCATTAACTCATGTTAACAAGATTTAAATAAAGTATAAGTAAATGTTGAAATTAACATTAACAAAGATTAATAAATGCTGTATAAGTGCAGTTCATTATTAATGTTAACTAATGTAGTTAACTAATGTTAACTAATGAACCTTATTGTAAAGTGTTACCAAATAACTAATATAACATGTGGGTTGTTTAGTAAGAAACACGGTTGAGGGCAAGTTTGGCAACTTTACAAAAATAAAATAGGTGCGTGCTATACATGTAAGAACAACAGTAAATCTTCGTCCAAGTACTTGGCTCTTAGAAGAAAATGTTCTATATAGAACCTTAAAAGGTTCTATAGGCGCTTCGTATTTGGAACCCCTAAAAGGTTCTATATACAGAACCCCTTTTAAGGGTTTTTAAGAACCAAAAGGGTTCTTTCTTGTCATTATAGAACCTTTTTAGCATAAAAGGTTCCTTGGAGTTGAGTAAAGAACCCCATGGTTCTATATAGAACCCCAATGAACCCTTTTTTTCTAAGAGTGTAGAACCTTTTAGGGGTTCCAAATACAAAGCGCCTATTGAACCTTTTAAGGTTCTATATAGAACCTTTTCTTCTAAGAGTGTACACATGAGCAACAAAATCTCAATGATTTTGAATGGGTTTGTGGTGTTACATCAAGACACTGTCTGCTCTGCTGCATACAAGGGAGAAACTGTCAATGGTTCATGGCTGATAAGAAGTATGTATGCATCAGAAATGTTTGCAATTATGTGTGGCCAAATGTTTTTTTATTTTAAATCCTATGGTGTTAATGTCACAGTCTAAGCCATATAGACCAAATAAACTGTACGTCTAGCGTACTGCATTATACTTCTGATTCACACTAGATGCTCTGACCTCTGAAGCAACTCTAGTGTTGATATATTAGATATTCAATCCCACCCGACAGGATCAACTTTATCAGATTGAACATGTTTTCTCTTGAGTATTGTCAGATTACAAGTAAACAAACAGTATCGTCCTTCTCATTCAGGTAAAATTGCGGTATGCACGATGGACATGTCGAGACTTATTTATGCTGTGAATCTTAAACCGCATGAATAGTCGAGAGTATAAAGGGGGGGAAGTGGGAAGGGGAGATAATCATTACACGAGGGGATAAAAGGAGATAGTCCTTCAACAAGCTGGAGCAGTGCAAGCGTGAAGATGTCCAAGCCAATCTGTCTGGTGTTTGCCGTGCTGATTCTGACCACAATTTTGTGCAACAACTCAGGTAATTTCTGGAACGGTATACATTGCTTGCACCACTAGTTTTCACATTAATATTATTATTACCTTTGAGTGAACGAGTTACATCTCTAATATTGTGTAATAAAAAATAAAAAAAGAAGCGTAACATTTACGGTAAAAAACTTGCAGCTGGGGTTGCCAGTAAATTTACCGTAAAAAAATACGGTACACTCTAAAAAATTCTGGGTTGTTTTAACCCAAATTTGGGTCAAATATGGACAAACCCAACCGTCGGGTTAACATTTTTAATTAAAAAATGTAACCCAACGGCTGGGTTTGTCCATATTTGACCCAATTTTGGGTTGAAACAACCCAGCATTTTTTAGAGTGTAGCCACTAAAATTTACAGTAATTTTTTTTTTATCTGATATAATGTTAATTTACCAAACTATTAAAGTACTAATATCTGTTTTGTACCATTGTAATACACTGACAACCACCAATCACAGTGGTGTGTAAATTATACAATGACATGTTCTTTTTCACTTCCAAAAACTGTAAATTTAACTGTATTCTACAGTAAATTTACATTAAATGTACAGTTAGATCTTTCACAGTTATTCACCTGTATATATAGAAACTTTCTGTTAGCCTATACTAACAGTTTTTCACCGTAGCATTTTTACAGTATTTTACCGTTAAAATCACGATAATTTTTTTACATTGTAGTCACAAAGCATGATGTTGTGGTTTTTGAAATCATGGTTGTTTATCCTTTCGATGTGAGACTAATGTCACCTCATGTCTCCACACAGTCTGTTCACAGAGGGGATCCAGCAAGCAATCTGCCGTTTGTGGCTGCACAAGTAAGATATAAGTCTTTTCGCAAAAGCATTGTGTGCTAAAAGTATTAATATGTACCACGAAAGTATTTCCTTTTTTTTAATGTAATATCCAAATCTCTCTTCTTAGTTCATCATAATAGTCTGAGGTGTACAAAGAGACACCGTCCTAAAACCATTGAGGAGAACCACAAAATGATCAGCTGTATTTGCAACAACCCCCAGAAATGTAAGTTAAACATAATATAGTATAACAATGGCAGTTATGGAAAATATTACCATTGATCATCATACAAAAATCTGTTTTCTCTTTTACACAGATTTAAATGAAGCCTCAAAGAAACAGTTTCGGAACATGTGCATCTCAAATTCACAAACTCCTTTCTGATCCCAGCTTTATAAAGTTTCTCGGGATGATTTGTCTCATATCTATACCCAACATCTACATTTAAAGCCTCCATGATGAAATGACTTCAGTATAATCACGAACAATGCTATAAGTGTGATCATTTTTAAAGTGAATCTTAAAACAACACAATAAAAGTATGTAAACTGTTGAAACGTGTTTTTCTGTTATCACTGTGTGTTTGTTATGATAACAATGATATTGCGTTGTGTATCTCCACCGGTCATCTTTGTTTACAGCAGCCTTTATACCAATGCAGGTTCCTTTGGCCAGATTTAGACTTTATGTGAAGAAGTATGCATGTTTTAACAAGGCACTCGCCCCTCTCAGTTTCAACTTGGACCAAAACAGTACATTTTTTACTTCTTTATCCGTAAAGCAAATCTCTTGAGGTCTGAGATCTTTCCAAAGATCACACTTGTGAGGCTTAAATTTGCTGCATTTTCACCCCTCAGCATCACAGAATCTGATAATATGATATCTTCATGACTACGAAGATTTCTTGGAAATACTTGATTCAATGGAACCAAAAATGGCCGCATGTTACACAAATACTCCTCTATCTTCTTTTTATTTATCATTGATATTAAAGGGGTCATGACATGTTTTTTATTTTATTTTATTATTATGTTCCCTTAGGTGCAATTAAAGTATTACTATAGTTTTTTTTACAAAAAACTTTTAAAATGTAGTTTATGACCTTTTCCCACCCTGTTTCTCATCCTCTGATTCAAACAGTCTGTTTTGGGGGTGTTTCCCCTTTAAGAGTTCAGTGTTAACGCCCACTGTTATGATTGGCTAACGTCAGTGCCTATGCATCAATTATTAACGCCCCCAGCCAGAGGATTTGCGGATTCAGCGTATTTAAAAAGTAGTTCAAGTTTTAAATACATTACGTACAGTTTGCGTCGTCGTTGTTGAGCCCAGAATAGTCGGCACGGACTTATCTTTGAGCAACAGTTTTCTGGCAAAGCCAGCATCATTTTGGGATTTGTTCTCAAAACAGTCATCCTTCAAATGTATAGAACAAGCGCTTAAACTAACACTGCCGTGACTGGGACGTCCGCAAAAAAATAAAGTGCATCCATTTTTCCCTGACGACTGGATCTTTCGCAGCGTATTCAAAGATGTTGTTTATCCACAGCCAGGAACAGCACATCTGCGGCATCGTAATTTCCCTGTACACAGACCCACTCGCTGTCCGTCGACTGAACACTTGTGATGAGGCGCGCAGCGCGCGGGCGCGACGATGATACGAAATGAGCGTAGTTGTCTTGCGCTTTAAGCGTAGTTGTCTTGTGCTGGAGGCGGTCATATGCAAACGCTGGTACGTCACTTCGTACCGTGACGTCACTTCTTACCATGGATCCAGAACGAGCTGTATTTAGAGCTTGATTAAATAAATGATTCGTTTATAATGGGGAGGACGTCTTAAGCTATGAAACTTGCAGGACGTTTTAATGGTACAAAGACCTCTTATATACCAAAAGATCAAGGCAAATTTGGTTTCTCATGTCATGACCCCTTTAATAGGCCTATATTACATTACTGTTTTCAAAAGTGTATTTTGCAAGGAACTACTGTTATTATTTATACATTATCATTATAATTTTTTAACCTGCTGCTGGGTTAGAACTAAAATTATTGAATTAGACATATTTTATTATCAAATTGCATTGAATACTCATTATTGTCTGTGCTTTTTTTTTTTTTTTTTTGAGCACCTAAAATATATTGATATATCAAAACTGATGAATGAAAACATTATAGCGTTCAGTAAATTATGTTTATGAGCTTTCAACTTTTAGTCAAATTCATGAGAACCAGAGCATATTTAAGGGAGTAGCTTGTCTCAGTCAACAGCTGAAGAAATGAGTTTCTGCACAAAGTTGACGAAAAATAAATTAAACCATAAGATTTAAATAATTAGTCAATACGTCAATCCTTCTTCCGGAAACGTGTTTTTGTCTTACCCTGATTCACTATGTAAGCCTATTATAAGTGTTTACATTACTACTCATCAGGTGAGTTAACTATTTTATTGAACAGATAAATTACCATATGTAGGCTATCTCTCTAACAGAGTTCATTGTAAAGCATTATCTATTGTGAAGGCTCATTTCATGGTTGTTGTAAGGAAGTACGTACCGTGTGTATTAACAGGTAAAGAAGATACAGTAACGTCTTCAGCTCGTCAGCTTGAGATCCTTTCCATCTTGGTTTTATGAGCAGAATAATCATATTCATCCGCACAGTCACGCAGAGCCGAAGCACAACCAAAACAATGTTCTTCAGCAAAATACATGCAGTTTTGGTTTTTATAGTGTAGCCTACCTTTAATATTTGATTTATCTGACGAATTTGATGGGTTTCTGTACATCAAACAGCAACAGGTGATCATTTTTAAACCAGGCTGCTGGAAGAATTCATGTTGTTGTTGTATATACTCTGTTCAGTGTCACAGCTGCTGGATTATTAAGGCATTTATCATTCGGCGTCTTGAAAGACATATTTTTTTCTGGAAATTAAGATTCGTAGTAAAAAGGATGGTTAAGTTTCAGTTTAAACAATCTAATACAATAAATGTTTGTAATAGTATTGCATATCAACATTAAAATGACACAGGTATTGCTTTCAATATATGGAGAGATCAGAATCCCCCATCATCTCCCGAGAGTGGTACAGTCCTAACCGGGATGGCAAGTGGAGCTATGGACTTTGTGAATGCTGGGGGGATATATCTGGATGATGATAGTGAGTGTGTATTCACTGTAGGCCTATTAAAGGTAGGGTAGGTCAGAATTGTCTAAAAAAACTTTTATTCAAATTTGTTTAAACTGTCATTATATACCAATACATAATTAAAATGCAAGTACTCTGAAATAGAGAGTATAAAAAACTGAGTGACTCTAGTGTATTTAATCTTCAATAAACACAGCTCATTAATTCCATTCACTCCCACCTAAAAACGGGTGCGCGGCGGTAGTCATGGCGACGGAGAGTGACAGTCGCGCAAGCCAATCACTTGTGTTGTCCCGGTAGGAATTAATGAGCTGTGTTTTTTGAAGATTAAATACACTATAGTCACTCAATTTTTATACTCTCTTTTTCAAAGTACTTACATTTTAATTATGTATTGGTATATAGAGACAGTTTAAGGCAATTTGAAAAAAAGTTATTTAGACAATTCTTACCTACACAACCTTTAATGGCCAACCTGCTTAAAATTGTTTGTGTTTGAGTTGTCGTTGTGTGTTTGCAGGTGCTTTCTGGTGCTTGCATTTATTTGTTTTTAAGATGAACAGGGCCGCAGGAGGATCCCCATGTCTGCCCTTGTTGAGCTGTGTGTGGAACAGCAGATCGAGAACGGCATTGAGGTGAAATTAAATCACTCGTGCAATGATGTGAAATGTTTTTAAACTACATCTTCAGGTGTTCAAATACTGTGACATGAAACAAAAACAGCGGGGCTTTTAACACAGAGTTTAAAACTTTACACTCATGCTAGCAGGACGAAACTTAATGGATTTACTAGTAGTTGCCATATCAAAACTATTTTGAGGAAGAAAAAAATGCGCCAATATTCTGAAATCTTTGGATGATGTTACTTAATATTTATTATAGGCAATATACAAGTTATTTTTTTATCTCTGTTTTTTGTGTTTTTTTAAATGAGACACATCTGATATTTAATCTTATAGGCCTATCTGTTATTTAACATTTGAGATAGTTCTTTGACTGAGTCAATGTTTAGAAATTATTAATTATTATTATTATTATTATTATGTTTTGAACTATGCTGTAAAGCTGTATTTTCCGGTGTGTTCATTGTCAAACACTTGTTAAAAAGTATAAAAAATGGCATTATTTTATATGAAAAAGTGAATTTTTGTTGTATTTCATTGACAAAATATTATAGTTTGTTTATATATTTTTTTATTAGATCAGATAACATTATAAGCTGGCATATGGTCTTGTTACAATCCCACCTATGGGGCATGTTGTCACATTCACTTCCAGGGGGAAATCAAGAAAAAATATACACTGTATCACTGAAACAAACCCACATAATTGTACTAGGCATGTGTGAAATGAATGTGGTAAAAAATTATTATATGATATGAACCCCAAGGGAATTCACACTAACGGAGAAAGTCAAAAAGTGTTAGTTTGTGCCCCACTCTCCCCTATATTAGTAGGTAGTGGTAATATGGTAATATTATATTGCACCAAATTTCAGTTTGGAGCCTCTATTACTCTCTCAAGCATTATTCGAATTCAACGTGGGATTTGCAATGGTTATGCAAGCATCAAAACACTTACACAAACAGGCACCCACACATGCACACACACACAAACATCCACGCACATGACCCTATGCCCACACACACACACACACACACACACTTACATTCCACCCTTATGACCCTCTTCCAAAACCAAGTGCGATAAGCATCTTTTCTCAACACCAAACTAACGGAAAGTTCTTCTGGAAACTAACTCCCACAACACAAACCAGTGCGCCGTGACTCTGCGTATTGTAGATTACATGAGAAATCTGCTTTTTACAGAAAGAAAGAGCTCGATCATATCAGACTGGAGTCATAATAAAGTCATGATCTGATTTTTATTATTATTATTTTTACAAACTGCAAGTATTGAATGATTTTTGAAACTTAAATTGGATTTGGAAGGACAGAAGGACTGAAATCCTTCCATGGATTTATTATTGAAATAAGCTCGTCTCAGATGATCAGTCAAAAGTGAGAGTCTACAGCCCTTAATTTTTTCATCTTGATATTGAAGTTTCCACAAAAGACACATATTTTTTTGCTTTAGAAGTAAAATTCAGAAGTGCAGTATGTAATATTGACAGCTAGTGGTTGAAATGCGCACTGCAGTCCGAATTCAAAACATAGTTGTTTCTCCCCCTCCTCCTCAGACTCACGCAGGGTTGCCAGTTTGAGGACATGCAACAGGAACCAGCGCGATTGATAACGGAAGCCGGCGAGGATTAATACGCCTCTGGACACAGAGCTTTTTATATGGATGTCGAGGCTTTTTAGGTCGGGTATAATCTGCGATCTCTGACCTAGTTTGTTTGCTGGCTTCCATGGCTGCAATTCGCTGTGTTTTCTTCCAAATGGCAACCCGGTGGTGTTGAAATACTATTGGGTAAATCGGCAGTGGGCGGAGTCACACAGATCAAAACAAAAACTAACCTTCCCACACGTGGTGGTGATGTGGGATTGGTACGGGTGGAAAACTGAAGGAGCACCCACTGTTGAAAGAGGAGCTTAGCTTGTAATGCTATAACAAGTCTGACCTGCTCTGTTCCATTAAAAGAGATGACGCCAAACACATGCTCATAATTGCCCTTCTTTACATTTTTCACATTGTCTGTACATTTATGATAGTAGCCTATCATCAGGAAACATTATTGAATAATCAAACTAAACTGATCTAAAAAATGTATGAACCTATAAAGATAGGCCTACTTTCCACTCATGATTTTATAGTCTCATGATTTGTTTGGTTCAAATTAATATATTAAAATCAAATAAATGAGTATGAATTTTAAATAAAACTATAATAATCATAAACCAATTTAATATTTTTGAATGATATCAAAATGGTCTTCTGTGATATACTGTTGTCTATGTTCTTGATGTTGGTGCTATTTTTATTTTTTCATTCTTTATTTTACTTTGTTGATGTGTCTGTAAATAAAAAGTGTGTTCTTATAAGACTTGAGGGGCCGTTTGCACAACACTGTTTTCAACTTAAAACGGCTTTTTGGTGGCCTAAAAACACAGTCTGGCTAGTTTGTTTGTCTAGATAAGACCCTTATTCCTCGGCTGGGATCGTGTCGAGACTTTAAAGCTGCTCTGAAACTCACGTTTGGACCCTCAGAGCGCATTGAAGTCCACTATATGGAGAAAAATCCTGGAATGTTTTCCTCTAAAAACCTTAATTTCATTACGACTGAAGAAAGAAAGATGTTTTATTTGATAGTCGAGAGGTTTCTGGAAACTCCTGTTCTCTCTATTGAAAGTCAAATGAGCCGGGTTACTGATAATTTGCATTATCAACCATAATTTGCATACTTTAAGTTTGGGACCTGACCTCTACAATGGCACTGCCCCCTAAAATGTAGATAAGACCAAGTTAGACTTGCACGGGCTGTTTTACAGAAACTTAAGTCCCAGGCAATGCATGTTTGAGCAGTTTCAACTGAAAGCAACTTCTATATCTTAAAATATATCATTGCCACTGTTTTATTTTAAGATACACATAATCAGTAATGTTTTTTCTTTCTTTCTAAGGCACGTTTATAAAAGCCAAATGTCCTTATTTAACTAAGGCCTAATCCTGACTTAATCTAAGCCCTGTCTGTGAAACCAGGCCTGAGTTCAATTTCCTAAGTGCGATTACAATTGCAAATGACAAAGCTTTGTATCATGTTTTGATGAACAATAGTCAGGCGGTGTTCATATACATTCCTGATCATTAACTCATCATTAACTTAAAGCTATATGTCCTCAGTCCACAATGGGAACGTGATGATAACCGGTCCATCTTGTTATATAGTAAACAGAGTAGACGAAAAAATCACTTATCTATTCACACATTTCCTATTAGCAAACAGCTGGCTGTTATTATCCAGCTAATTTATGCCTTTTCTTCCAGCTAACCCAAGATGTGTACTCAGGTAAACATGCGCACAGGTAAACAATAGTCTTCATTCTCAGGTGAAACGTTGCCCATGTTAACACTACATGATGATGCATTTTCAGGTGGAGGGTCACGGGTGTGACGCACCATCATCACTAACCTGACCAGTGACTTCGAGGAAACGCTTTAAGTGAGACACACACCTATACTCGCAACACTGGATCTCCATCAGTCTGCCTCTCTGAGTGTGACTGAACACAAGTCTGTCCTTCGTCTCTAGTCCCGCGCTCAGGTAAGAGCCGCTTTTGAGATTACTTGGTGGTACAAATTACATGTTGAAAATTGGAGTAGTAATATACACTGTAAAATAATATTTTTTATCACAACTTTTTATCTTTTGTCAAATCAACTTGGATAACTAATGTGTGAAGAGAACATACTATTTTGAGTTTCTGTTTATTAAACCATTCTTCTTCATTGTATTAACTCAAATTTTGAATTACAACAAACTCAAAATTTGAAGGCAACAAGGTAACGTGCTTTTTTAAGTTAAACCAACATTTTTTTTAGGATAATCTTGTACTATAGTGATGTAAAAATACAAAAACAAAACAAAAATCAATAAAGTAAAGTGCATTAGATGTTATATTACGCCAGGGTTTCCAAAACGGGTTTTTGTGAAGGAACGGAGTTTGTTGATGAAAAGATAATCATTGTTTAAACCATAAAAATGTATGATTTTCAAATAATAGCAATCAAAATAAAACACAAAAAATATGAAATATTATATTTGTTATGTGTAATTTGACAATCTGCCTTGTGTAATTCCACTAAACTGGAAGACTGTTTAGCAAAGGACAGTTTTACTGAGAGTTAGTCAATTATAAATAATTTACTGCCATTTTGTGAATGTTACGTAATTGTGTAATCACTAAATATGTAACCTGATTATGAGTATTTTAAAACGTATATATAATTACAAGTATATCATTTTTGGAATCTGATTAGGTAATCCATTACACAATGCGTGTCAATAATATGCACTTGTTTAAATATCTAGCTTAGTTTTTCAAGAATAACTTGTCTTTAAAACAACACTGGAACACTACAGTTGTTTAGAAATGATAAATCACCATATGACATTGAGTTTTTCAATGAGCACTTTTGTGCTGATGCTAATGGAAAAATAGACGGTTCTTCGTCAAAAATCAAAAGTTCTGGTCCATGAAGAAACTTCAACATCCTTTTCATTACATAACGTGTTGTTTAAAGTGGAGAATGGCTCTTTATATTTTTTAAAAATATGTTCTTCATACTGACAGAAAACTTTGGGAACCAAAAAAAAAAAGATTTCTTATGGCATTGTTTAAAAATAAAGGGTTCAAGTTTGTTTACACCCAAAAAAATTAATCCGCTATGACTAATTAATTAGATTTTAATTCAGAGCACATTCTTATATTGGCATCGAGCCACCACAGCCATTACATATTTAAACCAGTAATATCCTATACTAAACCTAAACTAATCTTGACAAACTATTTATCATTTGAAAGCTTACAATCTCTAGTTTTCATATTTGGTGACTGATTTTCAAAAATAAATCAAAATAAATAACAGAGGAGCCGTAATTTATCAATTTATCAAATAGTGATGAACATGAAAAATCATGAAAGAATGGTAGAAACCTCAGTTTGTTTTCATGCCAAGAGTTCAAAAGATAGCATCCATTCAATTATTTTAGGAAAAAAAGACCTGAAAATGTTTTAAATATAAAGAAAATAATAATAGATTCAGCATTTGTGATGTGGCGGCGAGCTATAATGCACATACTTTTTGTGTTTCTTAGAGGTTGAATTCATTTCAAAATCTGCCAAACTTCCAATACTACTCCTGAATAGGATGTCTACTTCATAAATTGTATGAAAATTTGTAAAAAATAATGGTTCAGATCACTCAAACCACATATGGAAATGGAGGCGCCCTTATAGAGCTGGTAAGTCCCGCCCCTCCGTAAAACCCCGCTGGACCTCAAAGTTGAAAAAGCGTCAATGCAAGTGAATGGGAGAAAATAATTATTTTCTGGTCCCGTTTGAATTGTGCCATGAATGTGAACATATGTTGTCTGTGAATTTTTTATATAATCTTTCGTGTGAAGAATGCTACAATTTAGCGGGTAGAAGTTTGATACGGGTAGACTTTGTGTGAGAGCACTTTGTGGACTACAACTCTTCGCTGCTTTCGACGCGCGTTTGAAACGTCAACACCACTAGCACACGGCTCTAGCTCACGGATCCCGCTAGACATGGCTGTGTCTTTGGTGCACTTCACCGCCTTCTTTCAGGGAGAGGACAAAATCGTTGAGGTTGGCGAAAACCACGGGTAAGTCAACTTTATGGGGTGACGTCACATAGGCGACATGTAGTCTTTCTCGTTATGTCTTTTCCACAACTGCTAGCCGACGAATCATACCATATACTGTCAAACTTGTAACATGAAAGATTATATAAAAAATTCACAGACAACATATGTTCACATTCATGGCACAATTCAAACGGGACCAGAAAATAATTATTTTCTCCCATTCACTTGCATTGACGCTTTTTCAACTTTGAGGTCCAGCGGGGTTTTACGGAGGGGGCGGGACTTACCAGCTCTATATGGGCAGTAATGTCAACTAGTGGAAAAGTTTGGTACTGCGCCCAAACTAAACACAACTTGTTCAGATGTTGATTTTTTTTTTTTTTTTTTTGTTGCATTTTTAGAGTCCTCCAGGTTTTTAATATATATATTTTATATAAAATATGAATAATACAATTTTTAATAGGGATGTCCAGATCCGGTCATGTGATCGGAAATCGGGCCCGATCACGTGGTTTCAGACTCGATCGGAATCGGACGTTACCTCCCGATCAGATATATATGTATATATATTCTCATTATTTTTTAACACATCTATAGTTATGCAGTGGCACAGAGTTAGACCCTTTTGACTCCACACAGAAACAGCAACGCGTGCGGCATGACATCACTTTGTTGACATCACCAAAAGTGAAGAATTTATGTTATTTATTACTTGATTGTTCAAGCTACCTCACAGAAGTGCTCAACAGAGTTGTTGAATGTTAAAATAAGGTTAATAAAAAAAAAAAAAAAGGAACATCCTGGATCTGTTTTTTCGCTCTTCTTTTTTAAAAATGTATTATAGAAGTATCGGATCGGGACTCGGTATCGGTAGATACTCAAAATCAAATGACTCGGACTCGGATTCGAGGGCAAAAAAACCTGATCGGGACATCCCTAATTTTTAACATTGTACATTTTCATAAACTCAAACTTTTTTTCTTTTTAACTTTAATTTATTTCACTTCTACACAAATCTGCCAAGTGTCTTCTTTAAACCAAGACCAATCTTCCATCTATATTCCAAAGCATTATTGAATTACAACCATTTAAGTTTGGCTTGTGCATTTTCATGTCTATTTAAAAAAGGGGTGCCGCTTAAGGGGTTAAATCAAGACGCAGTTACTTGAGAAGCAAATGACATAAGACAAGTCTTATTTAATAAAAAGGATTATTTTGCGAAAAACGTATCACATTTAAGTGATTTTACTCTACTTAAAGTGTAAAGTGAAAAAAAAAGAGTAGTATAAAGTATTTCTTACTCTACTGGCAGATATTTTTCTTTGTTTAAAGCAAAAAGTCTCTTAATGTTGATATGTTTGGAGGAAAACAAGACTTCTATCTGTATGTATCTTAATGTAAGAGTGTTTCGATATGGAAAATCAGAAAAAGTAGGATTTTTTTTGCAGTGTGCACTCATATGTCTGTGTGTTCTTGTGTCTTGAAGGATTTGGTAATAAGCAGGATGACTTCTCAACAGCCGAGAGCCTTTGCCGCGGCACACACTTCCAACCAGTGGAGCTCTGGAATCTGTGACTGCTGTCAGGATGTCCCGGAGTGTGAGTCTCTCCCTCGGTTTTGTTGATTTTGGTGTGTCTAGAATGTCACTTCGTAACTATACAACAGTATTGCTAAATCTATCTGACACATCATCACTGAAATATGTGTGTAAAAGGTTCTCTGGAGGTGTGCCAGAATTAAAGGGTTAGTTCACCCAAAAATGAAAATAATGTAATTAATGACTCACCCTCATGTCGTTCTAAGCCCGTAAGACCTCCGTTCATCTTCGGAACACAGTTTAAGATATTTTAGATTTAGTCCGAGAGCTTTCTGTCCCTCCATTGAAACTGTATATACAGTATACTGTCCATGTCCATAAAGGTAATAAAAACATCATCACAGTAGTCCATGTGACATCAGTGGGTTAGTTAGAAGTTTTTGAAGCATCGAAAATACTTTTTGGTCCAAAAATAACACAAAATAAGACTTTATTCAGCATTGTATTCTCTCCCGGGTCTGTTGTCAATCCTTCACAGTTACGCTGATGGCGTAAGACGCTGATGACGTGTTATCTGGTGCGCCCGAGCTTCATTTATAGACTGAGGGAAACGCACGCTGTAAAAGTGTCTCATCCGCGACATGCACATTTACGCACCATTAAAAAAATGATATCCACGCAAACAATGTAGAATAGCTTGAATATAGCGTGCGTCTCCCTCAGACTGTAAACGAAGCTCGGGCGCACCAGATAACACGTCATCAGCGTCTTACGTCAGCAGCGTCACTGCGGAGTCCTGAACGCAGATTGACAACAAACCCGGGAGAGAATACAATGCGGAATAAAGTCTTATTTTGTGTTATTTTTGGACCAAAAAGTATTTTCGATGCTTCAAAAACTTCTAACTAACCCACTGATGTCACATGGACTACTGTGATGATGTTTTTATTACCTTTATGGACATGGACAGTATACTGTATATACAGTTTCAATGGAGGGACAGAAAGCTCTCGGACTAAATCTAAAATATCTTAAACTGTGTTCCGAAGATGAACGGAGGTCTTACGGGCTTAGAACGACATGAGGGTGAGTCATTAATGACATTATTTTCATTTTTGGGTGAACTAACCCTTTAAGGGATCGTGTGTAATTAGTTTTTACTGTAATTACTAATTGACTACATTCTTTATAAACGGAAAAGTCTTCTTCCTTATATGATGCATATCTGAGTGAAACTGCTTCTCGAACCAGAAAAACTGCAGGGCAGGACTTGATTGGACCGTTGGATCATTATCGTTTGCTGTGTGACAGGTTGTCCCGCACTCACGCACGGATGAATCATTTATAATAAACATTGCAATTATTCCATTAAAATTTTAAAAAGTCAATTTTGATTTCATGGTGAGTGCTGCAATATACAATATGGTTTTAGCATTGATATTGCGATGTATCGTATTTTCCGGACTATAAGTCGCATCAGTCAAAAAATGTGTCACGAAGAGGGAAAAAACATATATAAGTCGCACTGGACTATAAGTGTATACTGGTGCTCTTCGGTCATTTTTACAGAAAAAATTTACGTTTTGTTTTTTTCTCTCGCATTTTTTAGTTCATTGGAATGGTATGAAACTTAGTTAAGGTTTCGGCACTTGCTATGTTAACAAAAAAAAACCCCGAAAAGGTTAAATGGTCCTGATAGTCACACTTGTGCTCCTCACAGTCAAAAATGAGCGCATTGGAAATGAATGGGAGACACTAGTGAAATCTTTTGGTACTGCGGCCAAACTAAATCTCACTGAAAGCTCATTTTTTGAGATATCAAGCTCAAATATGAAACACAACTGGGTTAGATTTAAGGCTTTGATTTTCTTGCAGTTTTAGCGTAAAACGTGATTTTGAAAATATATATTTCATGTAAAAATTGAAAATAGTAATTTTTGTGCATTTTTCATAATAATACACGTAAAATTCTGTTTTTTTTGTGTGTGTTTTTTTCACTTCAGAAATAATTTGCCATGTGTCGTCTTTGAAAAGAGATCAAACAAGTCTGTGCTCTAAAGCATTCAAGATTTACGACAGTTTAAGGTGGAAAATACAGACGAAACTCGAAAAATTAGAGTTAATTTATTTCAGTAATTCAACTTAAAAGGTGAAACTGATATATTATATAGACTCATTACATGCAAAGTGAGATATTGCCAGCCTTTATTTGTTATCATTTTGATTATGATTATGGCTTACAGCTTAGGAAAACCCCAAATTCAAAATTAGAATATTGTGAAAAGCCATAATCATCAAAATGATAACAAATAAAGGCTTGACATATCTCACTTTGCATGTAATGAGTCTATATAATATATTAGTTTCACCTTTTAAGTTGAATTACTGAAATAAATGAACTTTTGCACCATATTCTAATGTTTCGAGTTTCACCTGTATATGTTCAGGTCTATGCTCAAAAAGTGAATAAATGGATTAAAAATACAGCGTAAATATAATTTAGTATAACAAATCCCCTAAAAATACAAAATATTAAATAAAAAACATTATCAAACTAAAATACAGTACATTCATTTCATTGACAAAAAAAAAGCTGTGAAGAGCAGCAGAGGGTTGAGCACATGTGAGATGTCAATGTCATCTTGACTCCTCATCACTAACGGTCGTGATATTTTGTAGGTTGCTTTTCCTTCTGGTGCTTCCCCTGCTTCGCCTGTTCGACGGCTCGCAAGCACGGCGAGTGTCTGTGTCTGCCTCTGCTGGACGCATGTGGATCATGCGTTCCTCCGATAACTCTGGCCATGCGGGTGGCCGTGCGCACTCGCTATGGGATCCAGGTTTGTTCTAAAGCCAGTTCTAGCTGTCTCATATCTAATACTGTCTACATCTGGAGATTCATCGTGTTTCTCTCTCTCTCTCTCTCTCTCTAGGGTTCGATCTGCAACGACTGTGTTTACTCAACCTTCTGCGGTGTCTGCTCCTGGTGTCAGATATCCCGAGAAATGAATGTCCGTGAGGAAAGCGTCACATTCATCAACGGTCGAGCGAAATGAAGGCCCTAACTTGCAACCTACACAACTTCCTCATTTTTCTCAGTATTCCTACAAATGAAACGACTCCCGTTCTTCTCTGTGGCATTAGATCTGCACCGTTGTATTTGCTCCATTTACAGGCAAATCCAGTTTTCTCAGGCACAAATTTGAGATTTTGTTTCCATAACAAGTCTTCTTTCAGACTAGTGGAAATAAAACATACAAAATAGATATTTAAGTGTTTATTTTATTTCCTTTTATCGATTTGCATCTGTAAATTTCAATTTCAATACATATCTTTAAAGGCTGTTTTATCCAAATACATTTTTTTTTTTTTTCCTTCTTAGACCAAACTTTACAGTTTTGCTCCTTTTTATATTCTGAAGGTTTTTACTGAAAGGTTTATTGATATAATATTCAGTTATAGAACATTTTATTCCTAAAATGGATCGTGGTTTATTTTGTTTATTATTTTCAGCACATTTATGATGAAAAGAGAAATCCAAATCTCCTCTGTAAAAACCTTTAACTCTGATGTGTTAAGAAAATAAAACAATAATTTTGAACCTGGCTTTATACAATGTTCAGATTTCTGTTTTGGAATTGTAAGCAAATGCATATTTATTTATTATAATACCTCATTTGCATATTTAAAGAAATTGTCATACAAAAGTATTGTTTTATTGTACTGTGGTTAATCATCTGGTGGAAGCATGGTGATAATTATCTATTAGTTTATTGTCTCAATCTATTGCCTGAATAAAAACAGTCTGATGGTCATCTGGTATGTCTATATTTTAGTAAAACAATCTTTATTTAAAGGGATAGTTCACCCAAAAATGAATATTCTGTAATTAATTTCTCACCCTCATGTCTTTCCAAACCCATAAGACTTTCATTCATCTTCAGAACACAAATGAAGATATTTTGTCCCTCCATTTAAAGCGCATTCATCTAAAACTCGGTTCAAAATGTTCATAAAGAGATTGTAAAATGAATTGAGCAGTTTAATCAAAGTCTTCTGAAGAGACCCAATCGCTTTATAGTGAACGATATAATATAGGCATTATTTTATTTAAGCATATCAATTTTGATCATCGCATGTACATAGAGGACTCAAATATGGTTAGGCTAATGGTGCGTTCACGTCTTCATAAAGTTTGTAATTACGGTACATGTTAATTAGCACGTTTGAGCTTCAGCAAGAACCAATGAGGTTTGTGCTTGCGTGTCAAGCATGTAGGCTACAGATTCACATTCACACTCACATTTACCTTATTATCCGTTTCATCAATATCATTTATTATGTGAATGTAATATGTGAATAAAATTACATTTGTTCAACAAATAACATGCTTGTGTCTCTTCAGAAGACTTTGATTAAACCGCTCGATTAATTTATTTAACAATCTCTTTATGAACATTTTGAGGGCCATTCCACCGAAAGGGTGACATTTCTGTCCCCAGGACATTGTATGTATAAAATTGCATGAAAATTAACTCTAAAATACATTTTATTATTAAGCAAAATGTCCTGCACATTAAGCTAACTACAAATTTAAAATGTATAATTAAAAACATAAATAAAAACTACATAGAACACAAAAAAAATGCATTTTCTGCATGTCCCCACTCTCTATCTCTAAACTTTACCATGAAATATAATGATTAAAATCCTTCAGAAATCTGAATTTGTTTGCATTGTTTTGTGACATTATATCCAATCTATGCTTTAGAATGTATTTTTTTCATGAGAAAAAAATATTTTATCTAATATTTTAGATAAAATACATATTTTAGTCGTGTCCCCGGGTTTTCACTCAGTCCTGTTACCCTAACACATCCCCCCCTCTGAAAAACTTGGAATATTCCAAAAGACACATTTTCAACAGGAAGTTGCATCATCTGGATCTTCTGAAGGCAATGGGAAGACCATAAGTAAGTCCTCTCATTTTAATTTTTGTATACTTGATGAAATTGTAAATATGACTGAGTAGGTTAATCTCAGCATACTGTCCTGTTACCTAAATTATTTCTTAGATTTTATTTGTTTATTTGAAAAATATTCACTTTTGGCCAGTCACTAGAATTTGCTCAGTGTCCTCATGCTATTAGCATATATGATATGTGGCCGTATGCCATGTATTTGATAATGTTTTGCTTAAAAACTCAATCCTGTTACTTTCAGTCCTGTTACTTATATGAAAAATAACAGGAGTGAGTTAAAGTAACAGGAGTGAGTAGAGTCCTCTGTTTTGTTGATTTAATACTGTAAATATGAGTTGATATAATACTTTTCACCTGAATTATGAGTTTTAAGGTTGTAATTACTTATATTGTAGACATTAGCATTAGTTGTATAATGTGAACACCATACTTCCAGGAAGCCAGTCCACCATGAAGTGACTTAAACGTTTTGTCTTTGTCTTTCTTATATATTGTAGAAGATGGAGAAAACCCATACTATGCAGGTGCCAGAAACACCCACCTATGGCATATTGCAATGGAAGGAGCGAGACACACCCGCAACCCTCTCTTTTCTTCCTTTTTTTGAATTTAAAAAAAAAAAAAAAAATGTTTTTTCTTATCTTCCCTCCTTCTCTCTTCTTCTCTCTCTCCTTCTTTCTCTTTCCACCTCCTTCACTGTGAAGTACTACTAGCACATAGTACATCACTTCAACACAGAAATCTTACGCACACACAGTCATGTACACTCTCTCTCATACACACACATATGGACACTCATTCCTGTTACCCAATGTTCATTCCTGTTACCAAGTGTTCAGTCCTGTTACTATTATGTTTTCTTTTTCTAAAAAAATAGTGTTAAACCACTGTTTTTATCAGTTTTGTTTGGTCCATCATTTATACATTTGTTTAATAAATTAAATTATTCAAAAAATTATAAACTTGAGGCTTCGGTCTTCTTTAAAATGAAAAAAATGCTTCGTGTTTTTTGTTAAAATACACCTTCCCTTAATATATAGTGACTTTTTTGTCACAAATATCAATTATTTTAACATATAACCAACAATTTCTTAAAAATAAACACTTTCTTGTGGGGAAAACAAAGGAATTAATTGACATGCTTTTAAACATGCTTTTTAAATGGCACATGAGTTTCGGTAACAGGACTGAGAAAACATGCGTCCATCTTTTGCTAAGAAACCTTGTAAAAAATTAAATAACGTTGCCTGAGATTGACCAATACACATTCTGAATAGTTAAACATGTGTAGTATTAGATTCAGTGTTGAAAAATATAAAAAATAAAGTTTAATTTTGAAAAAGTTACAACAAGCAAATGTCACCCATTCGGTGGAATGGCTCTTGAACGATCAGACTTTCAATGGAGGGACAGAAATATATCAGATTTCATTCCAAATATCTTCATTTGTGTTTCAAAGATGAACGAAAGTAGCGTTTGAAAAGACATAAGAGTGAGTAATTGATGACAGAATTTTAATTTTGGGGTGATTGTACAGCTGCTTTGTGAAAATTATACGGTGATCGGCTGTGGAATAGGAGCAGTGGGATATTAGCCTATACACACCACTGTTACAATATAGGTCAGTCAATAGAGGGCACCAGTGAGCTATCATAGGATGGGGGGATCAACTAGGCGAGAGAATGAGAAACGACTGTATAAGGATGGCTATGTGAAAGAAGCTAAATAAAAGCTTGTGTTTGACCCATCACGAGACTCATTGAGAAACATGAAACAACCACAACTGTTACAACAGGAGCGACTTCATTTACATCAAGAGCGGAGTGTGTTTAGTGTGTTAGGGGTTCAGTCTCACTCCAAGGTGCTAACTGCACTTTGTCACCTCTATTCTGCAATAAACTTCACCATTTTCATCTTAAAGATCTATGTCCATCCATCCTGTGTGTTTTCCCGCCTTACATTCGTTTGGCAATCATTCAAATCATTATTTTGATATAATACTCCATGCTGCTTGTTTCTCACAAAGATGAAATAGCAGTTAATAGCTATGATGCTTAAACACTCTTAAAAATAAAGTTTCCAAAATGAACCCTTTTCACTGTGAAAATTTGTGATTTTGTGAAATTAGAAAATATGATTAAAAGCCAAAAGCAGTAGCAAAGGTTAGAAGAAAAAAAACTGTTGTTTAATTATTTAGTTCCACCAGTAGATGGCAGCAAACCACAAGTTTACAAGTAATCCATAAACAGAAGATTAAACAAAAGCACCTGCCGACAATCCTATGTAATAATTGTATTTGTTTGGATACTTTGAATAAGAGTTGATGCCAAATACCGATACTCTAAATGTCTGTCCTGCAGAGCGCTGAATGTATGAGACCAGAAAAAGTTTATATTAATGCATAGGCATAACGTGTCTAGATGTATTTTTGAGGTAGCCACTGGCCAGCCCACATGGAGAAGATATAGAAGATTAGCCTAATGAAGATCTATGAGATTGAGATATGAAGATCTTGCAGTGTGATGAATCCGACTGCTGAGTTTTTTACATTGTCCTAAAGGGTAATAAACAGGAATAAACAGACATGATGAGCTGCATACATGCACTGATAGAGATGAGGAGAGGCAGTCTTAAAACGAGAGATGGCCAAACATGATAGCAAGATGGCCAGTGTGAAGAACTTCAGTGTGTTTTTTCCCGATGGGTCCAATTAGCATCAAGCTACTAGCCTATTTATCATCTAGTTTAGTTTGACAAAATTGGAATTAAGCCATTTGTTATGTGGCAATTAAATAAGAGAACACACACACACACACACACACACACACATTGTGCATTACATCTTGCAGTTAGCCAGTAGAGGGAGCCCAATAATCAAACATCATAGGCCTAGCCTACACTAAAAAATATTATAATTTTAATTTAACTGTACAACCCTACAGTAAAAACCTGTTAATAGTAATGGTTTATAGTTTGTCCCATGAGCCTTTTATTTACTGTATTTTATGTTTATGTTTTAAATGTATTGAGTTAGCCTACTCCTAATTGTGTTGTGAAACTTACTAAATGCCTGCTGAGTGGAATATCAAAAATCAACATAGTATAATTTCTCACATATTTCACATATTCAAAGTGATAACAAGTGTTTGTTGTGTCGTCTCCCACACACACGCCCTCTTGGGTTTTCATGGGTAATGACTATGAATGAGTTGCTTTCTAAGAATTGTAATTTAGCGACTATATCTTGAAGATTTAATGTGTTTGGAAGCCAGTTTGAAGTGGGAAGCTATATAATAATGCTTTATGGAAGTACAGCTTCAGCTCTGAAGTGTGAATTCACTTATGCAATGAAAATAGAAGGCAGCGTTATTATTATCATGGAGAAAGGCCAGTCCTGTTTGTCGTCTCACTTCTAGTGGTCGACCCTCATGTCTCTGCGTGCATTGTGGGTCAAAACTGCTTTACAGTTAGATTTGTTTTTTAAAATTTGTAATAATATAACGTTCACATAACTGTGTAAGGGTAACGTTGAAGTCACTTTCGTCGGAGTAAGATGGCGGAGTAGCTACTGATCAATCCTGACTTGACTTGTCAAATTTTAGGCCGAAGCAAGTCTGTATCCTTCACCAGTGGTCAAGTCCTGTCCCGGGGATCCACCGCTCTCTTACCTGAGCTCTCTCTCAGCGAGCTGAGGATCTGCATCAGGTGTGTGTGGGGAATGAGGAAGACACATCACATGTGCAGAGCAGTTGAGGACCACTGGCCTTTATACTCTTCAAAAGTTTGGGGTTGGTAAGATTTCTTTGGTAACTTAACAAGTTCCCAATATTTAAAATAATGCTTTTACTAAGCAGTAGGCTATTAATAATATATCTGTTAACATCAGTTAATATAAAATACAATTGTTAATTGATAGTTCATGCTCATTCAGGTCCATTAATAATAATATAGCCTACAACTTTTGATTGGTAAATGTTGAAATTAACATTAAGATTTGTATTTGCTTTAGAAGTATTTTTCATTGTTAGATCATTGTTATCTAATGCATTAAACTAAATCGTTAGTAAATGGGTGTTTTTTTTATATAGCCTAATAATTATAATTATTTAATATTTTTGAAACTCTCTTCTCACCAAGGCTGCATTTAGAATAGCCTACTGTAAAAACAGTAATATTATTACAATTTAAAATAACTGTTTTCTATGTGAATATCTTGTATAGGCCTATATATATATATATATATATATATATATATTCTCCAGCATCATTACTCCAGTCTTCAGTGTCACATGATCCTTCAGAAATCATTCTAATATGAATATTTGCTGCTTTCTTATTACGATTACTTTTCCCATTTCTTATTTAAACACTTGTGATGCTTAATATTTTTGTGGAAACCTTGATGCATTTTTTTTAGGGTTCTTAGATAACTGCAAAATAACATTTATTTGAAACAGAAATCATGTATAAATGTGTTTACTGTCCCTTTTGATTAATTTAATAACTTCTCAATAAAAGTTAATACAATTTTTTTTATCTCACTGATCCCAAACTTTTTTTTTGCATTTAACTGTTTATTTTAATAGCATGTATTAGGATACATGAATGAAAGCCCAACGTGTGTGAATTAAAACAAAAGAACATACAAAAAGAGTGCATTTTTTAATCACAATTATTTTTATTTCAACATGTACAATGACATAATACATTAAAAATATTTATAAAATTAAACTAAAAGCAACAGTTTAAAACAAAATTAACAAGCACCTTATGATTCCACCTTGATACAAACATTTACCATTATAGCATCAGTTGTTACCCTAAAGTCAAGAAGTCACCTTTATTTATATAGCGCTTCACAATGCTCTCGTTTCAAAGCAGCTTTACTGTGGGATATTCTGCGCTCAGTGCGATGGTTGGGACTCAACTGGTCTAATTCTTCGGTTAGAAAGAACTGCAGCTACTCCAGAGTGAACGTGTCCATTCTAGATATTTATTAGGCCATACAATTGTAAGTTGTATACAGGTTTGCGTGGATATACATCAAAGTGGTTTCTGTGAGTGAACAAATTAAGAATGATAAATATAAATGATAATATGACATGACAGAATATACACAGATAATGCTTGTATAAGTATACATGGAGAAGTTAAAGTTGTATGAAGTAATAGCAAAGTAGAGCTTATTGAAATATCTATACTCTAAATGCAGCTACATTAAACAGACCGGGCTGCCGCTGCTACTGCTAACAAGGTGTCAGATTACAAAAGTGTGTGCGCTGCTCTAGCACTCTCGTGCGCTATTGTAACATATGCCGATAAGACATTGTATACATATTTTTAATCACCATATGACAACAACTCCCTTGAATAAACATCGTTGATAGAATATAACAGGATGACTCGTTGAATATGTGAGCATTGCACCGGCGATTGTATGTAAATTATGTTGACACAATAACATTTCTGAGGAAAAATAAACTGAATCACGCTCTAACACTCTCTGAAAAACATCTACAATGACTTTAAATATTTTTACTTACGTAGTTATGAACGCACGGCAATACCACACAAATAAGAATTATTGATAAACAATGCCAGGATAACTCCGTGTACTGGATGCTGCCGACTGAACTTTTGCGCATACATCAGACACGTCTGAACAAGTTCGACTCGCGCATGCGTGAGGCGGGTAATTTTGTACAGCCGCCCCACAAATTTACACAGGAAATTTGTAAGTCCACAAAATGTCCCAGCTTAACTACCGGTGTTACAAACTAAACTTCAGGCATTTCAGGCAACACAATGAGTTTAGCAACAGGGCGGACATATGTATTGCCCTTGATGTTCACTTCGACGGCTCTTATTGCACCATCATCACTTGGTAGGAGTCGGGTCACCCTACCGACAGGCCATTGTGCTCTGGGAAGTTGAAAGTCCATAATCAATACAACCTGGTCGACTGCTAGATTTGGTGTGCTGTTCTGCCATTTTTGTCGAAGCTGAAGACTGGGTAGATAGTCTCTGAGGAACTGTGTCCAAAAGTGATCGGCGATCACTTGGCTGTGTCTGTAGCGACGCCGTCCAAGTAGATTGCTGGGTCCATACACAGCCTGAGGTAGGGAAGCGTCCCGCCGCCCCATAAGCAGCAAATTGGGGGTAATAGGGTCAGGATCTGCTATATCAGATGACACGTACCCCAGGGGTTTTGAATTCACAATGCCTTCCACTTCGATCAATAATGTAGTAAGGACTTCCTCCGAGACAGTGTGATCTTTCAGAACAACTTGGAGGGCAGTCTTGACTGATTTAATTTCCCTCTCCCACACTCCTCCGAAGTGAGGTGCGTGAGGTGGGTTGAATTGGAAGGAAATTTTTTGTTTGGCTAGTTGGTCTTGGAGTGATGGTTCCATTTCGGCAAAGGCTTCAGAGAGCTCACGCTCTCCCCCTCTGAAGTTGGTGCCTCGGTCGCAGATGATCTCAAAGGGCTTTCCTCTCCTTGCTATGAAGCGTCTGAGGGCTAGTAAAAAGGAATCTGCGTCCATGCTGCATAACAAGTCGAGATGTATGCATCTTGTAGTGAGACATTTAAATATTATGCCCCATCTCTTTTCTTGCCGTCTGCCAATTTTGATTACATAGGGACCAAAGCAATCAACTCCCGTGGACCAGAATGGAGGTTGGTTAATTCTCAGACGGGAAGCAGGCAGGTCCGCCATTTTAGGTACAATGGGCTTGCCACGCCATTTCCTACATTCAGCACATTGTCTCTGGCACTTTTTTACCATCTGGCGGCCTCTAAGAACCCAATAGGTTCGTCTTAGCTCTGCGAAGACTCTTTCTGGACCTGCGTGCATCAGGCGGTTGTCAAAGTCTTGAATTAGCAGTTTTGTTATGGGGTGTTCTGGTGCCAACACAATAGGGTGAAGTGCATCCTCTGGCAGTGTTGCAGCTTTGCGTAATCTACCACCCACTCTTATCAGATTAAGGTGAGGATCCAAAGTTGGAGCAAGTGAGTATAATCGACTGTTTGAATGCACAGATTTATTGGCTTTAAGGGCATGCACTTCCTTAGGAAAACTTTCAGTCTGTGCACGTCTGAGTACAGCAGTTTCAGTCTCTATGCGTTCTTCGGCAGACATAGGGGGTGCTGCCGAACCATGCAAAGACTGATATGTGGTCCTGATGAGGTCATCCCATGATTCGCAGTTATCTACATCAAAAGAGGCATGACTGACTGTGACATTACCGCAGAATGCGGATTTACGGAGTTCTTCTAAATCTTCTACTGACACTGCAGGATGGACTGGCCAGTGGTCTGGAGATTGGTGCAGAAATTTTGGACCTTGATTCCATCTGCAGGTGTGGGACAGATCTATGAGGGTCTTACCCCGCGTTATATCGTCGGCTGGGTTGTTATTCGAGTCCACATATTTCCAGTTCTCGTATCCAACGAGGTCTTGAATCTCTGCGATTCGCGTGCCAACAAACACTTTGTAGTTACATGACTCAGACTGTATCCAGTGTAGTACGGTTGTTGAATCAGACCACATGATTGTCTGTCTGAGGTTAAGTGTGAGTTCTGTGTTCAGTGTTTTGGCCAGCTGAGCACCAGACAATGCCGCGCAGAGTTCAAGGCGAGGAATGGAGAGTTGCTTCTTGGGTGCCACCCGTGACCTCGCCATGATGAATGCAATTTGGATGTCATCACCCGTTTCCACCCGTAAGTAGGCTACAGAGCCATATGCCTTCTCCGAGGCATCACAGAAGACATGTGCATCGATAATGGAGGACGTGTTGTTGCATGCTGGTGTGTAACACCTAGGCATTGTTATTCTCTGTAGCTTAGGAAGCTCTTCTTCCCAAGCGTGCCATTCTGAGAAGAGGTCAGCTGGCAGAGGTTCATCCCAACCTCCAACCCTCTTCCATAGTGATTGCACCATGATTTTGGCCCTTGTGGTGAACGGAATGATGTAACCTAGTGGGTCATATTGGCTTGCCAGGATGCGATAGACATCTCTCATTGAGGTTTCCCCACTTGTTGACACAGGCCTGTGTTTATAACCTAAAGTGTCCTGGGAACAGTGCCACACTAGGCCGAGAGTCGACTCTTGTGGATCAGTTTTGTTTGAAGAAAGCCACCGCTCGCAGTCTACTGATTTGGCTTCGGCGGGTAGATGTGCAATCACATTAGGAACATTGCTAGCCCATTGCCTTATGTCAAAACCACCAGCTGCTAATAATGCTCTCATTTTGTCAACGAGTTTCTTAGCCTGATGCTGAGACTGAAGAGATTGTAAGCAATTGTCCACATAGAAAGACTGCTGGACAGACTCAACTACATCTTCATTGCCCTCGGTGTTGTCTCTGACATGTCTCTGGAGGGCATAAGTAGCGCAGCATGGACTACAGGTGGTCCCAAACGGTAACACCCGCCATTCATAGATGTCTGGGTTGCGATCTCTTTCCATGTCTCTCCAGAGAAAGCGGAGCAGGGGCTGGTCTTCAGGTAACAGCCTGATTTGGTGAAACATAGCTCGTATGTCTCCACTTATCGCAACGGCATACTCTCTGAACCTGAGCAGGACTCCCATCAGTGGTGAACCAAGAGTGGGACCAGGGAGTAAATTATCATTTAGGTTCATTTGATTGTAGGTGAAAGAGCAATTAAAGACTACCCGGGCTTTGTCATTGTGGAGCACAATGTGATGAGGAACGTACCATGAATTAACGGAATTGACAGCTTCTGAGTTGGTTATTCGAACTGCATAACCTGCCTCCTCCAGCTTGTGTATCTCTTTGCCATACACGTTTGCCAGGTCCGGATTATTAACAAGGCGACGTTCTGTAGCTCTTAAAAGAGCCATGACAGCGTTTGGTGATGAGTGTAGTGTAGCCGCGTCTCGCTTATGAAGTAATGGGGTAGCGTAGCGGGTTGCACCATCAACGGTAACATGCACCGTTTTCTCCTCCAACATTGCCAGTGCAGCTTTATCTTGTCTGGAGCGGACTACTTCTTTCTCATTTCTCTGTGGCAGTAGGTCAAGCTGCCACAACCGTTCAACATGTTGACGTAACTCTTGAGTAGGAGGAAGGAATGTGGTGTGGAGGCATGAGCTTACATTTGAGGGTTGCTGGAGAAAGGTTGTTGGTCCTTGAACTGCCCAGCCAAGCAGTGTGCGTACCGCTACAGGGCTACCAATCGGTCCTATACGGATTGGGCAGTTTGGTGTGATCAGCTGTGGATAATCTGATCCTATGAGTAGCAAAGGCTGCACTTTAGAGAAACTTTTCAGCTGAATGTCCCTTAAGTGACCATATCTTCGTTTCAGTAAATTAGCGGGGCAAGACTGTTCAGCCAGGTTGAGCTCTTCAGCTGTGAATGCCCTTTGGATCTGATGTTTGACATTTGGGTGTGATATCGCAGATACCTCAAAGGAGACTGCATTTCCTCTTAGCTGAACAAGGTCTTGTCTTATTGTTCTGAGAGTCAAAGTTTCTTCTGATCCTTTCAAGCCCAGCTGTTTGACTGCTGCTGGCAGGATAATTGTTCTTTCCGAACCATCATCTAACACAGCATGTGTGTCCATGAACCTTTTACCGCTGCGAAGTCTTACTGGGACAACTTTCAACATCACTCTGCCTGAATGACTGGCCTGGTCCAAGTAAACTTGAGAAGTGGCTGCGCTCACTGTGAGTATGCTTTGGGTTTCTGCAGCAACTGCAACTTCATGCAGAACAGGCAGGTGAAGTCCTCCACATGTAGAGCAAGCTTTCTTGAGCGTACAGCTGTCCTGTTTGTGACCGCGTCCACACCTCCAGCATTTATTTTGCTCTTTAATCCAGATTCCTCTTTCGGTGTGTCTCAACTTGCCAAAGGCTGCACAGGCATTGAGATAATGCTCATGGTTGTTGCAGTAGGGACAAAATGGCTTAAAGCGATCTTGTTTTTTAGCTGTAGCTGCCATTTTAGTGTCTGTGAGGGAGCTGGAGGGCCAATTGATGACTTTACGTTGTTCACTACCTGTGAGAATTGTGGCTGCCTTAGCTTTGGGATAAGAAAGAGGTTTCTGCTCTCGCCGAAAGGGCTCTGTATGCGCTGGCCCTGTTACACGCCTAGATATTTGAATGGCCTGAGCTTTCCTTTCTAGCCACTCAGCAAATTCTGGCAGTGTGTAAGTCCTGGAACTGCCGCTCATAATGATGTGCTTGTTGAGACAGTACTCTATGAATGAGTCTCTGTAGCTGACAGGCAGTTTAGTCAGTAGAGTGTCAACGTGGGAGCCACACTGCAGTTCGTACCTAGAGGGTCCATCCATCGTGTTCAACATGCCCACCAGTGTGTTAACAGCTGCCGCCAAGTCCTCAAATCCCTGCGCATCACCTGGTCGAATAACTGGTGCATTGAGGATAGCTCTCAGCTCGCTCTGAATTAACTGTCTTGGTTGACCGTATCTCTGTTCAAGAGCCTGCATGGCACTGGTGTAGGGAAATGGGCAGTTGACACAACTCTTAGCTACCTGGTAAGCAGCAGGCAAACGTAGATGATCCAGAAGCACTTGGTATTTATAGTCCTCTGTTAAATGCCTGTGTGGGCCAAGGATGCTGTCTAGTCCTTTCTTGAGCATAAGAAAATCACTCTCTTTCCCTGAGGAGAAGACTGCCAATTTTGGTTTGGGTATGCCATAGGAAGATGCAATGGCCATTTCCACCAGCCCAGGTGCCATAGGATTAACAGGATAATAATACTGCGGTTGTAATCCAGGCCCATGAGGTGGAGGCAGAGACAGTGGTTGATAAAGGCGTTGAGAATGCATCGCTGGTTGCGCTGGTACAGGCTGAACTGGAGCTGGCGCTATATGCTGGTACTGTGGCTGCAGTGAAGCTGGTGCAGATGGTACAGCAACTGGCTGACGTTGGGGTTGCACATAAGAATGTGCTGGAGGTGCAGCAGCTGATGGAGGCAGTGGCTGTATGCGGGCTGGTACTTGAGGATAGGCAGGCTGAACAGGCTGAGCAGCCGTGGGGGGCCATGAGTCTATTCGTCGGAGTTCTGCAAATGATCTCTGAGGCTGTGGCCCAGGCAGGGAAGATACACGAGCTATATTAGGTGGATGCATGATTGGTTGTGACTGCAGTTGCATGGAGGGCTCGTGATAAAGTGTTTCCTCATATTGTAGTGATGATGCTACAGTCACAGGGGGTTCTAATCTAGTGTTACTGAGTTCAACGTGAGGAAGACTCCCATAGTGTTCGTAAACAGGAGATTTAAATGCAAAAGATGCCTGTTTCGCACTGTCCATTCTGATTTGAATTTCTCTCATCTCGCTACTTAAATCCTTCCATCGGGCTTTTAAGTGATGCAGCTCTTCACTTTCGAAGTTTCTGTCCCTGGGAGCAGGAGTACTATAACCCCTATCAGGATCCTGGCTTGTATAAGGTATTCCTGCAGCGACCTCTGCTGGTAAAGAATGAACATGACGTGGAAGTGGATAATCAAGCACATAATCCTCCAAGTAGGTGGGTACCCGCCGGGTACGACTTGGATGAGGATCTGGCACTTGTTCTCCCTCGTAGTAATCTCTGGATGTAGCCATAACGCAGCTGATGTCCCGATCCGGCTCGAAGGACCAATTTGTGGGATATTCTGCGCTCAGTGCGATGGTTGGGACTCAACTGGTCTAATTCTTCGGTTAGAAAGAACTGCAGCTACTCCAGAGTGAACGTGTCCATTCTAGATATTTATTAGGCCATACAATTGTAAGTTGTATACAGGTTTGCGTGGATATACATCAAAGTGGTTTCTGTGAGTGAACAAATTAAGAATGATAAATATAAATGATAATATGACATGACAGAATATACACAGATAATGCTTGTATAAGTATACATGGAGAAGTTAAAGTTGTATGAAGTAATAGCAAAGTAGAGCTTATTGAAATATCTATACTCTAAATGCAGCTACATTAAACAGACCGGGCTGCCGCTGCTACTGCTAACAAGGTGTCAGATTACAAAAGTGTGTGCGCTGCTCTAGCACTCTCGTGCGCTATTGTAACATATGCCGATAAGACATTGTATACATATTTTTAATCACCATATGACAACAACTCCCTTGAATAAACATCGTTGATAGAATATAACAGGATGACTCGTTGAATATGTGAGCATTGCACCGGCGATTGTATGTAAATTATGTTGACACAATAACATTTCTGAGGAAAAATAAACTGAATCACGCTCTAACACTCTCTGAAAAACATCTACAATGACTTTAAATATTTTTACTTACGTAGTTATGAACGCACGGCAATACCACACAAATAAGAATTATTGATAAACAATGCCAGGATAACTCCGTGTACTGGATGCTGCCGACTGAACTTTTGCGCATACATCAGACACGTCTGAACAAGTTCGACTCGCGCATGCGTGAGGCGGGTAATTTTGTACATTTACAGTGATAACAGGAAAATAATGCATGTTCTTCTGAAGTCAGTTCAGTGTTGATTCAGTTCTGTTGGAAAGATCATCAATGCCATCATCCAGACCAGTTCAGTTCTCATCCAATCGTGCCACTACAGTCAGATCAATAATAATATCGTAATATTAAGTGAAAGAATCATGTAGAAGAGTTCTGGCTTCATTCCTCAGCAGACCGCAGCTGGAATCCACACCTCGGGGTCAGGACAACTGACTTAGTTTTAGAGTTGAAGTCAGAAATCAGTGACTGATGATGATGATGATGATGATGATGATGATGATAATGAATTGTTTTATTTCCGGAAGCTTAAGAGCGTGACGGGGCGGTTGCGGGACTTCAGCTCACGTCTTATCTGACAATAAGAGCACGGCCCGCAGCAGAAGGACAACACACAGTCGTTGCAAATAGAGTCCTGAGATAGAGAGAGAGAGAGAGAGAGAGAGAGAGAGAGAGAGAGAGAGAGAGAGAGAGAGAGAGAGAGAGATATGAGTTCACGTCTGACATCAAAAAATATTCTACACTGTTAAAAGGGATCAGTTGACTTAACTTAAAAAAAGTGAGGAAACCCGTTGCCTTAAGATTATTAAGTAGGCTAAATAAACTTCATGTGTCATAATCATTTAACAAACATGTATTCATACTTCAATGAGCTCGTTGTTTCTGCATTAAATTATTACATTATTTTAAAAATACATTTTTCGCTAACTATGATTTTGTATATATATGCACATTTCTGAAATACATAAGTTCCCTCTGATGCAGATCACTATTGTAACGTGGACTCGTGCATTTTCTGTAAAGCTGCTTTGAAATGATGTGTATTGTGAAAAGCGCAAATAAATGTGAATTGAATGTGTAATTGAAAAAATTAAGTTGACAATTCCAGATAACTTAATTTTTCCAATTACGCATAACATTTAGCCTAATCATTTTAAAGCAAGGGGTTTCCTCACTTTTTTAAGTTAATTCAACTGTCTAAAATGAATGCAACACTGTAAACAAATATTTTCATGATTTAGTATCATAACTTTTATCTTTTGTCAAAACTAATGTGTGAAGATAACATACTAATTTGAGTTTCTGTTTATTAAACCATTCTTCGTCATTGTATTAACTCAAATGTTTAATTACAACAAACTTAAAATTTTAAGTTAGACCAACAATTTTTTTTATAGTGTAGTTCAGACCGGATTAAGATGTGCATTTTTTGCAGTGAATTCCAGTAAAGTCATTACCTCAATGCCATACGTGCGTCGGACAGACACTCTCATCGCCATAGTGATGGGTGGGATGAGTCCGAAACTGTCCAGCAGAGGCAAGCAGAGACACTCTCCGTGATCTCGGGCTGTGATGCAGGCAAAGCACGGGCAGCACCAGAACGCAAAGCAGCCTGCCCAACCAGATCAGGAAGATCGGTCACCAGTTAACCACACAAAGAAAAAAACAATCAAATGTCCGACTATCCGTAGGGATTTCAATGAAAATGCACTCACAGTCTGGGAGCGTGTCGCATTCGCAGAGGCTGGTGGACCACTGGTCAGAACCCGGAGCCAAAACCAGGGGCTTCGGCTGCTGGATCACCATCTTAGTGGCCATGATGACCTGAGCTCTGAAACACAACACTGCTTATGAAGATTGAGGGAATGAGTGTCGACGAGGATCTGAGTTTTCAGACTTTATAGATCCTGCACATGTGTAGAGACCCGAGATTAGCATCACTTCACATCACGTCTCCACTGAGCAGGTTAGTCCGGTATACATGCTTTTCTTTTTATCGATAGATTTCAGGTGATACCAGTTCTGCTGCCGTGAGACATAACGACTCGTCGGCTTAAAGGATTAGTTCACTTTTTAAAAAACTTTTGCTGAGAATTTACTCGTCCCGATGTCATCCAAGATGTCCATGTCTTTCTTTCTTCAGTCGAAAAGAAATTAAGGTTTTTGATGAAAACATTTCTCCATATAATGTACTTCACTGGCGACCAAACGGTTCAAGGTCAGATGACAGTGTCAGCGCCGCTTCAACGGTTTTTAAACGATACCAGACGATGAATAAGGGTCATATCTAGCGAAACGATCGGTCATTTCAAAAATAAATAAAAAAGTTTAAGTTTTATAAGCACAAATGCTCGCCTTGCTCTGTTCTGTGATGCGCGTTCGTGACGTCACGTAATACGCAATTACGTTGAAAAGGTCACGCTTCTATGAAAACTCAAACATTTCTATCCTGACGAGTTTTCTTTTAGGCTTTTTAATATTACAACACCCAGGATACGCAAACGCAATGGGCATTTTAAACGATAAACTGACACAAAGACATTTGAATATGTGTGTATGGTCCTCCGTCCGCACATTTGTAAACACTGACTCGGTGAAGCGTGACCTTTTCAACGTAATTGCGTATTACGTGACGTCACGAACGCGCATCACAGAACAGAGCATTTGTGCTTATAAAACTTGAACTTTTTTATTTATTTTTGAAATGACCGATCGTTTCGCTAGATAATACCCTTATTCATCGTCTGGTGTCGTTTAAAGCCCGTTGAAGCGGCGCTGACACTGTCATCTGACCTTGAACCGTTTGGTCCCCAGTGAAGTACATTATATGGAGAAATGTTTTCATCAAAAACCTTAATTTCTTTTCGACTGAAGAAAGCCAGACATGGACATCTTGGATGACATCGGGGTGAGTAAATTCTCAGCAAAAGTTTTTTTTAAAGTGAACTAATCCTTTAATGAGGCTGCGACAGAACCGGGTGAACACAGCGCAACATCTTTGTTGATCAACAACTTTCCAATCAACCAATCTGATCTGATCCAATTTATGTCAAGTTTAGGCTTATAGTTATACGCAGGGTGATGCTTCTACATCAGCGTTATTCACCTATCACTTCCCTCTGATTTTATAGATGAGTATATTAGGGTTATGGTTGAGATTACATTTTTGGGGAGGAATTTTGTTCCAGGCTTAGCAAAATATGTTGACCCAGGGTTAGTGATGACAAATAACTCCAGGACGTGCGTGCACTGAAACTGAGAACTAGGCTATCTGTGAGAAAGAAAAGTAAGAATGCAACAAAAAAAAAGAGCATGCACTCAAGCCCAATATTTCATATTTTAAATGTTTAAAGCCGGCAAACAAAGGGTCTTGACGTCAAACTCGTGTTTTTGACATACCAGCCTTTTATTTAAGCTCCTACTGCTGTTTTATCAGTCTTCACCAGTGTTGGGGAAAGTTACTTTTAAAAGTAATGCATTACAATATTGCGTTACTCCATTAAAAAGTAACTAATTGCATTACTTAGTTACTTTTTTAGAAAAGTGATGCGTTACGTTACTTTTGCGCTACTTTTTTCCCCACCTGGGCTGGGCTTGTTTTTTTATAACACAAAAGTTATATTTTTGGGCAAATGTAAAGACCCTTTCATACCAAAAGTGAAATAATAATCCTCAGGCTGAAGGACAGTAGAGGAAAGCAAACAAGCAAACCTTTCTATCTATCTATAGTCATTGTTGCTTATTTAACTGAATCATTGAAGGTCAGAAGCAAGTACATTGGTCAATAAAGTGAGATTAAATGCAAAAAAAATGTTTTTATTTAACATATTTAGTTATTGGAGGTTTGCATAGTATTCTGATTCTGCATTTCGCTGATTTTATTAATTTTGAGGAATATTTAATATTTTTTTGTGCAAGTGAGATAAGTAAATACTCCTTTAAATGCAAACATTTAGTCTAGAACTACAATAAACATCATGTTCACACACTCATGTTCACACACTCACACACGCGCGCGCCTCTGCACTTTGATTTGTCTCAACATGAGGACAGGAGAGCTGTCAGTCAATAAATGGGAAAACAAAGTAACTTGCGTTACCTATTTGAAAAAGTAACTCAGATATTTTGTTGTAAATTTTAAAAGTAATGCCTTCACTGGTCTTCACACACCATAGCTTTGTGCATGAAGGATGCATTATGGGATGTTGAACTGATTTTTTTTTTACATTAATATTATTATCTATCATTGTTCCCAGGTTTCTTCCTCTACATCTAAATAACATCATTGGGAGTTTTTCCTTGCTAACCATCTTTGCAAGACACTTCCTTACATTTCATCTTCTTCTTTTTTCCAATACAAATGATTTGGTGAAAATACAGCTTTTAATGTTGTTTATATGGTGTTTTTAATCTGCTTTAAGACAAACCATGTGTAAATTCATAAGTCGACAGCATTGCTGAATATTTTCTGCTTAAAACTGCAGTGAACCAAAAACACGGTTTGAAATCGCTGGTATTTCTGACGTCACAAACTACCTTGTAACCAATCAGATCAACGTGTGATCGTCAACGAGTGGATCTCTGAGCTGAGTGAGTGAGTAGAGGCGGGGCTCATTTGCATATCGAACTGCGTATACTAAATGAGGAAAGAGTGTGGAGTTACATTCAAGCCATTTTATGGCATGAAGACTTTTTTTTTTCAAGGAAAATGTTTTAATGTGTAGTTTTGGTGATCAAAGATGAGTTTCAAGGGATACAATTATTGACTATATATAGGGGGACTGTAAATAAATTATTTCCTCATTATGGTTTCAAAGAAAGAAAGAAACACACCCTTTGTTAGTGTTGGCCATGTTTCCACGCCCCCTTGTTTGCTTGATTGAGTTCACCTGATCCCCGTGTGCTCGGATCCCTCTATATTGTGCTCCTTTCCCTTGTCTTTGCTGGTTTCTTGCATTCCTTGCTTGTGTCTACGGGTCTTGTTAGCGCTCACTACGTTGAGGGTACGTTTACATGACAATGAAGTGCTAAAAATGAAAATGTTTTTCCTTTCCCTTTATGATGACAGCGTCATTGAAATGATCCCGTTCACACTGATCTGCGAAAAACTACTAAAAGCGTTCATGTGTAAAAGCGTTTGTGTATCCAGGCCCCCAAAATGCAGTCCATATTGGATTGGGAGCTTTCATCAAGGAGCTCTGGATTTGATTTTGTCTGAACTGAAAGCACTGCACCCGGAGAGCCTGCTCGTAGTGATTTGCAACAGATGCTTTTCATCCAAATGCACGTGTGATGGCCAAGGCCACACTGAAGGAACATTTCATTTGAATGCTTCTAGTTGACTTTGTATTTAATTTCTTTTTGCATGCGACATTATTTCATTTGATCTAAGGGATTAATGGTTATTTGTCTGTTTATTTATGAATTTCTATGTAATTATTTAGTTTCTTTATATAATTTACCCAAATATTGGAACTGGAGCCAACAAAGCCAATAACCATTTATTTCTAGAGTGCACGTGAGTAAACGATACCACAACCAAGATATGGGTTTGACCTTTTATTTAAGTTTGTTTGAATGTGTATATCTTACCCGTGGTTCCTCCGGGATCCATGAATGCAACAACAAAGGCTTGGAATTAAAAGGATGCAGACTTTCCTGGTGTCCTCTATATATTCGTTTGGGAATTATGGAAAATGTAGTTTTTGGGACAATATGGGTTGGGGTCGTGTGTTAATTCGAATGTTTACAGGATTTGTGTGTGTGTGTTTAAATGTATTTTCTTTATTGTTTGATGTAATGGAATGATCATTTTTGTGAGACCCCTGTAATTATAAAAATGGTTTGGTCTTGTTAAAGGGCTTCATTTTCTGTGGTTGAGTTAAACATCTGAGACCCAGAACTCAGTAATGTGCTGATGTCCCATGTATTAGGCAGTGGTTTTTCTTTCTTCTTCTTTTCTTTCTTCTGCACAATGTGTGGTCAGTACTTAAGTGTTGCAGTCAATAAAATTACACTTTGTTGACTCCATGAATGTCTCCTGAAAATTGTATTGAAGAACCTTTACAGTACACTACTATAAACTGTAAGCTTAAAGTACTCACTGAAAGACTGGGAAATCACAGAGACATGATGTGCTCTGCAGTCGATGTCTGGCCTATCTTTACGTAAACAGTAGGCTACTGTAAGAATGAAGAGGAGTTCATAAAACGATGATTAATCAAGAATTGATTGGAGTATTCTGAGTTTAACTACAATTAAAATAAAGATTGTGACATTTATCTCACCTCAATGCACTTGTTTAGGTAGTACTTTCAAATAAAAAAATATAATACAATAAGGATAACCACGTTGTATTTCTTGTCCATTTCCCCCAAATCTATTGATCTTGCATACTTGTCATTTTTCTCATTATTACCATGTTAGCGCTTTGGGTTTTAGAAAAGCGCATTACAAATAAAATGTATTATTATTATTATTATTATTATGTTCTGGTCTGATGAAAGCACAACTAGAAAGTTGTTTTTTGATAAGCATCCTTTATGTGCGTATGAGTGAGAGTCTACGTGTAGACATTCCCGACACCCTCCATCAGCCCTCCATAAATGACAGCATCGCCCTCTCAAGGTGTCAGTCTTCTGCTGAACTTTCCTGCAGGTGAGACGAAATCTGCGGCTGGAGCAACTGTTGAGCCAAGTGTTATTGTTTTTAGAATTTGGAATTTAGAATTTCCTTTATGGAAGCAACAAAGTAACACATTTTAGTGTCTGACTTTTGAAGTCTATTTATTAATTGCTAAAATTCTGCTTTAGATTCTTTACAGTGTTTTCACCTCTGGGATTTCAGAGTTGTTGGATCTGAGACTCATTCAGCATGGCAAGCAAGATGGTGATTCAACAACCTAGGCCACTAGTGGTGTCTGCAGCATCAGACCAGTGGACCACCAGCATCTGTGAATGCGACAACGTCAATGAATGTGAGTTTGTGTGTATGTCTGGGTTTAAAACAAATAGTGCTTTTAATAAAAAAAAGTGCAATCTCTGAGTGCTCTAGAAACTCTCCAATGTGTTAAGGAAAAATTAGGCGACCTTGAGTGCCCAGAAAGGCGCCAAATAAATAAAATGTATTATTATTATTATTAAGCAGGTGCACAATCGGTTGTTTAGGCAGAATAATGACTTGAACTGGTCGGTCTTCTGCAGGTTGCTTCTCTGTGTGGTGTTTCCCTTGCTTCGCCTGCATCACAGCCAGAGATCATGGAGAATGTCTCTGTCTCCCTCTACTGGACAGCTGCGGGTGTATTCCTCCTGTAACTCTCTCCATGAGGGTGTCCACACGAACACGATACGGCATCACGGTAAAGACGAGAGAAACTTTATGATAACCAAAGCATAGATTAGAAAGAAACTGCATTATTTTGTGTTAAGACAAGCTGGATCATATAGACCTTAATCAGGGTAGCGCCATGTTTAATTTCTGACAGGAATGAAAACGAGGCTGTGAGGGAACGAACTATAACTTAGTGTTGTTGTTTAACATACGTAAAGTTACAACATACGATGAGCTGACGAAACTTTCAGTAGACAAAAACATTTTTAAAAGGTGTGAGTTGTTAGTGCGTGCCATAAAGAGATTTTTTCATCTGCGTTCAATATGAACGGCATAAATCAATATGGCATAGCCTCACAGCAGCGCCATCTTGATTTTTCCAGGAATGAAATTGAGTCTGTGTGCCATATCGGCATTCACTAAAGTATCAGGAAATAAGTGCCTGCCGAGGGATATCATCTCTTCAGTGGGTTGTACTGCGGATTTATTACCAGTTGTAGAACCACAGTTTTACTACTAATACCATGGCTAATCTATGGTAAGTGTAGCAAAACCATGGTTCATTTTTGGTTACCATGGGTTTAACTACAATTCGTTTTTTTTAGTAAAACCATGGGTAATTTTTGTAAGGGAATATATTTGCAAGAAATTTCAGTAGACACCCCAGACAATATGAGCTGTGGAAAATAGCTAAGTGATCTAGGAGCTTTATACAGCTTTCCACAGTGGATGGATGCCATTGAAAACATGGTAAGTCCCTCACAGCCTCGCTTTCGTGCCTGTTGTGGCGATGCTCTGAATAAGGTCTATTGATTCTTTTATTTTTAATGGGAATGAAAGCGAGGCTGTAAGGGATAGACATGCATCCCGGGTTGTACTAGTAGTGTTATTTATTGTGAATTTGGATTGTTCTGCTTATGAAACAAACACTACAAAAAAATTAAGTAGACAAACTCTAGACAACATGAACTCTGGTTGAAAATATAAGTGATCTAGGAGCTTTAAATAGCCATTTACAGCAGATGCCATTGAAAACACAGAAAGTCTTTCCCTCACAGCCTCGCTTTTGTCTATAAAGGTCTATTGAACACCATCAGCATCACATTAGCTATATTGGTGGTTCATTATGTTTAACCCCTGTTTTCTTCACACAGGACTCCATCTGTAATGACTGTGTGTACTCGTTCTTCTGCGGACCGTGCTCTTGGTGCCAGATCAGACGGGAGATGAAGGCAAGACTATCACCTATCACTCTGTTCAACAACAGGCCAACCTAAAGAACACCATCATCTTCCTCACCTCTATTATCATTTTCACAATACATTCTCTAAAGCGCTCTCTCTCCTTATCGGATCACAGACATGTCAGTCACAAAAACACAAAGACTTGCTGTTCGGCGGGTGTAATCAGAGTTTTTGATCTTCCTCCCACACACACTGACCTGAGATCAGCCCTTTGGCATTGCATTGTAGGGGAGTGTGTTTAAGATGTTGTTGGTGTACGGCTTTAATCCAGGAAGTGGAGAACTCTGAACAATGGGTTCCCTTAAGGAAAATGCCGATTTGGGATCTTTAGTGTTACAGCATGTTTAGTTTCAAAACACATTAATTATTTTTATAATATAGATTGTTGTAACTATTAAAGACAGAACATATTATTTTATTTTGATCTCACACTCAATATCTTTATGAAAATATCTGTTCAATGAGATTTTCACTGTAGTTGGGAAAGTTGTTATAATTGAGCCATTGATATGTGACACTGGAGGTTTGATGTTAGGAAAATATGTTTTAGTGCGTGTTTGTGCAGATCTGTAAATGATGAAATTAATAGAAATATTAAAAATGTCAATAAAGCTGAATATAAGGGTTTGTGTTTCATGCTCTATCAACAAAAAAAAAATATTTTTTAGAAATTATCCTTAGAAACAAAGGGTCATTCAGTTAACTGGTGCTAGACTGAAATGTCCATTAATATCCAGAGGGCCCTTAAAATATTATCATGATTTAGTTTTTTCATATGAATGTTTTATAGGTATTTCATTAATTAACACAATTAAAGTTCAAGTAGGCTAAAGCTTTGAAAGCGCCTCCTTCAAAACACTTGAACACACACAGCCAGAGCAGAGTCTGCAAAGCGTCACGAGAGACGCCGTTAAATTACTGTCTCAAAGCACATAACATCACAATTATAATGGCCGTAAACAACTTAGACTCTGACTTGTACCACATGACTGTCGCAGATTCAATTTCCTAGTGTTGGCATTGAAGTGAAGATGATGAGTAGATGCTCAGTCTAGGTGCTAATTCTGGGTTTATCACCAGGTTCACTCAGATGTGTCGGCCAGAACACCACTTAAGGCCAAATATTCCAAGTATGAAATGAAGAGCAGCTGAGAGAAAGTTCTTATTAATCTGTTTATTCTTTCCTCTTTCTTGTGTGAGTGAGTTTGAGTGTAATTTTGAGTGTGGTTTCTATAAAGAGAGAAACAAAATACAGATGAATAAAGGAAACATGCATACACTCATTCCTCCTTAATGTCACAGCCACGCCCTCATCAGCACTCACTCCATCCTCATCATCACTCGCTCCACCCACTCGTTCACTTTCCCCGGAGTTCTAATCACCTTCACCTGGCCTCTTCATCAGTCACACCCTTTATACACCACTCTCACTCACCAGTCATTGTCTGGTCTCGTCAAACACCACTGACATACAGACTCATCCACGCTACTCACCTCAGAGATTCTACTTACCTGTCGTGTTCGGTATCTCCCATCTGCTGTCTTCAACCATCCGTCTGCCTTCCATTGAGAACCCTCGCGAACCCTTTCGCCAGCATCTACAACCAAGAGACATTGTTTACCATTCAGTTTAGTCTTTGTGAACTCTAACTTCAAAGTATCTACTCACCATTGCATCCCGGATCTGTTGCACCTTGTTTAATAAACTTCAATTCAACTTACCACCTGTCTGCTTCCGTTGTATCCGTGACAGAAGACCAGACCAACATGCAAGCTGCAGCCGATTCCGAGGATTCACCACCGCGCGATACTTTCGCGGATCTGGTTCAAGCTGTTAGTCAAGCCTTACATCAAAATCCACCAGTTAATCCTCCATTCATCGCTGATGTCTCTCAAAATCCTCACCTCCCTTCACTTCCGCAAACACCCGCTGCTTCGGGAGCTGCCTCTGCGAGTCCCATGGCCCGGCCAGCGACATACTCAGGCGAGGCGGAGAACTGCAGCGGCTTCCTCCTGCAAGTATCATTATACTTTGAGATGCAACCTCATCTTTTCTCTAACGACTCAGCCCGGGTGGCGTTTATAATATCTCTGTTATCTGGCCGCGCTCTCCAATGGGCACATTCCATCTGGAATTCTAACTCACCCATCATAAAATCTCTCTCCAGTTTTCTTCAACATTTCAAGATAGTATTTGGATTATCTGCTGATAGACTGTCCATTCACGATCAACTCTTCAATCTGCATCAAGGCTCAAATTCCGTTTGCGACTACGCTCTTCGCTTCCGCACCCTAGCGGCCTCCAGTGACTGGAACGAAACAGCTTTAATTACAGTGTTTCGACGTGGCTTGAGTTTGAGAATCCGTCAGCAAGTGGTCGTTTTTGATGACTCAATGGGTCTCGAAAATCTCATTCAAAAGACCATTCAAGTTTCCCAGCGTTTCTCAGCATGTGAACATCCTGCATCAGCCGCTGTAAGTTCTCCGTCCTCCGCACCGTCTGCCGCTCCTCCAGCACCAGAGCCCATGCAAATAGACTCCTCTCGTCTCACTTCAATCGAACGTCAACGAAGGATCCAGCATAACTTGTGCATGTATTGCGCTTCCGATCAACACCTCCTCAGTGGCTGTCCCATTTGACCTCTGCGTACTGCGGTAAGCACCATTCAAGTTCCTCCTAAAATTGAAACTCTCAATCGTACCATGGTTCTGCTACTCACCCCTCGTCTTTGTGTCTCAGCGCAAGCCTTACTCGACTCCGGTGCCGAAGGGAACTTCATTTCCACCCAATTACTCCAAAAGTTAAACCTTCGAAAGCTCAGAGCGCATCAAGATCTCCGAGTACAAACCATTCAAGGTAAACCTCTGGGTCGAGGAAGAATTCGTCACTTTTCACCCACTGTCACTCTCCAGATTGGATGTCTTCATACTGAGAGGATGTCATTCATGGTGCTGGAGGAGTCAACTGCTGAACTCATCCTGGGATGCCCATGGATGGTACAACACCAACCCTCTGTCAATTGGAGAACTGGAGAGATCTTACGCTGGGGTGAACAGTGCTTTTCTAACTGCTTCAATCAAAAAATCATCTTCTTCCTCTCCATGTAAGATAAACCCATCGTGTCAAGTCAATTCTACCACAGTCGAGAGTCCTGAAGTCCAACATTCTGTGACGATTCCCTCTGAGTATGGGGCGTTCCAGGATGTGTTCAGCAAACAACTAGCAACCCAATTACCACCTCACCGGCCATGGGACTGCGCTATCGACATGCTACCTGGAGCCACCTTACCCAAAGGCCGTATTTACCCCCTGTCCATCCCGGAGCAGAAGGCCATGGAGGAGTATGTGGAGGAAGCTCTTCATCAGCAATTCATCCGTACATCTACCTCCCCTGCCGCTTCGAGTTTTTTCTTCGTGGGTAAGAAGGATGGAGGCTTGCGGCCGTGCATCGACTACAGACACCTGAATTCCCAAACCATCAAGTTCAGCTATCCTCTTCCTCTGGTCCCAGCGGCTTTGGAACAGTTGCGTGGGGCTCAAATCTTCTCCAAGTTAGATCTTCGTTCTGCCTACAATCTCATCCGTATTCGACGGGGTGACGAGTGGAAGACCGCGTTCGTCACTCCCTCCGGCCATTATGAATACCTCGTTATGCCCTTCTGACTGTCCAACGCTCCAGCAGTCTTCCAAGGTTACATGAACGAGATCTTCAGAACCTACCTCAATCGGTTCGTCATAGTGTACATCGACGACATTCTCATCTTCTCTTCCTCACTCTCTGAACACCGCAAACACGTCATCCAAGTCCTAGAAAAACTGAGAGAACATCAACTGTACCTTAAACTCGAAAAGTGTGAATTCCATATCCCATCCGTACAGTTCCTGGGTTACATCATTGACCAACATGGGGTACAAATGGACCAGAGGAAGGTGGAAACCATTCACAACTGGCCACAACCCACTTCAGTCAAGGAGCTCCAGCGGTTTTTAGGATTTGCAAACTTCTACAGAAGATTTATCAAGGGTTACAGTCTCATCAGTACTCCGTTAACCTCTTCTCTGAAAGGCCGGCCCAAGTCTCTGTCCTTATCCTCAGAAGCCCTCCAAGCATTTCACGAACTCAAGAACGCATTTGCCACTGCCCCAATACTGGTTCATCCCAACCCCGATCTTCCTTTCATCGTCGAAGTGGACGCTTCATCTACCGGTGTTGGGGCTGTGTTATCTCAGCGGCAGGGTGAGCCTCCCAAACTCCATCCATGCGCCTTCTTTTCCAAGAAGCTGTCCCCGGCGGAGCACAACTATGATGTCGGCAACCGGGAACTCCTGGCTATCAAACTAGCACTGGAAGAGTGGAGGCATTGGCTGGAGGGGGCTAACTACCAATTTGAGGTTATAACTGATCATCGAAACCTTGTGTATCTGAGAGAAGCTAGAAGATTGAATCCTCGTCAGGCCCGCTGGGCACTCTTCTTCACCAGGTTCGACTTCCGTGTCACCTATCGCCCTGGCGGTAAGAATGTCAAAGCAGACGCCTTATCCCGTCTTCACCAATCCTCCTCCGAAGAAAACTCTTCTGAACCCATCCTTCCTCCAGCCATCTTCCTCAACCCCATCATATGGGACATTGATGAGCAAATCTCCCAAGCTAATAATCTCCAACCTGCTCCGCCGGGAGGTCCAGAAGGGCTCACCTTTGTACCACCTCAGCTCCGTACCACCCTTCTGGACTCTGCTCACACCGCTCCGGGCTCTGGACATCCAGGTAGTAGGCGTACCCTCTCGCTCCTCAGTCAACGGTACTGGTGGCCATCCATCTCCCAGGACGTCTCACGTTACATCAGTGGATGCTCAGTCTGTGCCATTACCAACACTCCCAGAAAGCTCCCTGAGGGGAAATTAGTGCCTCTACCCATTCCTCAGCGTCCATGGTCCCATCTAGGCATTGACTTTATGACTGACCTCCCTCGATCCAATGGATACACCTGTGTGTTTGTTGTAGTGGATCGGTTTTCCAAATCATGCAAGTTGATTCCTATGCCCGGACTTCCTACTGCCTTTGAAGCGGCCGAAGCTCTCTTCACCTACGTCTTCCGAAACTTCGGCATCCCTGAAGAAATCGTATCGGACAGAGGACCTCAGTTCATCTCTCGGGTATGGAAGGCTTTCTTCAAACTCCTCGGAGTCACGGTTAATCTATCTTCCGGATATCATCCCCAGACTAACGGTCAGACTGAGCGGAAGATCCAGGAGATTGGACGTTACCTCAGATCCTATTGCCACCAGTACCAAGACAGCTGGAACCAATTCCTCCCCTGGGCTGAATATGCCCAAAACTCCCTTAGACAAGGTACCACTGGACTCACCCCATTCCAATGTGTCTTAGGGTACCAACCTCCTCTTTTCCCTTGGTCAGGTGAACCGTGAGAAGTTCCAGCTGTCGATTATTGGTTCCATCAAAGCGAGAGGGTATGGGACTCAGCTCATGTACACCTTCAGCAGGCAGTGCGGAGACACAAGAGACAAGCCAACCGTCACAGAACCGAACCTCCCCAATACCACCCTGGTCAAAAGGTTTGGCTCTCGACGCGAGACATACGCCTCCGCCTGCCCTGCAAAAAGCTGAGTTCTCGATACATCGGACCATTCACGGTGCAGAGGCAGCTCAATGACGTCACTTATCGTCTCAACCTTCCACCTGAGTATAGAATTGCACCATCATTCCACGTATCTCTGTTGAAACCTCACACTGAACCTGTCACTCCTCCCTCCTCAGTTCCTGCCCAGGATGACGTGCCTCCTCCTCCCGTTCCCGTAGAAGAGGAGTCCATCTACCGAGTTCACGACATCTTGGACTCTCGGCGACGAGGTTCCCAGTTGGAATACCTGGTCGACTGGGAGGGCTATGGACCTGAGGAACGCTCCTGGGTTCATCGAGATGACATCCTTGACCCTACTCTTCTCACCCAGTTTCATGCCGACCATCCTGACCGTCCTGCACCCAGAGGTCGTGGGAGACCTCGTCGCCGTACTCGCCCCTCTTCTCAGCCGTCAAGAGCCGCCTCGGGAGGGGGGGGTACTGTCACAGCCACGCCCTCATCAGCACTCACTCCATCCTCATCACTCGCTCCACCCACTCGTTCACTTTCCCCGGAGTTCTAATCACCTTCACCTGGCCTCTTCATCAGTCACACCCTTTATACACCACTCTCACTCACCAGTCATTGTCTGGTTTCGTCAAACACCACTGACATACAGACTCATCCACGCTACTCACCTCAGAGATTCTACTTACCTGTCGTGTTCGGTATCTCCCATCTGCTGTCTTCCATTGAGAACCCTCGCGAACCCTTTCGCCAGCATCTACAACCAAGAGACATTGTTTACCATTCAGTTTAGTCTTTGTGAACTCTAACTTCAAAGTATCTACTCACCATTGCATCCCGGATCTGTTGCACCTTGTTTAATAAACTTCAATTCAACTTACCACCTGTCTGCTTCCGTTGTATCCGTGACACTTAAGCACTAATATACATTACAAACATAAAATAAATAATAGTCAGAATATGACTATATATCTCTTAAACTCTAAGAATGTAAGCAGAGAGAAAGGATTCAAACACTTAAATGGGATTCTCAGATTTCCTACCATGCATTAAGTTACCAATAACGTAGATATAACTTTCTGTCGTCTATGATATACTTCAAAGCCTCAATAGCGGTCCAGATAATAATATTTTACACCACTTCATATTTTGCTCAACCACAAAGTGCTGAACATTCATAACAACAAATAGTAAAGTACGGTATAAACATGTCTAAACACGATGCTGTGACATATTTTGACCTGACGTACTGAATCAGGTGGACCGAAGCTAGAAAGTAACGTACGGACGTGGATATAATTAACACAACGGTCGTGTAGCGACCCTTAAACTCCTAACTCTCATCCATATCCAGGGTTCCCACGGGTCCTTGAAATCCTTGAAAGTTTGTGAATCGGAAAAAAAGATTTCAAGGCCCTGGAAAGTTTTTGAAAATTATCATAATAGATACAAGTCCTTGAAAGTCCTTGAATTTATTTTGTGCAAGAAGTTTTCTGGAAAAAAATCCATATTATTCCCTCCGGTCCACTAATGTGTTACTTCGGCAACACTTTGTGGCCTATACGTACTAGCTTGCTTGATTTACGTTAGTTACGCGCTTCGTTAAAAGAGAAGTTCACTTGAAACTTTTTTTTTTTAACGCCTCAAAATTTAACTTTTCTCACTTCAAACTTTTTTTTAAAGGCTTCCACTTTTAATGTGAAATGTGAAAATTATTATATATATATAGATATATATATATTTAAAAAAAAAATTGTTTCAATGGAAAAAAATTGCTTATAATTTTTTTATTAATATTGCGTAGTATCATACAATCCCTTCAAAATTCTAAATAATCAAAAAATATTATTGAACAAAAATATATTACATTGGTTTTCCTGGGGGGGAAAAAGAAGTTGCATGTCAAGGCTTCGGTCACTTTTGACCACGACAGAGCCAAGTGTGACCCCTAAATAAAGATGACCAGAGGGTTAGGTCCTTGAATTTTAGGCTATTGGACCTGGAAAGTCCTTGAAAGGTCCTTGAATTTGAGGTTAACCAAGGTGTGGGAACCCATAGCAGAAATAACAGCAGACAAAGAAATATAATATCACGAGTAATGCAGCAGATATACTTACTTTCCTCATTTACACACACTCTGAAGAAAAGTGTCGCTCACAATTATCATCCGACGACGATCTCTATCTTACTGCATACTGACTGTGTGACAACAAACCGACTATCTCTATCGTACTGCATACTAACTGTGTGACGTCAGATATAATATACAAACCAGCGTGCGCTTTTGCTACCCTATCACAAGCACTGACTAAACGGGAGTAAACATGAAACATAAAGCACAATATGGTCTAAATACTAAATAATTAGTACTAAGTAAAAGCAAAACTAACATAACTTTGGGGCCTCTTCTACTGGCATTGAAACGCATAAATCCCAGTCCAAGGACGTAAACAGCTCCGGGTAGAAAGCTCATCGTATTGGTTCACCGGGAACTGTAAAAGGTTTCTGCTGTTTGTTTGCGGCACTCAGTGACTGACGTCTGTCTACAACTCTGCTTAGCATAAAACTGCGTGAACAGGTGCGCGGAGGTATGCAAATTTATCGGTTGACAGACAGGTAGAACTTCCTATCATTGCATTCGGACCGAATGCAATGATTGGACGAAATTTTTTTGGACCTGAGACTTCCACAGAAGATATATGTACATTTTTTAAATATTTGGACCACTTCTTTTATTGATTGCTATCAGGATGTGAAGAGTGTTTTAACTGGTATAACAAATATTGTTTATAGTCATCTTTATATTGCAATGTCCATAGTTTTTTGAAAATGAAATCGAATGAGGCCTGTGGCTGTCAAGCTCCAGAACTACAGATCAGCCACTTTAAAATTACAATATGACCTTTTCCTGGAGCATAATTAACTTTCAGGTCTGCAAAAAATATATGGGGAACATGACATTTTCTTCATTCTTGTATTAAAATAAGCCATGATTTCTTTCTGTTAAATTGTTCAGCCATAACACAGAAGACATTTCTGTCTGTGAGAAGAGCTAGGCGAATAATCAATAATGAATCAGTTCTTAGCTTATTTTATTCTGTTCTTATCTCCTCTGTTCACTCTGGTTATCGTATAGCAACAACATGATATTTGCTCAGCCATGTGATAACAGATTGAATCAGTGGAGCGCTGGAATCTGTGGATGCTTTGATGACTGCCATGTCTGTGAGTTTGCAGAGCTCATCATCATCATATCGAGTGATTCATTCAGTAATTTATCTATTTTTGTGTTTGCTGCTCTCCAGGTTGCTTCTCCACATCCGGGAGTTTTTCTGTCGGCCGCTGTTTGAGCTTTGTGCCCTCACTCCTCCCATATCTATGGCACTGCGGTCATCTGTGAGAAGTCGATTCAACATACAGGTAGCCTTTGTGTTGCATCATAAACTGACAAAAAGGTCCACGGGTCTACATTGGTTTTTCGGACATATGCCCTACAAATACCATTGCTATTATGTGACCCTGGATCGCAAAACCAGTCTCGAGTTGCACGGGTATATTTGTAGCGATAGCCAACAATACATTGTATGGGTCAAAATTATCGTTTTTCTTTTATGCCAAAAATCATTAGGATATTAAAGGTATAGCGGAGGATTTTCTTTTTCCGGGTGGGTAGCCTTTACTATTGGTCCTATACTATAAGTGTCAATCATTCTGGTGATATGTTTACGTAAGGCCGTCGTACGTGCTCGTCCCTATGTAGTTTTCGCTTTCTGCGCATGCGCACTTTCAGGTGTATTATGTGTGATGAGTTACGGTTTCAGCCATTCCTTTGAAAATGGCTGAGGGTCGAAAGAGAAAAAATGTATACGAAGTGTATGATAAGAAGAGAAAGGCCGCAGAATATAGAAACAAGACCAGAGAGGAAAGATCCTCCGCTATACCTTTACGTAAGTAAGGATCATGTTCCATGAAGATATTTTAAAAAATTTCCTTTCGTAAATATATACAACTTTTATTTTTGTGAGTGAATGCAGCACAATCGTGAACATAAATGCAAAACTTTAAAGGAGATTTTCTCAATGTTTTGATTTTTTTGCTCCCTCAGATTCCAGATTTTCTAATAGTTGTTTCTCGGCCAAATATTGTCCTATCCTAACAAACCATACATCAATGGAAAGCTTATTTATTCAGCTTTCAGATTATGTATACATCTCAATTAAACAATGACCCATGTGACTGGTTTTGTGGTCCAGGGTCACATATGGTGTGTGATATGGTAACCCAGTATAAGTTGATAACATGCAGTCATATGGACACTAGTTAATTTGGGATTTTTTTGAAGTGCACAAAACTTGCTACATTTCTAAACATAATACTTGCAGTTCAATTTGATTTTAAGAAACATTTTGGATTCTGTGAGTTCATTCAGTGAAAGATTCGTTAAGGTAACTGTGACTCGTACGTTCTTGAATATTTGCGAGTGATTCTAATCTCACGAGAATCTGTTGTTGAGAATCGCGCTGTTTGTGTTTGGATGTCGTTCTCGAGGACAACTCAATACAAATACGCGTTTTCTAATCAATCTAATTTCTAATCATTATTATTTTGTTGAATGTGGTCTATTTCATCATATTCAGTTCAGACGTAAACTCGCGTTTGCAACTCGGGGTACAAAAACTCTTTATGATATAAAAAGTGTGAAAAAAAAGTGAAATGCAAACTCAGAATATTATACAAACCTGCACTAATTAAATGTTAAATTACACAAATATACTTTATGTATTTAATCTCACTTTATTAACCTATGTCTTTGCTACTGACCTTCAATGATCCAATTCACCCGTACTAATAAGCAAAAATGACTTTAGATTAACATTATTTTTGTGTGTTTTATTTGTGGCCTCTACTGTACAGCCATGAATTTGCATTTTCTTCAGCCTAAGGCTTATTCATTTCACCTTTGGTGTGAAAGGGCCTTTACATTTGCCAAAAATATAACTTGTTATTAAAAGACAAAAAAATTAATAATGCAAAAATTAACTTTCCATAAAAAGTCATGCAATTAGTTACTTTTAATTACTGTGCGTTCACACCGCCGGCGGCGAGAGCGTCAAATTGGCCGGAAGCCATTCATTTTCAATGAGAGCCGGCGGCGAGCTCCGGCGAGGGCGGCGCTGCGCGTCTTGGACGGCGAGAGCGGCGAGAAGAGTTGAAATCAAGTCAACTTTATGGTAATAAGCTATGACGCGGTTCGGCGGCAACCAGCGGCAACCAATCGTAATGTAGAAGTCCTCCGCCTGAGAGGATACCAGAGAATCCTGTAAACTTTGGTTCCGGCCACATTAGTTCCTAAGCAAAATGGAGGAAAAGTTAATTATTTCTGTTGCGGGTTTCCCGTTATTGTACGACGTGTCCCTGTTTACATACAGGGACATTAATAAAAAGAACGACGAATGGAAAAAGGTGTCTGAAATTGTTGGTGTTTTGTTACTTTCACATTTAAAAGATTTGAATAGGTTAACTTATACCCTACGTGTTGCCAGTATGCACAAAATATGATACTGATTTATGTTCAGTTCTTATTTGCTTTGCGGCTCCTTTAAATAAAGTTTTTAAAAAATCACGCATTCTAAAATCTACGTCAGAGCGTCAGAGAGTCCCCGAATCTCACGGCGTCGATAGCAGGGCGGCGAGAGCGACTTTTGCCGCTCTCGCCGGCCGCGGTGTGAACGTACAGTTAGGGGTGTAAATCGGACAGTTCATCACGATACGATACGATATCGATTCTCTCGATATTTGCCGATACCTCAAAAAAATCTGCGATTTGATTACGATTCGATTCATTTCAGGGCTATATCGATCGATTGATTGATATTTAGATATTATGTGCCAAGTGTACACAACCAGTTACGTTTATTAACTCACAAATGCATCCAAAAATATATAACATGAAAGTTTAATTAAACTCTTTGAAAATTCTCTCCTAATTGGGACATTTACAAGTTGTTTGTTATAAGTTACAAGTAAAAAAAAAAAACATGATATATGAACATGAACAAGAACGGAAGTTGGAAGTTATCTGTGAGTTCATTTGCAAAAACAGATAACTCCGTTCTTGTTCATATATCACTGGTCAAGACAATGGATTACTTTAATTTTTCAAACCTTATAAACTTGAATTCAAAATCCAATACTTTTCACTGAGTTGAAGCGAATAAATAAGTTCAAATAGCATAACGGGGCAATCATGTTTTTACCTTTTTGATCAACTAAATATGGTTTCATTACAGGGTTTGGCATCAACTGTTCGTATGTGACCTTTTTTTCACACTGTTTCCCATACACCATCAATTGCTTAAATACATAGTCATATCTATGCACAATCACACACACACACATACTCACTATATTCATTTTTAAGCAATGTTTATGTGGTCACAGGACAAGGCAGCACTTATTGAAGCTGGCAAGATATGAGGAATCATTAAGGTACCATAGTCTCAGTCAGCTTCACATATAACACTGGCATTCCCAGAGGCAGAATGTTTTGTACCAGGTAATTTGAACTATAGAAAGTAACAGAGGAAAAAGGAAGCTGTGGCTTTGTGATAAAGTCCATGAAGTGAGTCATAGTCAGCAATTACACCTGCCTTTGTTGCTCTTGGCAGCTCGCCTCCTCTTTTATAGTCTTTTTCAAGATAATTCATCTACAAGTTGTTTTGCATTGATGATTTTATAGCTTGTTGGACTGTTTAAGACTTCTTCATGTTTCGAAAATAGTAGTAGTCTCACTCAGATCTAAAAACCATGATGAAATGTTATGGTTAGCCATTTATTAACTATTACACCCTGTTCTGTTCTTTTAAACATTAAATAAAATCTCAGATCCCTTCACCACTTTGAGTGTCACATTAACACTGTCTATCAGTGCAAAGTTCAAATGTTCAGTTTTCTGCTTAACACTGCAAGCCTCGGCTGTTGGCAGAAACAAGTAAGAGTTTCACAAAATTTTCCAAACCATTCTGTTTTAAAGCATATGCTCACGTTTTGCACATATTTCGTTAGTTCATAGCGCTTTTTGCCGTGTCAGTATGTGAATCTGCCAAATAAATGCATATAATAGGCAACACACAAGTAACACTTCTAAACCCCAAGCCTATTGTCATTTCTGTGTTCATTATGGGAGAAGCCTTCCTATAATGCACAGCACATTCTGGGGAAAACCTATTGTCATTATTTTTTACCTTGATGTATTATGTGTATTTGTTTCTATTTAAAGGTAGGGTAGGTAGGATTTATATAAAAACTTTTTACCAAATTTGATTAAACTTTCTATATATATCAATGCATAATTAAAATGTAAGTACTCTGATAAAAAGAGTATAAAAATCGAGTGACTCTAGACCGTTTAATCTTCATTAAACACAGCTCATTATTTCCATTCGGGACGAATCACAGGATTGGCTTGCGCGACTGTCACTCTCCGTCGCCATGACTACCGCCGTTATTACTGGCTCTGCCCACGTGCGCGCAGTCGCGCACCCGTTTTTAGGTGGGAGTGAATGGAATTAATGAGCTGTGTTTAATGAAGATTAAACGGTCTAGAGTCACTCGATTTGTATACTCTTTTTATCAGAGTACTTACATTTTAATTATGCATTGGTATATAAAGACAGTTTAAACAAATTTGAATAAAAGTTTTTTTTAGACAATTCTGACTTACCCTACCTTTAATGACATTTATAGTCAAATGACACTGTAGGTAAAAAAAAAAAAAAAGATGTTAAAATATAAAATGTATAGTAACTGCCGAAAATAATTAGATACTTTTGTTTTCCCTTTAAAATATCTACAAAATCCATCGAGGAAGCTGTGCGAGACGAGACTTGTTTCACAGAGTTAATCTGGTATGTTTAATCTCTTCCATTTTTTCTGGTTTCTGCAAAGTATCTGGATTGATATTTAAATGCATGCATTTTTTTAAGTACTTAATTCAAAAGTTTTTGGTACCGAGAAGAACTGCAAAATTGGACTGGTATTGGTACCAACTACTAACACTTTGATTCCGTGGCAACCCTACTTTTAAAGCAAGATAAAACTATTAGACAATGGGGTGAAGAAATGTGCACAAATTTGTTTATCATGTAAATTTATCTTGTTTTTAGGGTGTTTAGGTATTTTTGTTGGAAAACGACAAACACAATATTTTAGAAAAGTTGTGTTTGTCATTTGATGTTTTTGCTGTATGCATTTTTTAGCAATTCAGGTTGGCCTTATATATAGTTCAGTGCACTTCCTGGAATTTTTCCAAAACAACAGCAGGAATGTGGTGGCTTATGTCTGGATGAGGCAAGACTTCTGTTGACTGTCTCAGCAAGTTATTTTCTCTTTGCAAGTTTCTTTACACTGTATAAAATGATTTTTACAATTAGTTATCACAACTTAAATTGAGAATTTTTGTTGTTGTGATGACTCAAAAATCCAAGTTGATTAAGCTTAAAATTTTAAGGTATCATAAACACTTACTTTTTTTAAGTTGAAACTACATATTATTAGTTATTCGAATGTACAAACGGATCTTGATTAGTTAAACCTTCCCAGACAGCAACATAGTGTACCGGATGTGGGCCGGATCTGGGCCGATATTATGTTGCTGGCTGGGTTTTTAGCAGTAGCTGATCCAGATCTCCAAACCAGTCCTGCAAGACTGATTATGATTGTATTGCTCTCAAATATTCCAGAAAAATAGCATTTTGCTATTTTGCATTACAATTGATTATTTTGAAATAGTTTGATTAAAAGGATAATGCAGTTGGTTGCAGTTATAATCACGTTATAATTGTAATGGTGTAAAACAAATTGACCATTCTAGATAAAAAGTGTTTAATGTAAAACACATTATGATTCGTGCTGGGCAGCGAATAATCGCATCCAAAATAAAAGTTTGTGTTTACATAATATATGTGTGTGTACTGTGTATAATTATTTTCTATATATAAATACACACACATGCATGTATATATATGAGAAATATAAGAAATATTTGCATATATTTATATATTTTTTTATTATATATAAATATAAATATCTTAAATATATACATGCATGTGTGTGTCTTTATAAATACAAAATAATTATACACAGTACACACACATATATTATGTAAACACAAACTTTTAATCGATTAATCGTTGCCCAGCACTGATTACAATGCAATTCAATGTAAAAAAAAAAAAAAAAAAAACACTTCTTAAATGTATTACATGAATATAAACTCAGCTGCTTTTGCGTTGCACAGAACAGATTAGTGACCTTTAGTACTTAAATGTTTAAATGCATTTCACTCCAAGAGTAACTGATCCAAGCTGTTTTTTGGCAAACAAAGCTATGTGTGAGCTGAGTGCTAATAGCCCTTATTTTGCAGCGCCCCAGTTTCCCCTTGTTATCCAACCCTAAAGTTTAACATTGATTCGCATGAATGCAAACAGAATCAGCGAGGACATTTTGCTCTCTCTGACTGGAAGCTAATCCAAAACTGTGACCAGGGGCCACTTTAGGTCTCATGTTACAGAGCATGAGAAAAAGGTTTAGCAAAGAAGCCTTTTGCCTGTTTTGGCCTGTCTTATACAGTGTGGTTGGAAGTGATCATATCTTGAATGTGTGTGGATACATTTTGGAAATCCAAAGCTTATTTTGGCAGTCTTTGCACAAGACAACCAGAGCGTCGACAGGATTGGCTGAGTCATACAAAAGGTAAAGTAAACCTCCCTGAATGTCTTTGTTCAGCACGTATACTGGTAATGCCTCAAACTAAGATCAATACTAATGTGCTAAAAAGCCGATATTTTCATAATGTGTTCGGTGATCTGTGGGCACATGGCTCGATGTATCTTGTTAAAAGGCCTCTTGATGGTATGTTTTTTATTTAGCTATGGATTAATGGAGTGTTTGAGGTTTGATGTTGTGCTGAATGCGCATATTTGAGCTACACCGTGCAGATAGGTTTGGAAAAGAAAGCCAGTGGGAGGAGCTGGAGGGGATGTGATGTGGAATTTAGGAAAGGAAGAGAAAGAGAGAAGTTCCTAACAGTTAGGACTCGGCCATCAAGGATGAGACAAGTATCTTGTACTGAACAGCTGCAGAGTTTTTGCGTTTGCTTTTGCTTGTTACCTCAAGATCTGGAGAGTATTACGATTTAATTTGTTCAAGCTAACAAATGGATTATTATCTGAAAACACGAACAGGTAATTCCAGTATAGTAGATGCGGGACTGATCAAACATAAACGCAGAAATGCTCTCTTTCTGGCTGTTTTCTTTTAATGCGCTCTCATATATCATACTTGTTGGTAAATATGATGAAATTATGAAAAGTTGTATGGTCAGGGCCAAATTTGTTGCACTTTAAAGTGGTTCCAGACATGGAGCATTTCTTATGTGAAGTAAATGTTGGTCTGGATTGTATAAAAGGGCTCAAATTGTGCCCCAAAATGTATATCGCCGTAATTTATTTGATGTATAGGTTATATGATAATGTATTATTCACTGGCCGGCAGTTTGGCAGTTCTTCTAACCCTATAGACACGAAGGAAGGAAGGAAGCATGTAGGAAGATCATGGCCACAATCCAGGATGACAAATTCATTGAAAGTCTTTGGGATGCGCGGTCTCCTCCAAGTTTTTTTCCATGCCAATTCATGTGTGAAAATGATTCTTCATGCTCCTCCCAACAATTATTTCACAGTTTGAGTCTGATGAATCCTGGCATTGTCATCCTGGAGTATGGCCATGGTGTGTCTTCCTACATGCTTGTTTAAGAAACGAAAAGCTACACACTCCGTCAATTAGGCTTAGAAGAACTGTTGCCAAACATTTAACACGCTAGAAACATAATAATCACTGCAATAATGATCCAGTCAAAGACTCACAAGCATTTGCCTATTTAAATCCAAACAGAGACTTTTTTTCTTTTTCCTTTTTTTTTGTAATATTATATAAGCTATGCATAAATTTTGGGGCACAATTTGAGCATTTTTATACAATCCAGACCAACCTCTGCCTTCCACATGTTTTTTCTGTTCATATTTCCATTTTTCAATCATTGTATATGCGAAATGTCTAACTATTTATTTTAGGAGGAAATACTCTGGCTGTAAAATTGTAAACATCCTGCATATCTCTCTCTCTCTCTCTCTCTCTCTCTCTCTCTCTCTCTCTCTCTCTCTCCCCCTCTCTCTCTCTCTCTCTCTCTCTCTCTCTCTGTGTATTTACAGCTTTCTAAAAGATGGATTTGAGGTCGACACAACTCTCTGCACTGACTTGCCTGCTCTTTGTGTCGTGCTGCTGTCATGGTGGAAATATCCTGGTGTTGCCCGAGGATGGCAGTCACTGGGTGAACATGCAAGTCATTATGAGAAATCTCCACACCCGCGGCCATAGCCTCACAGTGGTGCGTTCGTCTAAAAGTTGGTACATCCAAGAGAATTCCTCGCTCTACAACACCGTCACCGTCAACCCAACGGAGACCGAAGACGTCGGCCCTGACTACTTCAAGATGTTGATAGAGAGGTCGCTGGCACTACAAAGGATGTCGCCCTTCGTTCGTTTCTTTGAACAGCAGAAAGATATCACCAACATGCTAAAGGTGTTTCACAGCGGAGCGCTTCAAATGATTTCCACCATTTTGGACGATGCAGTGCTTGTCGAACGCTTGCGAGACGCCAAGTTTGACCTCCTTCTAACAGACCCGGCGTTCCCAATCGGAGTCCTTTTAGCCAATTTCCTCCACCTTCCTTTGGTTTACAATGTACGTTGGCTAAATGCTGGGGATGCTCACATGCAAATCGCTCCATCACCTCCATCCTACATCCCAATGTATAATTCATTGCTCCATGATCAAATGAGCTTCATGGAACGGACGGAAAATTTCCTACGGCATCTGTTCAGCCTACTTCAGGAGCGATGCGTAATCGTGCCAATTTACAGCGAACTGCTTGAGCGCCACTTCCCGCCTGGCACTGATCTTCTCTCGGTGCAACAATCTGCTGACATTTGGTTGATGAGAGTGGACTTTGTCTTTGAGTTTCCACGACCCACCATGCCTAACGTGGTCTACATCGGGGGCTTTCAATGTCGGCCGGCTCAAGCCCTTCCCGAGGATCTGGAAGAGTTTATGCAGAGCTCTGGAGAGCATGGAGTAGTTATCATGTCTTTGGGAGCTGTGGTCGGTGCTCTCCCTAAAACGATCACAGAAGCCATTGCTACAGCGTTTGCTGAGATCCCTCAGAAAGTCGTGTGGAGGTACCATGGGGAACGACCCTCGACCTTGGGAAAAAACACTTTACTTCTAGAGTGGTTTCCTCAGAATGATCTCCTGGGCCATCCGAAGACTCGCGTGTTTGTATCTCATGGTGGCACCAATGGCATCTATGAAGCTATTTACCATGGAGTCCCGGTCTTAGCGTTACCGATCCTCTTTGACCAGTTTGACAACGTCCTGCGGCTGCAGGTTCGAGGTGCGGCTCGAGTGCTTCAAGCCGCAACGCTCACGTCGCAAGAATTCCTCGAAGGCCTCAAAGACGTCCTGGAGAACCCGCTGTACCGAAGCAACATCCGCAAACTGTCAGAGTTGCATCGCGATCAGCCCTTGTCTCCTCTTGACAGTGCCACTTTTTGGATTGAGTATGTCATGAGACACAAAGGAGCCGCTCATCTTCGCTCTGAGGCTAATAATTTGCCTTGGTACTCGTACCACAACCTAGATGTGTTGGCATTTCTACTGGCGTTCACTGTGATTGCTCTTTTGACCTCAGTATATGTCTGCAAGCTTTTGTGTTGCAGGAAGTCAATCAAAAAGAGGAAGGTGGACTGAACTGAGCTTTTTATATTTGCAAAACTGGATGAAACTAAATCAATTGTCATGCAGTTTGCAAAAATCTTTTCCTGTCCAACTTTGGTCCATTTAGGGTTTTCTCATGCAATCCGATTTCCCAAGTTATGAAATGACGAAACATCTGCTGATAAATGCATTCTGGCCAAGGTCATTGCTTTGATTCCCAGGGAATGCATGCACTGATAGTCTCATGCATGGTGAATATACGTTTGTTTCATTACTGTGGGAAACCAATGTGCATGTGTTCACAAAAACAACTGTAGGCCACATGTAAGTTGTACATGCAATGCCTGGATATTGTTTAGCAATATTTTAGTGTGCATGTTTTTACAGTATTAGATGAGGTGTCAACAAGTATAGTTCTGACAAAAAAAAAAAAAAAACCTCATGTAAATGAAATAATAAAGCATATATATACCTTGTACTTTAAACTACACTCTCAGAAAAAAAAAGTGCACAAATTGTACCTTTAGGGTGTGTCACTGGGGCAGTTCCCTTAAAAGGACGTCTTTGTTCCTTTTTCCTCCCTTATAAGGTGCATATTAGTAGCAAAATGCACCTTAAGGAACTACTATAAACCTTTTATGGGTAAAAAAATATACAAAGATGTCCCAAGTACTGCCCCAGTGACAAGCTGTTGTACCCCTAAAGGTAAAATTGTTGCAATTTCTTTCTAAGAGTGTGTGCTATTCTAACTGTGGTGTCTTCACCAAATCCTCAACACATAATCTAGTGCCTACTAAGAAGCCAACAAGATGTATTCCCAGTTTAGCCTTGATATTGTTCCCTCTCCTACTGTGAATGTGTTTTTAATCATCATTAAAAGTTCAATAGGCAACGTCTTTGCTTGTTTCAGTTCTAATACACTTCCTGGTATTTCTTAACTCAGGTCATGAATCCTTTCCTGCTCTCATTAATTTACCACATGTTCACATCTGCAGAATAAAAGCGAATAAGCAGCATTCATAGCACACTACGCAAACATTGTAAATTAATACAATTTAGGCATCATTTTATATACACTTGCCAGCCACTTTCTTGTACGTGGTTAGTAGCCTACATTAGTTTCTAGTTCTTAGTTTCACAGTTAGTTTTTAATGTTGTTTACACCAAATTCTGACCCTACAATCTGAATGTCGCAGCAGAAATCGAGAATCATCAGACCAGGCAACGTTTTTCCTATCTCCTATTGTCCAGTTTTGGTGTCCCCTGTGACGTGTTGTGTGTTCAGAGATGATCTTCTGTGTTCAGAGATGATCTTCTGTGTTCAGAGATGCTCTCCTGTGTTCAGAGATGATCTTCTGTGTTCAGAGATGCTCTCCTGTGTTCAGAGATGCTCTTCTGTGTTCAGAGATGTTCTTCTGTGTTCAGAGATGATCTTCTGTGTTCAGAGATGCTCTTCTGTGTTCAGAGATGATCTTCTGTGTTCAGAGATGTTCTTCTGTGTTCAGAGATGATCTTCTGTGTTCAGAGATGCTCTCCTGTGTTCAGAGATGCTCTTCTGTGTTCAGAGATGCTCTTCTGTGTTCAGAGATGCTCTTCTGTGTTCAGAGATGATCTTCTGTGTTCAGAGATGATCTTCTGTGTTCAGAGATGATCTTCTGTGTTCAGAGATGTTCTTCTGTGTTCAGAGATGCTCTCCTGTGTTCAGAGATGCTCTTCTGTGTTCAGAGATGCTCTTCTGTGTTCAGAGATGATCTTCTGTGTTCAGAGATGATCTTCTGTGTTCAGAGATGATCTTCTGTGTTCAGAGATGATCTTCTGTGTTCAGAGATGTTCTTCTGTGTTCAGAGATGATCTTCTGTGTTCAGAGATGATCTTCTGTGTTCAGAGATGTGTTCAGAGATGATCTTCTGTGTTCAGAGATGATCTTCTGTGTTCAGAGATGCTCTTCTGTGTTCAGAGATGATCTTCCGTGTTCAGAGATGATCTTCTGTGTTCAGAGATGTGTTCAGAGATGATCTTCTGTGTTCAGAGATGCTCATCTGTGTTCAGAGATGCTCTTCTGTGTTCAGAGATGATCTTCCGTGTTCAGAGATGATCTTCTGTGTTCAGAGATGCTCTCCTGTGTTCAGAGATGCTCTTCTGTGTTCAGAGATGCTCTTCTGTGTTCAGAGATGATCTTCCGTGTTCAGAGATGATCTTCTGTGTTCAGAGATGTGTTCAGAGATGATCTTCTGTGTTCAGAGATGCTCATCTGTGTTCAGAGATGCTCTTCTGTGTTCAGAGATGATCTTCCGTGTTCAGAGATGATCTTCTGTGTTCAGAGATGCTCTTCTGTGTTCAGAGATGCTCTTCTGTGTTCAGAGATGCTCTTCTGTGTTCAGAGATGCTCTTCTGTGTTCAGAGATGCTCTTCTGTGTTCAGAGATGCTCTCCTGTGTTCAGAGATGATCTTCTGTGTTCAGAGATGTTCTTCTGTGTTCAGAGATGCTCTTCTGTGTTCAGAGATGCTCTCCTGTGTTCAGAGATGATCTTCTGTGTTCAGAGATGATCTTCTGTGTTCAGAGATGCTCTTCTGTGTTCAGAGATGTGTTCAGAGATGCTCTCCTGTGTTCAGAGATGATCTTCTGTGTTCAGAGATGTTCTTCTGTGTTCAGAGATGTTCTTCTGTGTTCAGAGATGCTCATCTGTGTTCAGATATGCTCTTCTGTGTTCAGAGATGATCCTCTGTGTTCAGAGATGATCTTCTGTGTTCAGAGATGATCTTCTGTGTTCAGAGATGTTCTTCTGTGTTCAGATATGCTCTCCTGTGTTCAGAGATGATCTTCTGTGTTCAGAGATGTTCTTCTGTGTTCAGATATGCTCTTCTGTGTTCAGAGATGCTCTCCTGTGTTCAGAGATGATCTTCTGTGTTCAGAGATGATCTTCTGTGTTCAGAGATGTTCTTCTGTGTTCAGATATGCTCTCCTGTGTTCAGAGATGATCTTCTGTGTTCAGAGATGATCCTCTGTGTTCAGATATGCTCTTCTGTGTTCAGAGATGCTCTCCTGTGTTCAGAGATGATCTTCTGTGTTCAGAGATGCTCTTCTGTGTTCAGAGATGCTCATCTGTGTTCAGAGATGATCTTCTGTGTTCAGAGATGCTCTTCTGTGTTCAGAGATGCTCTTCTGTGTTCAGAGATGTGTTCAGAGATGCTCTTCTGTGTTCAGAGATGCTCTTCTGTGTTCAGAGATGCTCTTCTGTGTTCAGAGATGTTCTTCTGTGTTCAGAGATGCTCTTCTGTGTTCAGAGATGCTCATCTGTGTTCAGAGATGCTCTTCTGTGTTCAGAGATGCTCTTCTGTGTTCAGAGATGATCTTCTGTGTTCAGAGATGCTCTTCTGTGTTCAGAGATGCTCTTCTGTGTTCAGAGATGTTCTTCTGTGTTCAGAGATGTGTTCAGAGATGATCTTCTGTGTTCAGAGATGATCTTCTGTGTTCAGAGATGTGTTCAGAGATGCTCTTCTGTGTTCAGAGATGCTCTTCTGTGTTCAGAGATGTGTTCAGAGATGCTCTTCTGTGTTCAGAGATGATCTTCTGTGTTCAGAGATGTTCTTCTGTGTTCAGAGATGTTCTTCTGTGTTCAGAGATGTTCTTCTGTGTTCAGAGATGTTCTTCTGTGTTCAGAGATGATCTTCTGTGTTCAGAGATGATCTTCTGTGTTCAGAGATGTGTTCAGAGATGCTCTTCTGTGTTCAGAGATGCTCTTCTGTGTTCAGAGATGTGTTCAGAGATGATCTTCTGTGTTCAGAGATGCTCTTCTGTGTTCAGAGATGCTCTTCTGTGTTCAGAGATGTTCTTCTGTGTTCAGAGATGTGTTCAGAGATGTTCTTCTGTGTTCAGAGATGATCTTCTGTGTTCAGAGATGTGTTCAGAGATGCTCTTCTGTGTTCAGAGATGCTCTTCTGTGTTCAGAGATGTGTTCAGAGATGCTCTTCTGTGTTCAGAGATGATCTTCTGTGTTCAGAGATGTGTTCAGAGATGATATTCTGTGTTTAGAGATGTGTTCAGAGATGCTCTTCTGTGTTCAAAGATGCTCTTCATCAGGTCTCGGTTGTAACGAGTGCTTATTTGAGTTACTGTTGCCTTTCTATCAGCTTGAACCAATTATTCTCCTCTGACCTCTTGCATCAACAAGGCTTTTTCTCCCACAGACCTGTCGTTTAATGGATATCATTTTTTTCCGGCCCATTCTCTGTAAACCCTAGAGATGATTGTGCATTAAAATCCCAGTTAATCCTCATTTTCTGAAATACTCAGACATGCCCAGAATTGCCAGCCCAGGGTTACTTTGTTCTCAAATGTACATTGGCTGGTAAAACATCTATTGTTTGCTTTTTACATTGTGTGTCGATACACCAATGAAAACAGTGTCCAGTAAACGTGGGGTAGAGGGGTGTCACAGGGGACATGGAAACGAATGTAAGGGTGTTACAGCTTGTCTCTCAGTGGCCCTTCCGTCTGAAAGAACAGCCTGGACTCTCTCATATCTCTGCCTCACATAATGGCCTGTAGGCAGGAGGGTGTTTTTGTTCTGAAGGAGAAAGGCTTCAGGATGTTGCTGCTCAAAAGCAGTAGAAGTGGCTTCCTGCTGGGGGAAATGATCAAAAAGCCAGACAAGCCCCTGGTTGGACACTTTCCACTCGAATTCATACACACACATACAGGTTCATGCACATGGAGCTGGACATGCAGAAGACGCTCTCCGGACCTAATCGAGGTGAGGTTATTTCTCCTTTTTTTAATAAAAATATGCATGTTTTGGAACTGTAGTTTGTTGATTGTTGTATATTTGAAGTGTTTTTTTCTGATGACAAACATTATTTCTATAGTGGGATCGTGTCATGTGACGTTTCTGTGCTCTGCTAAGGTTGCTTAATCGTTGTCAGAGGTGACTGGAAAAACTAAGGGGAGTGGAGAGGTTTGGTTCAACGTGTTTAATGAAGAGTTTGAAGATTCAAATGTCATGGACAAGTCTCAACCATAGAAACCATGATTCTGAGTAAGTTATCATTCCTCTGCACACAAACACAACAACTAGAGATGCACATTATTAAAATTATGGCCGATACTGACTGATAAATGTTTCATGTTATGAATGATTGACATTAAAATTTGGTATGGTTTTGTCTGAATAAATTAAAAATCAAGTTAAGTTAAATTAAGCATTGCAACATACCGATCAAAAGCTTGGGGTTGGTAAGCTTTTTAATTAAATCTCATTTATAGCATTTATTTGCTGTATTTATTTGATAAAAAATTTAATTTTCTAATTATAATTCTAATATGATGATTTGCTGCTCAAGAAACATTTATTATTATTATTATCAATGTTGAAAACAGTTGCGCTGCTCTGCTTCATATTTTTGTGGAAACGGTGATGCATTTTTTTTCACGACTCTGTGACGAACAGAAAGTTCATTTATTTGGAATAGAAACCGTTTGTTAAAAAAGTGAAAGTCTTTACTCTCAATTCTCATCAATTAAACGTGTCCTTGCTGAATTAAAGTATTAAAACAAAAACAAATTTTGAATGGTATTTCAAATCATTTACTAAAGACCCGTTAATTGTTTTTAAAGATTGAACATTAGATGATGACAAAGTTCAATTTAATGCAAAAATGCATGCACAATTAAATATCCAATATCGACTAATTCTGATTCTTATGAATGTCAAAAATGTCCAATATCCTCGAATTACCAACATTCCTATTGTTAACCTAAAGTAATCGACATTTAAAGTCGATCAAAAGCTTTCATCAAAGTTATACATGAATTTTGAACAATACCTGTTCTTGTTTTAGGATTAATTAGGACTTTTTTGATCCACTTCAAATGTTGACTGTATTTGAGCTATATACACTTCCGATTTGAGCAATTTTTTCCCCTTATTTTCCACAGACCTGACCAATGGGAGCTGCCAAATCCCTCTGGCAAATGACCGATTGGGTCTGACCTACATCTACAGCTTTGCCTTCTCTATCGGGCTCCCAGTGAACCTGCTGTCCCTGTGGGGCCTGTACCAGCTCGGCCGGTCTGGTGGAGGCGGCTGCCAGCTGGTCTATATCCTCAACTTACTGCTTTCAGATCTTCTCCAGCTCCTCACCTTGCCTCTGTGGATCCTTTACCTGCAGGGAGACCATCGCTGGCCTTACGGGTCCGTGACGTGCCAGCTTGTGGGCTACGTTTTCTACGTTAACCTCTATGCCAGCGTCGTTTTCCTTTGCCTCATCGCCCTGGACCGCTGTCTAGCGATCGTGTATCCTCTAAGCAGCCGTGGCGTACGGAAAGTGCGTGTGGCAGCCTTTTCTGGTGTAGTCGTGTGGACGTTGATATTTCTGTTCTGCCTGGCTGGCCTGTACCCATCCGTGTTCGAGCCCCAGAGAGAGCTGTGTCTGGAGCAGTACCCTGTTAGCGCCAGATACGCTTACTTCAAAATTGCCACAGTTGCGTTAGGGTTCCTGATGCCCTGCTCTATACTAGGGTAAGTGAAAGGCACATGTTTTTGAGTTTCGTTGCAGCTGGGTCAATGAAATAATGCTCTTATTGGGTCCAGATCTAATAATTTATTAAAAAACACATTAAAGGATTAGTTCACTTACAAATAAAAATATCCTGATCATTTACTCACCCGCATTTCATCCAAGATGTCCATGTCTTTCTTTCTTCAGTCGAAAAGAAATTAAGGTTTTTGAGGAAAACATTCCAGGATTTTTCTCCATATAATGGACTTCAACTGCAACCAACCATTCAAATGTTCAAAGAAGGTTCAAATGTCCGTCTCAATCATGGGTCTCAATGTAGCTTCTAAGTCTCTACACGATCCCAGTCGAGAAATAAGGGTCTTATCTAGCGAAACGATCTGTAATTTTAACTTCTCTACCTTTTTGAACCGGAGTACACAGACAAATAACTTAGATAGATGACGTGACGCGTGACCTTTCCAACGTGATGACGCAATGCGTGGCGCATCTTACACGACAGGCATTTGTGGTTAAAAAGTATATAAATTTTATTTATTTTTTAGAAAATGACCAATCGTTTTGCTGGATAAGACCCTTATTTCTTGACTGGGATCGTGTCGAGCCTTTGATGCTGCATTGAGACGGACATTTGAACCTTTAAACCGTTGGTTGCCATAGAAGTCCATTATATTGAGAAAAATACTGGAATGTTTTCCTCAAATACCTTAATTTCTTTTCGACTGAAGAAAAACAGACTTGGACATCTTGGATGGTATGGGGATGAGTAAATTATCAGGACATTTTTATTTGAAAGTGAGCTAATCCTTTAAGGGCCGGATTTGATAACAGCTTGCGCCAGCGCAAACCCTCTTTTGCAGATTGTTTTCTTACACTAAACGATCTGCTCATATCACTCCAATTCTGTTCAACCTCCACTGGCTACCCGTGTCTTCCCGCAAAATTCTTCTGCTTACCTTTAATGGACAATTCCGGCGCAAAATGAACCTAGGGGTTAATAACACATGGTTACCGAATCGATCGTTCTCTGATCGAAAACAGTCTCGACCAGTCGAGCCACGAAAGTCGCCGTGCTAAGTGAGCTGGTCGATAGGTTTAAGTCACAGTTCATCTCACGTAGCACGGCGTTCGTGGCTCGATTGGTCGAGACTGTTTTCCAAAGATGGCTCCTGCCTGTATACGCGTCTTTATAAAGTATCTTCTTATTAAACTGTCTGTACACTTACAAAGTTCTCAATGCTTCGGTATATTCGATGCCCCATATACTAGTGTTATAAGCTAATCAGTTATTAGAGATAAAACTCTTTACATTCGATTATCATGAAAACACATCCCAGAGAACGATCGACGCGGTAACCATGTGTTATTAACCCCTAGGTTCATTTTGCGCCGGAATTGTCCTTTAAGTCACTCAATGGTCTTGCTCCTTCCTATCTCTCTGACTTACTTTCTCCTTATATTCCACCTCGACCTCTCCGATCTTCTGGCTGTGAACTCCTCTGTGAGCCGAGATGTCGTCTATCATCTATGGGTGGCAGGTATTTCTCCGTTATAGTCCCTAAGCTATGCAACTCTCTTCCCCTGGCTCTTAGGCTAGCACAACAACCACGCTGCATGAATTTAAGTCTAAACTCAAAACCCATTTGTTTAAACAGTAATATCAGTCATGACATGTTTTTCTTAAACATTTTCCATAACTCAGTATTACAGTCATAACTTTGCTTCAACTGCCCACTGATGCTGTCTGTAAATAGTGTTGTTTTTGTTTCTGTTTGTATTCTGATTGCAATGCGATGTGCATCTGCAATCGCTCATTTCTTGGACTGGGCAAATGTCTATTGTCCATTTATGTATGAATTGATTGTTTGTTCTTTACTGTTATTGCGAAGCGTCCCTGAGCTTGGGAAAGGCGTTATATAAATGAAACATATTATTTTCGTGTTAAAAAACTACTGTCAGGTTTTATTAAAGAAACTCAGTGAAAAGACGTGGACAGGGTTATTTTTGCGGCTGACCATTTCAGACGCAAAATTAATGGAAGGAGAGTATTTAAATGAATCCTGCAAGGTGATTTACGTAAACAATAATATATATTTTTTTAACGGTTACCAGTTACCACACAATACAAATATTAAAGCCAAAAAAAACTATTTATCATGGCAACTTTCATGTAGTAAAATCACTAAAAGCCTTCCTTCCGCTGGAAAAAAAACAGTCCCTGATCGTGAACAGCAACACGGAGTTGCACTATTTTGCCTTTAGATGGCGGCAAAAGACTATTATGAGTCAGTCAGTCAGTAGAGAAGACTTTTATATTGAAAGGACTAAAACTGGTGAACACGGAGAAGCAAGACGCAACTGGGTATCAGGGCACGGCGACGGGGAAAACCCTACGACCGCTTCACCCAACGGTTCTATGTATCACTACTCAACACCCCTAGCAACCACTCTTAGCAACGTAAACATGTTCTCATTGATGTTGTTCTTTGAAGGTTTTAGAGTAGAGAGTGAGAGATCGAGTAAGCGAGTGTACCTGCATTTACAGTAGATATAGCATTTTCCTTCAGCTCAGTCCTATATTCGTAATAAAAAATCTGTTTGAATGTTTGCTGCGATATCTTGTCCTTTTGACAGTTAAAGGGTAACTGTTGCCAAAATTGAACCTAGGCTCTTTTTGTTTATCTACCCGAGATAAACATTCATGTAAAAGCATAATTAGAATGGAAACGCCACTTTTAAGATTGACCGTATTTTCGTTTTAGGTCAAAATGCCTTTTGAATGGGAGTGCATGGGGCACTACTATGATAGCATTAAAATATTTAAACAGTAAGAAGGCTCGACACAACATGAAACTGTGCTGGAAGTATCACCAGGGGCTCTACACATGAACTTGAGCATTGACTACATTGTTTGTGGACACAAAGTTTACTAAAAAGAAAGGTTTTGAACAACTCACTGTAGCTGTTGTTCTGCCCGGCCGCCGGCATTTTGTCAGTCAAAAATAGTTGATCTGTATCATTGAATCATTTCATTATTATAGCCTATGAGGATCCTTTTTCAAATACAAAGTCAATATTGATTTTCACTAACGACAAAAAAAACGAATTATCCGTAAATTTATATAGAAACGAGCTTTAGGAACTTTCCATCTTTACTCTCCTCATGTTACGCTGCATTCGGAGATCGACTACTTTTGACTGACAAAATTCCAGCCACCGGAAACACTAACTGATAAAGTGAGTCGTACAAAACCTTTCTTTTCAGTAAACTTTGTGTACACAAACAATGTAGTTATTGCTGGAGTTCATGTGTAGAGCCGCTGGTGATACTTCCAGCACAGTTTCATGTTGTGTCGAACCTCCTTAGTGTTTTCAAAAACAGCGATTTTAATGCTATCATTGTACCATGCACTCCCATTCAAAAGGCATTTTGACCTAAAACGAAAACACGGTAAATCTTAAAAGTGGCGTTTCCATTCTAATTATGCTTTTACATGAATGTTTAACTCGGGTAGATAAACAAAAAGAGCCTAGATTCAATTTTGGCAACAGTTACCCTTTAACTGTCAAAAGGACAAGATATCGCAGCGAACATTCATACAGATTTTTTATTGCGAATATAGGACTGAGCTGAAGGAAAATGCTATATCTACTGTAAATGCAGGTACACTCGCTTACTCGATCTCTCACTCTCTACTCTAAAACCTTCAAAGAACAACATCAGTGAGAACATGTTTACGTTGCTAAGAGTGGTTGCTATGGGGTGTTGAGTAGTGATACATAGAGCCGTTGGGTGAAGCGGTCGTAGACGTGTTTTATTGTGAATAAAACAGCTATAATTGGCCAGTCAGAATCAAGAACTATTTTTTTTTATAAGACGTGCTATAATTTACTGGCATTTGTGCCAATATTTACCAGATGCTAATTTGCGCTGTTCTTGGTAGACTTCTTGCTGTTCTTGATTTTGTGCGTCATCAGAAGATCATCCACAGAACTTTCCATTCCCATCGGCGCTTTTATGGGATTGCGTTCTCACGCTAATTTGTCTTGTTTAGTAACATCTGGCCCTAAAAAATGCACAAATGCAGTACAGACTAGTCATGGCCAAAAGTTTGTGGCATGGCATGTGTCTTTCGCAGAGTTTGCTACCTCAGTCGCTGTGGTCAAAAAGCTTAATTGGCCAACAAATATTTACTTGATCTCAAAACCCCCAAAATGACCAGCTAACATCATTTCACTAATCATATCATCAGCACAGTAAGTGTGAGCGAGTACTAGTCAGGTGAAATCACTGATTCTCATTGGATTATAAGAGCAGATTAATTGCTATACAAGGAGAGAAGAAGTGCTTCCCATCATTGTGTTGTTGTGTGTTAGCAATGGTTTCCTTCAAAGAAAAACGTGCATTGCTTTGCCTCAAAATGGCCTCACATGCCATAGATATATATATACACTAGATGTCGCCTTGGGGTTCTAAGTATGCGTCAAAACCGCCGCCATCTTGGAACAGGGGTCTTGTCATAGGAATTAGCTAGGTACCGCTGCTATCTCCACCTGTACTTCGAATTCATGGATGATGCCGGACTTTTGTGCTGCGTATGGATGTTCACACGAACGAAATCTGAACTAGGAAAAAAAAAAAATTATTCTTCACTGGACTCAATGATAAATACACGTCTGACCGTTGGAACGAACCAAAAAAACTAGAAAATCTTATTCATGACGATTTATGGTGATTTTATTTACGTTAGACCTTTGCCTACATTGACGCAATAAAGAGGAGGGGCTCTTCTGTTCCATGATGGCGGCTCTATTGACGCATTCGTTCCAATGACCTGCCGTAGCCAAGGCGACATCTAGTGTATATATCTATGCTCACATGCAAGGAACATCTGCAAAGCATATTACACATGAAATAACCATTTACCGGATCATCAAGAACGTCAACTGCAGTGAAGAAAGCTTCAGGACGTCCCGGACTGTCCAGCAAGCACCAGGAGCTGCTCAGGCCCCGTTTACACGAAGGGAAGACGCAGATATTTCCCTGCGGTTTGGCCTCTCGGTTACACGAAAACCCTGTTTTTATCACAGAAAACGATTATTTCTAAAAACTCCGGCCAGATTTCTGATAAACGCCGGTTATGTGTTGCCGTGTCAACTGGGAGAAACGGGGTTTTAGGTTCTCAAACGTCACATTATGCGCCAGGAAATGCTTAACGTCATGTGAGCGCCGTGAACAGTAAGTCACTCGTGTTATTCGTTGTTGTCGATTCTAAGGATTCTGATTGGCTAGCGTGGCTTTATCCTTCTCCCTACACTGCCGCCCATAGGTTTGGCATAGTTATGATGGCGCACGACGGCGTATTTAGTTGATGTAAATGACAACTTTTTTTAAAACGATGTTGTGTGCACGATGTTATTATTGAAAATAGAGAGGGGGGGGGGGGGGGGGGTATTATTTTCTCTAAAAACCCGGCTATGTGTAAATGTGGCCTCAGTATTAGCAGGAGGAGGTGGTGTGAGTGCATCTGCACAGTGAGGGAAAGACTTTTGGACAACGGCCTGGGGTCAAGAAGGACAGCAGAGAAGCCACTTCTCTCCAAGAAAAACACCAACGACAGACTGAAATTCTCCAGGAAGTGCAAGAGTTGGACAGCAGAAGACTGTGAAGTTATTTTCTCTGATGAAGCCCCCTTCTGACTGTTTTTGGGACATCTGGGAAATCGATTGACTCCGGAGAAGAAAAGGTGAAGGCTGCCATGAGTCCTGAGGCCATCAGTGTGTGGGATTGCTTTTCATCCAAGGGAGTTCTGCCTAAAACCAAGAATGGTATCAAAAAATCCCACAAAAGCAACTTCTCCCAACGATCCAGGAGCAATTTGGTGAAGATCCGTGCATTTTCTTGCATGATTTCACTAGGCAAGAATTATAATGAGGTGTCTCGGAGATCATTACATTGAAATTTTGGATCTGTGGACAGGCAACTCCCTGGATTTAATCCCGAAGAGAACTTGAAGTCCTCAGATTGTGATTGTGAAACGCATATATTGAAAGTTTTTGCCAATAAAAGCCTTTCAAACTTATGAAATGCTTATCACTGTTTTCCAGTATATCATAGAAACATGAAAAAAAAAAAAAAAAAAAACCTACAAATACTGAAGCAGCAATCTGCAAAACACAAAATTTATGACAGTGCCAAAACTTTTGGCCTTGACTGCACACCTCTTTTCAGTGTTTTTATTGTTAACTAAAACTATTAAAAACATTTCTGTTAAATTAAATAAAACATAAATATTAGTTGAAAACCATAAACTAAACAAATATTAGAAATGTTGCCTTGGCAATAAACTGAAATAAGTGTTAGTTGAAATGGCAAAAAATATTATTATTATAATAGTTGAGGTGCTAAAACTAATATTTATTAGTAAGCACAACAAAATTACTAAAAATGAAACTAAAATTAACAAAAAAATATGCAAATTAAAGAGACTCCAAAATATGAATAAAACTACCATATAGGCCTACACTAACTCTTCTGATATTAGCATGTTTGTAATTTAATTTAGTAAAATACATTTAATTTTTACATCATAAAGAAAAATACAAAACAAAATACATCATAAAGAAAAAAAGTTCACCATCAAAAGAATGAAATTTCATGATTTTTGTTATTATTATTTCTTAGGAATGCATGGTGCAACGAGTATATATACATAAACACACATATTATATCAACACAAACTTTTATGTTAGATGCGATTAATCAATTTGACAGCCCTATTTTAAATCTATATTTTAGATTTTTACTATGAAGTTTCACTACATAACTTTTTAAGCATAATTCATTTAAAATGTTTGACAAAAATGGTATAAAAAATGTTCATACGAAATTAAACCAACATACATTTCTAAGAACTTGGCACGTGTTTTAACCTAGATTTCGAGGGGTGAGAACCAGAGGAAAAATGGAGATGATATATATATATATATATATATATCAACTGAAAGCTCTTTATGAGCTCTTTCAAAGGACACAATTCAGTGCTTAATCAATTTTGAGTTCTTTATTATAAGCTAAAAGACTTAACTCTGAACATACTAAGCCAGTTTGTGCCTTTTTGGTGCTAAAAGGGCGTAACTGCACTTACGCCCTTCTGGCATTGAGAAATGTATTGTGGGTAAAGCCTCTGGATACCACATGAGTCAAAATGGCTGACACCATATGTAAGCCAGGCAGGTTAACCATGAGAAGAAAACAGTTTTTAACTGCCTTATTATTACGCTAATTTCTTGGAAAAGAGCTGGATGATGATTATGATGATGATGGTGGTGGGGAAAATGAAAACATCCGAAACCATGACCCACCAAAACAGAAACACACACGCCCGAGAACATAAAAAAAACATGATAAGAGACGTACACAAGGACAATCCTCGTTCAGAGCGGTCACTTTTGATCTCGAACAAGTGCTGACCACTCGTAACGTGAGCGAGTCTATATTACTCAAGGAAGTCAAGTTACATGTGGCATGAAGGTGAAGAAGATCGAATCTGTCCGGTCTTTCAGACATTGATTGTGTATTCTGACACGTGTGGAGGTCAGAACAGAAATGCTGTGCCTCCATGCAGTAAATAATGTCCATTACTAACCACAAATTAATTGAATCTGGGTCCGGTTTCACAAAGATAGACTTTGACTGTGGCTTAGATATAGTAGATAGTCAGACTTCAGATAGACATCTAAAGCAGACCGTTGCACAAAGCACTTAAGACTTTGACTAACTTAAGTAGGACTACATTGCAATGCATTCTGGGTAAAATAAGACACTTTTCAAAACAAAAAAACGTGGCGGATCGAGTAAGCGCATTCAGCCGCTCAGTGCAGTTTACCCCAGCGGAAAATATGCGTTTGTTGGAGGAGTATAACAGTTACAAGGACATTTTACTTGGGAAATTTAGCGGAGAGTGTAGTAGCAAGAAGAAACATTTTCTCTTTTCTTTTGGCCGTTTGTAATGTAACTGATTGTAACTGCTGGTTGCCAAGGTAACATAGAGTCTTGGACCTATAAGATAGCATGGGGGTGTCTAATTTTTTTGGTCTCTAAATTAAGTCAAGTCTTTATTTTTGTGAAACAGTCTAACTAGTCTATGAGCAAATTTTAGACTTGTCTGACACTATAGACCGGTCTAAAATAGCTTTGTGAAACCGGCCCCTGGACATGCAACTATTGAGACAGCCATGAGAATGGGCCTGTGTACAGTACAGATGGGTATTACACTCTTGTAAGGATGGCGAGGAAGACCATGCCATACACGGTGCTTGAACTTAGTCAATAAAGCCTTTTCCACCAAAGCATTGGTGGGAGCCGGTTCGGTGCCGGTGCCTACTTGCGAACCAGTTCTTTGTGTTTCGACAGCCAAAGAACCGGTTCTCTGCCAGGAAAATTGGTTCCAAAGCGGCACCAACTCTTTTTCCCGTTCTTTTACCACGTCATGCTTACGTCGGGGGCTGGGGGCAGGGTTATTGTGACCAACAACACGACGGGAAAGGTTGTGACCGCCACTGCTAAAAACACAGCGCTAGTAGAAAGATAGTACAACGATTAAAGAAAGATGGATTCAAAAAAATTCTGGGAAAGCTAAGACGTATGGCGACGTACACAGTGACGTAACGACGACGCTCGCTGGGCTCTCTCAGTGGAAACACAAACAGGTTCTGGGAAGGTGAACCAACTTTGGTTGGTGGAAACGAGGTAAATGTGACTTCTTTCTGGGTCCTTCTCATCACACTTGGCCCGAAACAAAACCAAAGATGCAGAGGGAGAAACAGCAAATCAATCGGCTACGCTACTCAAAAGAGGATTTAAAAGGTATTCAGTTCAAATATGAACTGCCTGGCCAAAGCATTTCAAATACTTGAAGTTGGAAAACAGGAGACCAGAGCTTATCATGGACTGGAACAAAAAAAAGTTACACAGATGTCCTCCTGGGATCACTGCTGTGAAAAATTATGCCCGTATCGCAGTCTTACGGATCAGAGTACTTTTTTTTTTCTTTTTTTTTTTGGCTACTATCTCATGTACAAATCCATATGAAACGTAATTTATGACACACGTTGTTTTTGTTATGTTGTCATGACCTCAATATTTAGTAACCTACAGGTCTTGAGCCTACTTTAAGTTGGTTAAATGGCTAAATGTTATTAATTAGTTGTTAATAATAATTAGTTATGCAATTCATTACTTCAGTATCATTTAGTTAATGCACTGTAAAAAAAAAAAAAAAAAAAAGAGTAGCTGCCTTCGATTTTAAGTACAATCAACTTGGATGTTTAAGTAATTTCAACTTAAATCAGCCTATATTAAACTGACTTTAAAAAAAGTGTTGAATCTTGTAAAACGTATAAAAAACGAATTTTGATGAGTTACAGCAATGTAAAAACATGTTCACAACGTATTGATCATATTTTTTTTTTACAGTGTGGTATTTGCTATAATTTTTTTTTAAAATAAAATGTTAAAATAGTGTTCAATAAGTATACTGTCATCCATGTGTGTTCACATTATTAGTAAACAAAGATCAAACTATTGGCCCTTCTGTAAAGTTGGTGAAATGTCACTCAATCGCAGACGCTGTTATTCGTCACTGCAAACTTTTAAGCAAACCCGTGATTATTTGCACATCAGAAACATGTTGTCTCAGCACACACAGCCCCAGGAATGAATCAGCATGCTGGCAAAATGCCATTGCAAAGATGGCAAACACAGATACAACGTCTGTCTCTTTACAGGAATGTCACTGTTAACACAATATCATTCTTAACCTTTTGGCCTTTCTTTCCTCTCACAGGTACACCTCGGCCCGGATCGGGTTGACTCTACGAAACTCCCCGTCTGTCCCGGATCACGAACGCCGCAGGATCGTCGCCACCCTGGTTGTCATCACTGTCATCTTCATTGTCATTTTTGCTCCTTATCATCTAGTGGTGGGCTACAGATTTGTCACCCTGCTTCTTACGGAGAGTGAAAAAGACCAGTGTTCAGTGGAAGTTTCCCTCTACCTGTACTATCGGATCTGCTACGGGCTCACAAGCCTCAACACCCTCCTAGACCCTCTTTTCTACTTCTTTCTTTGCAACGACGCTCGCCAAGAGCTTCGCAGATCTCTCTTCTGCCCCTGCCGGGGTCAAAGGTCACACCGGGGGTCACGAGTACAGACTTTTCCCAAAGGCCGTGCAGATGTGTAGCTGTCGTCTTGTGCAGATGCTAATCGGGGTTGGTGTCTTTGTAAGGCATGTTTTTTTTTTTTCACACAAGACGTGAAAATGTCTGAGATTTGACTAATTACCTGTCGTCGTGTCATTAAGACATGACTGGTATGAGACATTTGCACGTCCTGTGGGTCACCGTCACTGGGAAACACACACCTTCGGCATCTTCAGTCAAGTGTTTAGACAGCCTGAGGACACTCGAATACACAACTGTCTCTGTATTGCTGAAAATACTTTATAAGGTCCCTACTGAGTTCAAGTGTAACCGTTCAAAAGTTTGGGGTTTTTAAGGAAGGTCTCTTATCCTCACCTTATCCTCATGGTGTAAAAAAAATGACTTAAAATGTGTTTTAAAGTGTAGGGTGAATACTGGCAAAGTGAGACAATGGGTAAAGTGGGACAGTTAAGCTTCTTAATTTCTATCTTTACATGTAAATGATTCCATTGCTAAAAATCAACACTGAGCTCATCATAAGCAAGTATGTGATAAAAAAAACAGATTCTGTGGCTATGATCACTTCCGGGGGTTTGGCACTCCATATTCAACAACCTTACAGTGAACCGTGATGGTAAAGTGAAATGACATAGCACTCTGAGGTGAATAATGTTAAGATTATAAAAATTAAAACACTCGTGGATCATTTGTAATTGTTATATATTTTGTTATAGGATGTAATGGTGAATCAGAATTGGTAAAAAATCATATTCATATGAATCTTTTTTTTTTTAAATTTATGTGATTTTGACAGTCCCAGTTTGCCAATAGCGTATTGTTAAACTGGGACAGGGTATTACTGGCAAACTGGGACCGCCATTTAAGTCGTTCTAATGGGGGAATTGAGTTCCCTTTTTGTATGCCCCTCATAAATGTGGTTTGGGGTCCATGTGTGTTTGAGGAAGAGTCATCCATCCTGTGTTTAATGTTTCTTTCTTTTTTTATTTTGTATAGTAGAGCACTTAAGCTATTTAGAATAGTATCATATGAGGGGCTAAGACATTTGGATCATAATAAAACATTATGCAGAAGGTAAATTATTAGAAAGTGTCCCACTTTACCAGTACCTAATTTATTCCTGTGACCAAAGCTGAATTTTCAGCATCATTCCTCCAGTCTTCGGTGTCACGTGATGCTTCAGAAATCACTCTAATATGATGATTGCTGCTTACGAAACATTTTTAATTATAATGTATATAGTTGTTGCTTCATATTTTGGATGAAACCATGAAACGTTTCTTTATGTAAAAGTCTGTACTGTCCCTTTTGATCAGTTTTGTGCGCCCTTGCTAAAGAAAAGTATTAAATTCTTCTTTCTTTCAGAAAAAACACTGATCCCAAACTTTCGAATGGTAGCCTAGTGTATGTATTTTGTCCAACATCTGCTATAGTTGTTTTAACAGAAACACTAATCGTGTTGACTGATAAAAGTGAAAAACAAGTTTAGCCTATCTATAGAAGTGGCTCCGGATTATAGAGAAAGCTGCATTAAAACCAAAGATCCTGGATCAGAGCGACTTTTTAAATGGTTTTAAGGATTTCCAAATCATGTCTGACACCTCCTGGAAGATATATGCAAAGGCGGGCATTCATGTGCTGTCAGATCAGAGTTTGTTGAGCAGTGCACTGAGAATATAACACAGAGTGAAACTGCATGTGCTTGCTTTGGATGCATTTATGGGCTGAAATGTATACTATTTTCCAGCATACTGCAGCTATCAATATGTTCACTTCCGCAAGAAACTATATCCACCTTTTCCCTCCTGCGTTTTAGATTATGGGAGGCACTTCCGGTTTGGAAAAAATCATTTAAAATCATAAGGTTGTACAACAAATAATCATTATCCGTCAGTGACTGGATGAGCTGTACAATTTCCTTCATTTTCTATTTTCAGACGTCAGGATAATGCAACGCTTATTTTAAAGTGGTATTATTAACAATCAATGGCGATCTCTTTACAGTCGCTGCATTATTTTCCTCATGATTTTCTCTTCCCTTTTTCTTTGAAAAGGAACAACGTATACTGCGCATTTATGGTCTGCTGCTCTCCCGATTTAATTTACGATCTAGCCTATCCCATAAATAATTCACTGCATAGTCTACTCTTGAATCTCTATTTTTCTCCTCAAATCCTCGATCGTCTCTTTCCATGTTTGAACACGGATGCTTTAAAATGTTACTGTCTCCCCTTTTCACTTCTAATCTCTATTTTAGCAGTGTTTACTGTTTCTAAAGCATGTAGCCTAGATACAATATTAATAATAAATCACTCTGAATGACATCACAGTTCCCGCTAATAAACATTTAAAGCAACAGATATCGCTGCGAAATTAACCAATAGTATCTGTTCTGTTGTAATTTTTTAAAGCATTTACACTTTCACATTTCTTTGCAATGTTTGATGATTGAAGAGTGAGTAGAATAATGTAATCTCGCTGTACCCAGTTTTTTTTATATATATATATCTTTTTTATATTGGATAAATATTTTCATAGAGCGATTAAAGGATAATTCCGGTATTTAACACCTTGAGTCTATATTGTAGTTTGTTTTGGATGAACAAGAGTGGTGGACAACATTTTTTTGACAACGGTTCCTCTCTCGAGTTTTTGACTAAAAAAGAATTGTCCATGGACCCATTTAACATTGGAGTCAATGGGCATGTCCGAAAATGTCATTAAAACAGCCAATAATGTTCGTTTACAAAACTGTGCAACTCACCGAGTGATTAGTGATGTTAGTTGATATTCCAGAAACAAAAAGTGTTGCGAAATACAGTTTCTGTCGTGTTTTGTTCGTCATTTTGTAAAATCCCATTGAATTCTGTTGAAGGACTGAGTGCTCGTTAATATAAATGCGCTACCGGAAACGGAAAGGGGGCTGTTTACATTTGGTCGATGTAGTCTTTTTGCTCGCTTCCGTTTCTCATAAGGCCTGACCAGTGCAATATGAAGTTGAACTCGACTGTGACCGTGAGTGTCCCGCGAGACATAAACATCAGTTATCGCCATCAAGTGGTCGGGAGTGTGCTAACGCTTCAGATTCAAATATTGAGCGGAAGTTACACGGTTGTGAAGTGTCTGAAAAAATAATTCCACTATAGCAAAATAAACGGATTGGAATCATATATTGCGACGATATATTGTTTATAATCATCAACGAACACCACTAACCACTCGGTGAGTTTAACAGTTTTGTAAACGAACATTATTGGCTGTTTTAATGACATTTTCGGACATGCCCATTGACTCCAATGTTAAATGGGTCCATGGCCAATTCTATTATAGTCAAAAACTCGAGAGAGGAACCATTGTCAAAAAAATGTTGTCCACCACTCTTGTTCATCCAAAACAAACTACAATATAGACTCAAGGTGTTAAATACTGTAATTATCCTTTAACATTCCCTGATTGTTTACAGTTTAACGGAAGTTACTCCCACAATCCGCGCAAAGCGTCACGGGGCGTTAAAAAGGTGGATATTAGGATTTCAGAAATAATGATGTGCAGCTTTACTGTGCAGTTTCTATACTGTTTTTAAATAGATTGTGAAACCGTATGAGTATGCATCAATAAATCATTATATACAGTAATCTGTTGCGTTATTTTCATATTGCCTTACCAAATGCAGTTTGTTTGTTATATTTTTGAAGTCTGATTAAATCATTTGTAAAGTATTTGATACTAGGTTAGATACCTACTTCTGGTTCAATTGTCACACTGTAAATAAACGTTAGTTTCATAACTGCATAAAAGCAGTTCCTAATTGTTTTAGACGGCTGCCAAAAAAAAATGTGAAATGGACTTATTAAAAGGTTTGAGATAATAAGTTCTGTTATTATCAATGTTATTTTCCTGTGCTTCCAGAGTCCCATGCAGTGTTAGGAGGAATGCATTACAAGTAACGCAAGTTATGTAATCAGATTACTTTTTCAAGTAATTAGTAATGCATTACATTTCAATTTACAACAACATATTTGAGTTACTTTTTTTTTTTTTTGATAAGTAGCCTAAAACAAGTAACTTTGTTTTCCCATGTATTGACTGACAGCTCTCCTGTCCCCATGCATGTTGAGAGGAATCGAGAGTAAGTGGAACATTTTACTTTTGGTGTGAAAGGGACTTTACATTTGTTAAAAAATTACCCTTTTTTTATTGTTAAGTTTTTGTTATAAAAAAAAAAGAAGAAGCCCAGTCTAGGTGCAAAAAGTAACGCAATTTAATAACGTAATGGATTACTTCCCACAAAAGTATCTAAGTAACAGCTCAGTATTGTAGTGCATTACTTTTTAAATAAACCCCAACATCGGGTGCCAAATAATTGGCTCAGAACAAAAACCTGGATGTGTCTGCATTTAATAAGCACTAAAACATTTTTTTTTTTTTTAAATAAAAGCTAAAAATATATAAATATTGTACCTTACAAAATATTTTATAATTGAAAAAATATATATAGGCCTAATTTAATTGAATTATTTTTTTATTGCAATTTTAATTTTGTCGCAACCTAAAAAAAATTTGGAACCACAAGTTTTGAATACAGTGTATAAACATCAATTCTCATTTCAGTAGTTCCTGATTGTGTATGTTACACTGCATGACTGATGTATGATTCTGCACAATAACATGTTAAAATGTCAGAAATCACACTGATGTTTGTGAAAATAGAATTATTTCTTTAGATTAAGATATTTCTCTAGCTCAACAAACTCCATTTAAAACCTTGTGAGAACTGACATATGGACACTGTGGTACATTACTCCTTGACAGTCACTATATATGCATGTGTTTAGAGTCCTTTCATAAAAAGGGGAGCTTTGTGTTGTTTTCTTTGGCTAGCCGTCACAGCTTGTTTTTGACTGTTTTCCTTGCACCTGTTCAACAGACTTGTCATCATGCAAAATGACAAATCTGCCTCAATGAGAAAAATCTGCAAATCAGCATATGATTTCTGAAGGATCATGTGACACTGAAGAAATGTCTGTACCTTCGAAATCCCCTTAATGTCCCTTTACAGTGTCTTCTGTTCAGATATCCCCTGATGCGTGACACGTGTCCTCCGACATCTGCTGTCTTCAGCTGTTCATCCCCTCCCCAGTTCCTCACCCTCTCATTTGGTCAAACTGTTTGACTTCTCATTCCTCACACGTCAATTAGTCAACCAACATCCTGGAACAGTTCACACCTTCCATGTGTGTTGTTAAGTGGCCTATCACAGACAATTTGATGTACTTTAGTTAACTTTAATGCACTTTTGTTTCCTTTTGTGTATCAGATATCAGTCTATAACATGCGCAACAGTCATGAAGCTGTAAGATTTCACGATCCAACATCAAAAGTATTGTAGTTCAGTGGTTATGCATGGCATTTGATTAAATATTGGTATTTTAATGTTGCCATAAAGTATTTCAAACAGGGAATTGCACTGGTTTTAAAAAAGCAGCAGTCCTGATTCAAAAAGAAATACACTGGACATTTTAAATGTTTAACATACAAAATCAATCGGTTGTGCCTAAGGCATCAAAGGCTTCAAAGTGTGTTTTAAATGTACCGGTAGTAGGCTACATTTCATAATTATTTATCATGCAGTTACATAGGGTGTTTTAACAGGCCCCAAAGCATCTGGCATCGCCTCATCATGTTTAACACACATTATCATATTACATTTTAAATGAGTCCTGATTCAAAAAGAAATACACTGTTAAATGTTTGACATATAAAATCAATCGGTTGTGCCTAATGCACCAAAGCCTTCAAAGTGTGTTTTAAAATGAGTAAATTTCATGGTTATCATGTGGTTGCAGGGTGTTGTAAAAGGCCCCAAAGCATTTGGCATCGCCCCATCATGTTTAACAAACATTATCATATTTTCCCTGAGGTAGGCTTAAAACTGGAGTCTTTACATGACCTGTATCTACATATCAGTTTTTGTGAATCAGAAAAACCAGAGCCACCCAAATATAGCAACTACACAACTGGCGCTAATGAGACAAACCCGGCGAACGAGGAGCCGCGAGCACTGGGTCCGCGTCGACCGGCCCCCGACAATTCCACCAATCACGGCGCACGACTGTGCGTGAGTGGCAGCTCAGTAGACCAATCACGACCACAAACTCTACAATGGGCGTGGCTAGAGTGGAGAGGGGTGGGGATTTCGGGGTCATTCACAGACAGTCTTGCTGCTCCACTCTGACGGCGTGTGTTGGAGGGGAAGGGTGAAGCAGCACAGCAGCACTACAGTCTTATTAAAGAACAAACGTCCCAATCAACGGCGTTTTCAGACGTAGTAGAAAGGATTCTCACGAAAATCATATGCAAGGAACCGCGAGTTCAAGTGCCAGAAGGCGTCGGTGACCGTTGATCAACGGCTGCGCTAGCTGTTGTGCTAACACTCGTCATCAGACAACATCAATCCAATCCGTTTCTAACTGTAATACCGCGAGCTTTTCTCGCGCTTTAGCCCGCAGTCATTGAGTTGATTTGCCCCGCTGGAAAGGGTGTTGGAGCTGAACCCCTTCCTGTGGCTCCTGTGCTCCCCCGTCACCTTTGCCCCCCTCTTTCACCCGAAACACTGGACACACACAAGCGGCCGGAGAACGGCGAGAGGCCCGTGAAGCTGGGGGTGGTACCGGACTCGCTCGCGTTAGGAGCGCCTAAAGAAAGGCTCAGTCGTGGGGACTCGCCGACCAACATGGACGGGTTGGCTGTGGAGGTGCGCGGCTCCAACGGGGCCTTCTACAAGGTAACCTCATTTTAAACAACAATATGAAACCATAATGGTCAAGTGTACGCATTCACGAGCGAGTCGGGACAGCTCAGGTGGGATGCAGTGATGTGTATCACTTTCAAAGAGGCCCGAGATGTGCTGTGATGTTTTGGACCTGCTCGCTCGCTAGTCATCGGCCTGTTTTGGATTGATTGTTTGTTGTATTTCTTAGCTGGTAAACAGGGGAACCACTGAGTCCTGTTAGCAGGTTAGCTAATGAGTCTATTGATGAGAAGCCAGTGGTAGTGTCTCAAAATCTAGTGATCTGCCCTACCTAAGACAGCACTTCTGGGCTTTCATAAGAGGATGGGTGGCTCACTTTTTGTTTTGAGACACAAGGGCCTGGTTTTACAGACAGGGCTGAGATTAAGCCTTAGTTCAATTAGGGCATTTGATAAACATTACTGGTGTGAATCTTGAGAAACAACAATGGCATATTTTAAGATATGTCAGTGTATGTTGCTTTCAGTTGAACCAGCTCAAACATGCAATGCCTTGTCTGTGAAACCAGGGGATGATGGGACACTCCATCAGTGCTCGAAGGGATAGTTGGCCCAAAAATGAAATTTGTCATCATTTATCATCCTCATGTTGTACCAATCCCTTTATTTCTTCTGTGGGCCACAAAAGGAGATGTTAGGGTATGACAGCGTTATTCCCCGTCACTGCAAATAAAAGTGAGAATGTCATCATTCTTCCAAAATGAAGACTGAGTTTTCATTTTCGGATGAATTATGTCAATAAGGCCATGTGTTTTTTCTTTTTCTTTATACATATATGCCTGGTTTCACAGACAGGGCTTAGATTAAGCCAGGATTAAGCCTTAGTTCAATTTGGACATCTAAGCTTTTATAAATGTGAATCTTGAGACAAAACCATGGCACTGACATTTTTTTTAAAGATATATCAGTGCAAGTTGCTTTCAGTTAAAACCGCTAGTCTGGGATTCGTCCTAAACCTTGTCTGTGAAACCGGGGGATCAAGTGTCGGCCCTTATATTGTGATTTTTATATGCATATTGGTGCCATTGGTTGTGTTTTTCTTGGTTTGGACCGCTTGAGTTCAGGTTAGGCTGTGGGAAACCTCTCTGTTCAGCTTTTGTGACGACAAAAAAGTGTTGCGTCGTCAACCGAATGGGCCGTTTGGACCAAAGATTCGTTCCAGAACTGCTGTTGCCTATGAATACATTCGGGTTGAGTTGAGATCAGTCCCAGATGATGATCGGACCAATCACGAGGTATTTAGGTATCGTGTCCCTCCAGTGTTATCAAACTGCAGCTGCGAAGAAGTCACACAAATGTTTCAGTGATTTCGTCCATCTCTGTGGAAGTGTGAACGGAGAATTCAACAGAGCCTGATCCTGATGGCACAGACCATATGAAGCTTTTTTTTTTGTGTGTGTGTGTGTGTATTGATGGGTGTATTATTCAATAGGTAGCCTCATATATATATAAGGATATAGTGTTTAGTGGTAAGGTGACATGACGGCTGTTTCAAGCTGTAAAACTCTGAGGGGCCGAAGCAGGTGCGAGAGGAACAGGTGATCTCTCTCTCTCTCTGCTGACACCCAACACTCTTCAACCCCCCACCACTATTACTAACACACTTCTGTCTGCTCTTATCCTTTGCTCTCTTTATACCCGGTACACATTATGTGATTTTGGGCCGTCCCAGACGAAAGATGGCCATTGATTTCTGTGGTCGTGGATGTGCGTCGTACAGTGACTGAGAGAGGCTCAAAGACGGCTGTCGTCACAGTCTTGCGACCAAAGATTTAACACTTTAGCACGATCATCTCAGTGTGTTTGCTGCTACGACCCTCGTCTACTGACTAGCCAATAAACATGCAACATGAAATGGCGTATTGATCGACGCGACATGCAGTAAAAGTTAAAACTTTTTTCCTCAAGCTCAATTTGCAAGATTGTCATGGCATTTTCTCAAGCCATGATCACGTCCATATTCTACTCGCTTCCTCTTTTTGTTCAGCGCACATACAAACCACAATTGCCAAAGTTTGATTCATCTTGCTCTGCTTGTTCACCACTAGCTCATGCTGATGACGTTTATTCTTCTATATTAACTTGCGTCATAGCCTACAATTCAACACGTGTCATCATCGTACAGTCTACATACAATGTCGTACCCAAGATTATTAGATCCATGACGTACAGTGTGACTAAATTATCTTATAGTATTGCCAAAATCACTTCAGTCTTTAGGAGGCATTACTTTTCCCTTCCGTGACCCATCATGTTGCCAATTTAGTCCCGCCTCTGTTTTGTTTATAAACATATTCTGCATTTTTTGCTGTTAGCACCGTTTAACAAGTGTCGCCACTTTCCCTTCTGTTCTGGGTTTTAAGATGCCCTTGAAGTGCAACTACATGTTTCCAAAGTCTTGCTTTTGTAACCAGGTTATGAGTAGAAAAATCTTTAGCATTTTTCTAACTCCTTAGGCAATTGAAGGGGAAGTCTGCCGCCCTAATAGTCAGAGTCGTGATCTGTGCAACTGATATGTGCAGATTATAACTTGTTGAAATATGTGTTTTCAGTTTTGTTGTCAATTAGGGTTTTGTTTTCCTTAACGAAAGTCTTTTTTATAAGACCCGTTCATAAGTTTGAAATATGAAAGTCATTTCTTTTAGACATGCAGTTTGACTTCAAGGTTTCTACGCGGTTCCCCAATGTGAGAATGAATGGAGGTCTCCGTCATAGATCAGTTCATATCCGTCACTCGTCCTGTTGGGTCCTTGCGGTCTGTAGTGTCACATTCCCTAACGCAAGTCTCAGTACCTCTCAAGCCGTCAGCAGACATACATGCGTAACTTCACGATCTAATATGTTGGAATGGCTTCAACACGGGACGGTCTATATTAAAAGCCTGCCCTGTTTGCTTTTCATATGTTGCTGACTTATAAGCAGGGATTTAATGGCTCATAAATAGAGCTGGTTATTATTGTACATGATTTTAGATTCAGTTTTTTACTGGTTCAGTGCCGCCTTGCCCTATAGACTGACGTACAGAAAGAAATACTGTATGTCTCTCTATTTGGCAGCCGTGAGAGTGCAGATTCATCCATTAGTCGCTTGTGTGTGTGAATTCATGTCTTGTGACTCTAAATAGGCCTGCATATGCACTTGAGCTAGTTTTTCTGAAAGCAGCCAGTCTCTTCCAAGCAGCTTACATACTGTCTCCCCGTCCCATATTAGGCATTGTCTGTATGTAGCTAAGCTATGATGGGGGTGGCGACTGGAGTAATCGTTTTTTTTTGGCAGCTCGGGTAGATTTGTGGAGGTAGGAGGAGTGATGGATGAGGAACAGATTTTGAGGAGGGGACTCTGGGTGCCTCCCTCCAACAACTCCCCTATTACGTCTCGCGTTCACAAGCTCGCGCATGCTACACCTGTGGCGTGCTTCTGGACACGTTTGTGGCACATGTTGCTTTATCAACTTAAAGAATTAGATCACTTCAAAATGAAAAGTCTGTCATCATTTACTCACCGTCAAGTTGTTTCAAACCTGTATGAAATTCTTTCTTCTGCTGAACACAAAATAAGATATTTTGAAGAATGTCGTTGACCAGACAGTTGATTTCCATAGTAGGAAAAAAAATATTATGAAAGTCAATGGGGGACATCAAGTGTCTGGTTACCAACTTTCTTCAAAATATATATTTTTGTGTTCAGCAGAAGAAAAAAATCATATAGGTTTGAAACAACTTGAGAGAGTAAATAATGACAGACTTTTCATTTTTGAAGTGATAATCCATTAATGTGTAATAGCACACGGTTTTGCATCACGTTTGTGTCTCACACAGGTTTTGTTAGCAAATGTAACTCCCTAAACAACAGGTACTAACTTGGTACCATGGAGAACAGTTATGCTGATCATATTTTCTCTGCTTTCTTTTTTTTAGGGTTTCATCAAAGATGTACACGAAGACTCCCTCACAATAGTCTTTGAAAACAAGTAAGTTGGCCGAGCTTTTCCTTGCTCTTTCCCAAAGCCTTTGACGAGGATTTGCTTGTGTGTTCACTCTCTGCCACCTACACAACCAACACGCATATAAAGTTAGCCAAGAAGAGCTTTACCCTGTTTAAATGCAGTGTATGTGTCTCTGGGGTCTTTAACAGTGGCTTAGCAATGGTACTGCAGGCTGGCCTGTTACCAGTTATCTTGAAATATTTAAATAAAATATATAAACGCACACTACCGTTCAAAAGTTTGGGGTCGGCACGATTAAAAAATAAATAAATAAATCAGCAAGGATGTGTTAAATTGACAGTAAAAACATTTGTAATGTTATAAAAGCCCTGTTCATTTTAGCTTTATTAAGCAGAACAACTGTTTTCAACATTGATATAATAAGTGTTAATTGAGCAGCAAATTATCATATTGTGATTTCTGAAGGGTCACGTGAGACTGGAGTAATGATGCTGAAAAATCAGCTTTGATCACAGGATGATTTACATTTTAAAATGCATTTAAATAGAAACATTTCAAAATGTAATCATATTTCACAATATTACTTGTTTACTGTATTTTTGTTTAAATGTTTTTATTTGATATTTCAGCAGATCTTTTTTTTTTATGCAAAAAAAAAATACAACATCCAACCCCACCCAAAAGTGTTATCCAGTGGGTTTACTGTATTTTTGATCCAATAAATGCAACCTTGGTGAGCATAAGAGGTTTTTTCAAAAACATTTAAAAAAAACTACCCCAAACTTGTGATGTGTAGACATATTTAAAAAAACAAAACATTATTTTATTTATTAAATTCATTCTAGTATGAACGACGTACAAGTATATCAATCTATTTAAATGCATGTAAGATGGGGTCTTATCTGATTTGGCACATCTCACTATCAGCTTGTTTTCTTTAGCGCTTAACTGATAGATCACTTCCACTTTTCCTTTAGCCATGTGCTCCAGCGCGTCTCTCTCGGGCATCTGTCAGACAGCTCTTTATAGTTCTCCTTTCCCCCCCCATGTCACCCTACTCCTCCCATCGTTATCTGTCGTTTTTCTTCTCCTCTCACTCCGTTTCGGGCGCACTGAGATCCATAAATAGCCCGGTGAGGTATGCAGGCAGGGGAGTGTGGGACGGTAGCCCTGCCATTCTTGGGATGGTTCTGCTGACCCATGGACAACCAGGAGCACGATCATCTCTCTGATACCATGTGCTTTGGATTTTATTAGATTTGTGTATAATGGTGTCTAACTAACCTGAGTTTAGCTGATATGGTCAAACCGATTAAGAAGACCGTGAGGTTTTTCATTTAAAGGACAAGTTCGGTATTTTACACTTAAAGCCCTGTTTACAGATCGTATCTGATGAAATGGAACAGTTAAGATTAAAATTTGGACACATGCTCCTGTCCCGAGAATTTTAGTTTTATTTAGCCTCCCCCCCCCCACCCCACCCTCACAATGGTTGTCTATGTGCACTGGCAGATTCCTTCCTAAAACACATTAAACTTTCGTTTACAAAGACGTGAAACTCACCGAGTGGTCAGGGGTGTTCACTGATACGGTCCCAAAAAAAAAACGCTGAAAAAGATGCATTCCAACAGGTTTTATCGTAGTGTTTGTCCAACTCCATTGACTTGTATTGAATGTGCTGTGTGAGGTGCGGTATTACTCCGCCGCTTCTTCTTCTGCTTCTTCTGTGTATTCAATGAAATGCCAGCGGTTTGCTTGCAATCGGCAAAGGTGCATTATCGCCACCAACTGGTGTCTATTATTCAAGCTCTCAACGGAAGAATCTGGGTGTGACGCGTTTGGCAAAATAGGTCCACAAACGCTAAATAAAACTAAAATTCTCGGGACAGGAGCATGTGTCCAAATTTTAATCTTAACCGTTCTATTTCATCAGATACGATCTGTAAACAGGGCTTTAAGTGTAAAATACCGAACTTGTCCTTTAACTGCGAGTGTTCATGACACTTTAGTTTTAATTTAAGAGTGACTTATTCAATGTTGTGCATGTGCATCTGAGAGCATATGTTTTGCTCATTTCAGTAGAGCCACAATGAACCCTCAAATCTCGGTGTCGACACCCCTCCTCCGCACATTTACTCCTCCACTAGAGTGATACTAAATAGACACTGACATCTGCCAGAGCAAACGTATTTCATTAAACCACTGTTTCTCTCTGCGTTGGGTTCATGAGCGCAGGGTTTTTGGAGGTGGGGTGTCAAAGTAGTGAAACTAGAGTTGTACCTGTCGTTAGAAAGCTGGCTGACAGTTCCCTCTGTGTGTGTGTGTGTGTGTGTGTGTGGCTTCTTTCCACAAGTTGGCAACCGGAGAGACAGCTGCCGTTCAGTGACGTGAGGTTGCCGCCCCCAACCGATTACCACAAGGACATTTGTGAGGGAGATGAGGTGGAGGTAGGGATACATTCACTCCTCAAATCATCACCCTGAAAAAAAAAAATCCCCCACATATGAATCATCACTGGAAAAATAGCCCTTCGAAATGCTCTGCTTACAAAACATGCATCAGACTCTCATCTTACATTTACTTTCCTTTAACACTGGTCATTCTTTAAAGACAACAAGAAATGCCTTTACAACACATTTCACTTTAGTAATATGACGTACTTCGGAGTGAGACGCAGGAAATTATGTGTAAAGGGGCTTTATTTATAATGAGATTTTATCCATGGGATTTGATTGGATGCCCATTCAGCCTTTATGTGAGCAGAAAAGTAACTTCAGAGGTGACAAAAGTTGTTATATTTTGACTACAATATATTTTGACTAAGTTAAAAAAAAAATTTAGAATGGTGTGTGCTGAATAATAAATTCATGTTGTCTTTAAGAGTTGTCAACGTTCATTCTGATTTATACCTCTCCTGTATTTTCATCACTGTATGCTAAATATTCTCACTGCAACACCTGTATACCTTAAAGGGGTCATGACATAATCAAATTTGCTTTTGACATGTAAGAGGTCTTTGAACCATTAAAACTTCATGCAAGTTTCATGGCTTATAACGTCATCCTCATTATAAACAAAGCATTTATTCAATCAAGCTCCAAAAACAGTTAGTTTTGATATTGCGGGATCTGTGACGTCACACGGACAAATACATTTGTAGTGTTATTGACATAATATTTTCAAACTACTTTGGCGTTGATACGCTTTCCTATGGAATGAGTTTTAGCCAATCATAACAGTGGCTTTACTAACAAACCTTAAAGGAGCCGCACTTAAAAATGGATCATGCAGACAGGATCAGAATGAATGTTGAAAATAATAGTTTTTCTGCATATATATTTGTTTTTGTGTGTGACAACCTTTATTAACATTATAAGTAAACCTCGTGGAAAATGTTAAAATAATAAAAATTTAATGTCATGACCCCTTTAAATTGCAAAACATGATCCACCATTTGATATTGGCCATTTTATGTTCCAATATCTGGTATTGGCTGAATTTTTTTTAATTTTAGTGTTTTTTTTAAATCTATATTATTAAAAAATAATATAGAATTTCAATATCTACTATTTCTGTTATTGGTCACAACAAGAAAATAATTATCTTGATCTGTTAATCACTGAAATTGTACTTCAAGTACTAATAGTACTTCAAGTACTAAGTTATGTGGTAAATATTGTGTAAAATAAGTGTTTCTGCAAATGTATCTACATCTTAATAGCTATCATTACATTATTTTATAATATATATTGGGGTGTAACGGTACACAAAAATCACGGTTCGGTACGTACCTCGGTTTTAAAGTCACGGTTCGGTTTATTTTCGGTACAGTAAGGGAAAGAAATGCAAACATTAAACTACAGGTTGTTTATTACTATAAACTTTTTTTTAACAGTTTGTTTACACTTTTTTTAAACACTTTTTAATAAAATATAATAACATATATGTAAAATAAAAAAAGAATAAGAAATAAAATACTGCTGCAAAGTTCTCCACTAAATAAAATACTCTGTCTCAAACCAATATCACATAATAAAATATAATGAAAAATATAAATAAATAACTATGATTACAGTGCAGCATTACCAATCCCAGCTTGTAGGCCTGCTCATATTTAAAAATTAAGGCTGGGAATCGATAAAAAAATGAACTAATTAATTGCACAATTTGCTGTTATAAATTGCAATTCCTCAAATATATATAACTATACCAGCTCAGCAAACAGAAGTCCACTACTGAGAAATTTCACCTTATTTGAGCGGACTTTGCTTTTCCAGTGCGTGATCGGTACATGATTGGAGTGTTTGGGCCGTTAACGACAGAGCAGAACGCGCAGCGCAAACACGGACTCGAACATTGAGCAGAGAGCGCAGCGGGCCGACACACACACACACACACACACACACACACACACACACACACACACACACACACGGAACGGAGAGTGCGGCGGCGCACGCAGAGCGGAAAAGCTTTTTTTCGCCCTGCAGTCTATTTCATTGGTTTAGGTTACAGTGACGACGGGTAAAACACTGGTAAAACTTTAGAATCAGCTGCAGGGCGGGATTTGCGCTGAACGCGGAGACTTCTGCCACTTAATGTTCGTGTGGAAACACGAAAATGTACCTATGTTCCGCACACAAAATATTGCATTTGGTCATTCGGTACACACGTGCACCGAACCGAAAGCCCTGTACCGAAACGGTCCGGTACGAATACACGTACCGTTACACCCCTAATATATATATATATATATATTGGGCATCCTAATCTAGGTCTTCCATTTAAGAAATCGGTTGACCAAAACATGCCGCCATCCTGCAACACACTCCTTTTATTGACAAACGAACACTAATTAATTTCCTGCTTTCACACAATGTCCATTTTCCCCAGTGCTTTCCTTCCACACACTCACCTGCGCTGGTCTTTCTCCTGCAGGTTTACTCCAGAGCCAACGAGCAGGAGCCCTGCGGCTGGTGGATGGCGAGGGTGAGGATGATGAAGGGAGAGGTAAGTCTGGCCCAGGTGAGCAAGCTGTGCACATGAGCATGTGTTTGATCAGATGTGGCTTACAGAGTCTACATTTCAAGGGTTCTGTCTCATTATTCACGCCTCCGAAATTGAGTCCAAAGTGAACGTATGAATATTGATGAAGGGTGTTTCGGGTCTTTTTGGGACTTGCTGCTCAATTAGGCCTTTAACACACACATCTGCAGCACTGACCCACTTACCCATAAACACTAGAGTGATCTCATTTATTGAGTCAGACTGAACCCCCTGGTGATCTAATAGCAGATCGCCTTCAGCTCTAGAATATGTGTTCAGTTTGCATGAGCAAGATAAACAACCGCAAAATGTAGGTCCATTTAAAGACATCTGGAATCTATATGGATCCCACTTAAGGAATCAGATTAAAGGAATGCTCTGGTTTCAATACTAGTAATGTCTGAATGGCTGCATCATTAAAGATTATTTTCCTATTATTGCCTATTACGCCCTTTTACAAAGTCTTGATTTTGGGGTCTACTACGATAAGTTTTTATTCTTGAATGCACATTATTTTTCACATATTCTCCACTGTTGCAGCTCCTCTCTTCCCAGTCTGTCAGTAACGCTCTGTTTAGTTCCTGTCTCTATGAAGCACCGCCTTCTGAAAAGCACAGTGTGCTCTGATTGGTCTGCTGTACCAGTGTGTTGTGATTGGTCAAGCTCTTTGGGCGTGTTTGGGAAAAGCCACGCCTCTTACCATAATCGCGAGTTTCAACACACTACTAACTCAACCAGGCCTCGTCCCTTTATTCTGCGTATGCCTTGGACGGGAATTATTTAAATGAGGAATATTGTGACGTGTTCGTTCCTGAAAGAAAACTCAAGACTAGAATGGAGGTGTTTCAGGGAGTTCAGAAACAGTGACACTGATATAGAGAATAACTCCCGCTGGAGGGACTTTAGCAACATCACACACTAAAGAAAGTTGAACGTAAAAAAAAAAAAAATCATAATGAGTCCTCTTTAATACACTACTATTAAACTCCTCCGAGCTTGTGTCTGCCACTGTTTATTGTCACATGTTCCTGTTCAAACCTGCCTCTACACACACATTTTGGCTAATTAGGTTAAGGCAGCGCATGGGTGACAGTCAGACTTCTCGTCGTGAAGCACTGGGACGCTGTCTCTTTTCCCTCCTGCACACTTTACTCTTGATACTGGGACAGTCGAATAATAGGACCAATTTAGACTTGACTTTTGACTGCATTCTAGGTCATCGAGTGTAGTCGCGTGTTACGCTGATATGAGAAGTGGCTGCTTATTAAAGGGTTTGTTTTTGGGCAGGACAGGCTGTTCCCCGATTACCTTCAAATCGATTTTCTTCCTCGCTGCTTTTATTGCGTTACAGGCAGTAGATGCTTAATGTTCCCTTAATGCTTCTGTCGGCAAGATGGCTTTGGTCTCACTGAGCGTGTGCTAGCGTGTCTCATCAGAGTGACTTATTACTGTCATTTTGAGCTAGTGGTCTAGCACAACAAAGCGTCTTTGAGCAGCTTCAGTCTGTTTGCTGTGTCTTTAAAGTGGCGAGGCTGTGAAAGAGGCCGTTGTGATAAACAGTCAGCTGGTCATTACCGCAAAATAAACCCTCAGGAGCCACAATCAAAGATGACTACCTTTATCCCACTTGTTGCATGGATAATTGCCAAATAAGTAAATAAGAGGGCATTTAAAATAATTTGAGTTTGACTTTATTAAATGGTCAAATTTGCATCTTAAAGGAACACTCCACTTTTTTTGGAAATAGGCTCATTTTCCAACTCCCCTAGAGTTATACAGTTGAGTTTTACCGTTTTCGAATCCATTCAGCCGATCTCCGGGTCTGGCGGTAGCACTTTTAGCACAGCTTAGCGTAGATCCTTGAATCTGATTAGACCGTTAGCATCTCTCTCAAAAAATTGACCGAGTTTAGATATTTTTCCTATTTAACTGTGCTGCCGTACCAGCAGTGCAATGATATTTCAAACTTATTGCCGGTCACGTTGGAAGTTTTCTAGCTGGGGACTATTTTCAGGCGTGGTGTAATATCATTGCGCTGCTGGTACGACAGCACAGTCCCTTGATTATTACGCAGGAATGAGAGTATAGTTCCTAGTCACATTGGCCTAGAAATTCACAACTTTTCTTTTTCTCTCGATCTTAGTACACTATGTAACTGCAGAAGAGTCAAGTTTTAAATATGAAAAATATCTAATTTTTTTGAGAGAGAGATGCTAACGGTCTAATCAGATTCAATGATCTATGCTAAGCTATGCTAAAAGTGCTACCGCCAGACCCGGAGATCGGCTGAATGGATTCGAAAACTGTAAAACTCAACTGTTTAACTCTACGGGAGTTGGAAAATGAGCCCATTTCCCAAAAAAGTGGAGTGTTCCTTTAACAGTATTTATAAAAAAATATTTGATTCAAGAATGCCGTGTTTGACCAATCAAAATGATTCCACAGAGCAACAACTGGTATAAAACAATTTAACTACCCAAGCATAGGTTAGCATGCAGACATTATCGTGTGTGTGTGTGTGTGATATCTGTTTTTATTATTTCATCCCGATTCAGTTCTATGTGATCGAGTATGCAGCCTGCGACGCCACATACAACGAAATCGTCACATCGGAACGAATCCGGCCAGTCAATCCCAACAGCCCCTCCTCTGAAAGCTCCTTCTACAAAGTCCCTATTGCTGTACCCGAGGATCTCAGAGAAATGTAAGTCACACGTTCTGATGGTCCACTTTTTAATGTTTACAACTTTTTATTGCAGTGGTTCTGTGGGGTCGCAGGTCTAATCTGATAGGGTGGCACACAGCTAAGGTTTGGTATCGTTTGAATTTTAGCAATTTGGATTCTGCTTATCAATTCCAATATGGTAAAAAAAACAATCAAACATCAAAACATCAAAAATATTATCGTGTGCTTTTTTGCTAAACGTTTTGTTCCAGCTGAATGCCATTACCAAAAATCAGAAGCTTAAAGACATAACTAATAAACTAGACTAACTGATATACATTTCAAACATTATTAAAGACAAGTGTACAGTCGGTAATACAATAAGAACATATAATCAAATTAGCAATAGCACAAATAAATACAACTGAACAAAGTTGTGTAAAATATGTGAAATCACTGCATAGTTTTATTTTTTATTATAGATTTCTCCTTATTAAAGTTACAAAAGTTATTTAGAGAAGATTTGTGAGTGATTTTCTTTTTCTTTTGTTCTTTGATTAATAGTAATGACAGACGGCAGCAGGTTTATTAGGTATTTATTAGTATTCATATTGTATGAGAGGTGGCTTTTTGTGCCATGCACAGAAAACACATGCCGAATTGAGTTCTCTTTCATGTCGTCTTGCTTGCGCTTTAATTATGGAGTCAAAATAGGGCCATATATATCTGCAAAATAAAACAATGTTTCGCAAAAAAAAAAATGTTTTGCAAAAAAAAAAAATGTTTTGCAAAAAAAAATAGAGTATTGAGGAAAAAAAATGTTTTTTTTGCAAGTAAAATAAAATAATTGCAAAAGAAAAGTTAACCACTGAGAGAAAAAATAAAGTTTAGCAAAGTAAAACTTCAGCAGCATTGACTGCAACACATATTTCCCTTTGCGCCGCTCCTTTAAATCCGCGTTTCTGTCATCCGTGCCTCTGCGGTGCACGCTTTCCTTTGCGCTTCCTTTTTTCTTTGCGCCTCGCTTTGTGTCCCTGATTTGACGTGGGGGGTGGGGTCAAGAGGTTGGGGTGTGTACAAGGGACGAAGGCGCGTCCTTCTCGCCTACGTCATCAGCGCGAGCCCCAGACCGAGTGGATCGATCGAAATGGCGGATGGGTGATGGATCACAGGTATGTATTATTGATAGCTTTCTTCTTATTATTATTAGACTCCTATATTATTAATAACAGATACTGCTAAATACCACCCTCTAGCCGGTCTGAAGTATCTGTTATTAATAATATAGGAGTCTAATAATAATAATAAGAAAGCTATCAATAATACATACCTGTGATCCATCACCCGCATGTCTCTGCTCCGTAGAGTTGTGACGTTCGCGAACGAACCGATTCTTTTGAACGGCTCATAAACATGAACGATGGGAGCCGAGTCGCGGCTGGAGGGGAGCCGTTCTTTGTCGTTCTTTTTTTCCTATGCGTGTTTCACACAGATGCACACAAAGGCTGTGTTTACACTTGGCATTAACATGCGATCACCATGATCTGATCAAGCAGATCGGATCATTAGCCAATCAGGACACCGTGCGTTTACATTTGTTCATATTAACAAATGTATCTGGATAACTGATCGGATTTCTGTTTCCTGCATAATATTTAAATTATGTCTGTAGCACGACACCAATAAGATAATACAAATTAAGCAATGTCCCAATTGCTTTCACTCACTCACTTTACTTTCCTGTGCAATCTCCATCCTTAAATCAAATTACGTTTTTTGAATGAAGGAATATTTCCAGAGTTGATCATACATAACCATATAAGTTACATCATCGATCATCGGGTGATGTCCTATTTGCAAAGTGTACAGTAGTAATAGTGGATTGTATGTAGACATTTCCATTTTATTTATTCTAATTTCATCTACAGTATATATTTAAAACTTTAAATATTTTTTGTTTTTTATCAAAATGTTCTTGTGTGGAAGTGTTTGTAGTAAAAGCTGTTTTGCACAGAAATTCATTGCAGCCGGCTTTGTTTTTGATGTTTATTTGTGAGTAACGTTAGGTATTGTATGAATAACATAAGTCAACATAGCTTTACACATACACACACTTTGTACTAAAGGTAAATCCAAAATAGTGATGTCACTTCCTAAGCAGATGGATGTTGTGCAATGGAATATAGTCCACACATGACAAATGAGGTAATAATCAATATTTCAGAATAATTCAACTATTGGTGTGTGATATCTGAGTTTTAATTATTTGACTACAAATCTCACCTCATCATTCCTCCCAGTGAGGATAAACTAAGATGCTCCCAAGCTGGCTTCTTAAAACTGACTAAATATTTAAAAAGAGCCGTTCTTTTGAACGGCTCTTTGAAAGGAACGGATCCCCTCAAAGAGCCATAAATCCCATCACTACTGCTCCGCCATTTCGATCGATCCACTCGGTCTGGGGCTCGCGCTGATGACGTAGGCGAGAAGGACGCGCCTTCGTCCCTTGTACACACCCCAACCTCTTGACCCCACCCCCCACGTCAAATCAGGGACACAAAGCGAGGCGCAAAGAAAAAGGAAGCGCAAAGGAAAGCGTGCACCGCAGAGGCACGGATGACAGAAACGCGGATTTAAAGGAGCGGCGCAAAGGGAAATATGTGTTGCAGTCAATGCTGCTGAAGTTTTACTTTGCTAAACTTTATTTTTTCTCTCAGTGGTTAACTTTTCTTTTGCAATTATTTTATTTTACTTGCAAAAAAGCATTTTTTTTCTCAATACTCTATTTTTATTTGCAAAACATTTTTTTTTTTTGCAAAACATATTTTTTTTTTGCAAAACATTTTTTTTTTTTTTTGCAAAACATTTTTTTTTTTTGCAAAACATTTTTTTTTTTTGCGAAACATTGTTTTATTTTGCAGATATATATGGCCCTATTTTGACTCCATATTTAATGGTTTAAAACCAGATTCAAATGCGCTCACAAGAATCTAAGTGGAATCAAAAAATGTTTTACGAGTATCTGATTCCTGACTAGAAATGGAATTAATATTCGATTCCCAACTCTACCTAGAGCAGGGAAAATGCTAAATGCAACCAATTATACAATCATGCATAGTTAGGGTGGAAAAATAAATGGTCTTTTTATAACTTTTTGAAATATTTATATTGCACTACAGTCCAAAAGTTTGGGGTCAGTAAAAAAATAATTAATTTGTACTTTTTTTCAACAAGCATTAAAATGATCATTTATATAATTGTATATGACCATTTGTTATTAACATTTATAAAATATTTCTATTTCAAATAAATTATATTCTTTTGAACTTTCCATTAATCAAAGTACCCTGAAAAAAAATTTGGCTATTTCCATAAAAATATGAAAATGTTTTCAACATTGATAATCAGACATGTTTCTTGAGCAGCAAATCAGAATATTAGAATGATTTTTGAAGGATCATGTGACACTGACGCTTGAAGTAACGATGCTGAAAATGCAGCTTTGATCGGGAATATTTTAAATTGTAATATTTATTAATAAATGCTGCCTTAGTGAGCATAAGAGACTTACAACCTCAAACCTTTTGAGTAGTAGTGTACATCTGCACATTTTCTGTTCTGTCCACATCTATCTTGCTTCCTCGAAGCAGTATTTTAGTTTAAATTTGTTTATCATTTTATCTCATGCTAACCAAATTACGCCAACGTGAACAGATGGTGCGATGATGCTTAAAAGCCATGAAAAAAAATAAAAATCTTTTGAGTAAAATAAAATACGACCCAGGTTATATTAACTCTATTAAGACAGACCAGCAGAACCATTGCTTTATTGATTTTGTAGTTTGGGATTTTGGAAGAATTGTTTATTTATTTATATTTTGAATATTGCAGCTGTTTAACTGAGAACATCCACAAAGACTTCAGGAAAGCAATCGGAGCCAACTGCATCTTCTACAACACCTCTACACACCAACTAATTGTCCTGGTCGGTGTTTAATGCTTATTTATTCTCTCTTTATGAGACTGAAATATGCTCTGTTGTGTCTGAAGGTGTTTGTCTGTTTCTCCACAGTCCACGAACGAGTCCACGGTGAAACGAGCATCTCTACTGAGTGACATGCACTTCCGAAGTATTCGCACCAAACTCATGCTGATGTCCCGTAATGAGGAGGCCACCAAACACTTAGAGGTTAGCAAATATGTGATGCATGTGATACTCGTTTTTACATTTAAATAGGTTAGCCTGTCCTAAACAACACAATGAACATGAAGATATAATAGCTGGATGAGATTATTGCATTGATTGTTAATAATATCAACTTGACCGATTAACAGAAATAGTCGCTCCCCCTTGTGTCAGGTGCAGGCTTGATAATGGCATTTGTAAAATAGTTTTCATTTGAGTCAATATTGTAGAAAAATATCTTGTACAGGTGAAACTCGAAAATTTTGAATATGGTGCAAAAGTTAATTTATTTCATTAATTCAACTTAAAAGGTGAAACTAATATATTATATAGACTCATTACATGAAAAGTGAGATTTCAAGCCTTTATTTGTTATTATAATTGTGTTATAATGTTATTATAATTTTGATTATGGCTTACAGCTTAAGAAAACCCCAAATTCAAAATTAAAATATTGTGAAAAGTTTTCATATCTGTAAGACATACTCATCAAAATTATAACAAATAAAGGCTTGAAATATCTCACTTTGCATGTAATGAGTCTATATAATATATTAGTTTCACCTTTTAAGTTGAATTACTGAAATTAACTTTTTTGAGTTTCACCCGTACATCTCTTTTGCTGTCTTTAAATTGTATCATGTATATATTCTTGCTATTATTTATTTGGCAGCTTGGTCTGTGGATAGCAGTATAGGAATAAACCCATGTAAGTTGAGGAATAGTTAACTTGATTTAGTTCTAATACAACAATGTTTTACCACAAATATCAATTCATTAAGTAAACAAACACTGAAGAGCTGCCTGTGCTTTTTATTTTATTTGGGTAGAGCAGATTTTTTTTTTTTTTCCTGAAGCGGCACAATTTGTGGGAAGAATTCGTCTGCAGTTCAAACTTTGTTCCCCTGTTGATTGTTAGTGCAGTTTTCTGGTCATTATGTACATGTTCCTGTAAAAGTGATCCTGGTCATGCTAGAAAGCCCATGTGGTTTAATTAAACAGACCTCCAGCTCAACGTGTGTGTTCTTGTGTGTGCCGCAGACAAGTAAACAGCTGGCGTCTGCGTATCAGGAGGAAGTGAAGGTGCGTGAGGATCTGATGGGTTTGGCCATCGGCTCTCACGGCGCCAACATCCAACAGGCCCGCAAAGTTCCCGGCGTCACAGCCATTGAGCTGGAAGAAGAGAGCTGCACATTCAGGATCTACGGAGAGGTCTTCATCTTTTCTTTTAAGAGCTTTTTTTAGGGGTGTGACGATACATGTAAAAGAATGCACAGTAAAGATTATTTATATGAATGCATTAGTGAGAGCACGATTACGTGTGAATTAATTCTACCTGGCAGCGTCTCTCTACTAATAGTAAAGCGGTGGGTTTTAGTTACGAAGAAATATATGCTAGAACTTTTCAGTTTCTAAGCTATTTTATTCATCAATCAATACAGTTGACAACACATTTCTACGCTACTGAATGTTTCTGTGTGTGCCAATGTTGTTTTCGTCAACGATGACGATAACGCAATTATTTCGTTGACACACCTTTTTTTTATGACGATAACGTTACGATGACTAACTAAAAATGGCTCTAAGGTGACTAAAACATGACGAGACATTTTCGAGTTTTCGTTGACGAGACGAGGTGGAACGAAAATTATAAGTCTGACGTTCACAATGCATGTCATTTCTGCCTATTTTGCGTGAAATCGGTCTGTTTTGAGCTAAAAAAAAAAATTCAGCAATGCCGCATTCTAATCGTTGTTTTGGGTAACGTTACGCCCACCACCCGGCTGCCGCGCACCAGATTCCACACAACAACAACCAGAGACATACGATATTTATCGTATTTATACGATAATTTTGACCTCTGTACGATCATAATGAAACAAATCCCATAGTGTACGCTAGTTTCAGAATTAGAGCGAGCAAGAGCGCGCATGTGTAGCGCGCGCACAGCAGAGAAAGGGAGCGAGAGACCTTGCGTGTGTGTGCTAGTGTGCCTCACGAAGCGCATGTAAGGACCCAACCAATCGAATTATTCAGAAAGTCTAGTTTATTATGCAAAGGGTTTAAGGTTAACTGTTGTTTTATGAATTGCAACACTTGCTGCAACCTGTCAAACCTAAGCCATTTCCAATACTTTTTAACCTAAATTAATTTGTTAAAGACTACTTTTTTTTTTTTTTTTACTAAAATTGACTAAAACCTTTTTGTGTTTTCGTCGACTAAAACTTGACTAAAACTATCATGTTTATAAGTGACTAAAATGTGACTAAAACTAAAAAGCATTTTCGTCAAAAAGACTAAGACTAAAACTAAAAGGGCTGCCAAAAACAACACTGGTGTGTGCGCGATCTGCACGTGATGTGCAAGCTACTGCCTGTGTGTGTGTGCGTTACAATGCAGCAGTGCATTAGTTTAGAACGGCGATTAACTTTTTAAAACACTGATTCAGCTGATCAAGTTTAGTGTCCAGATGGTATAGCCTAATCAAACACATCTTGTGATGCGCTCTCGGAGTATGTGTTTCTCATTTTAACTGTTAAAAACGGAGCATAAGAGCCGTTCACATATCGCTCAAGATTGTTATTTCAAATGTAGGCGCGTGGCATGCGGTGTGGCGCACTTTTTATCAGGTGCGCCTCTGCCGCGACGAGATGAAAACATCTAAACTTTTCAGAATGCCGCAAGCACACCGCAGGTCATGTGATTAACCAACTGATCAGTTTCAGCCTTTCCGTAACATGGAAAGCTCGGCCGAACAGCTGATCATAGCGGTACAGGGCGGGTTTTTATTTCTCATCTCCATAAATATATCTAGTAGTAAAGCTAATGCAAGGGCTAGAAATCAATTAATCCTTTGCTGATACTTCCTCGTCATCATGGAGAGCGCAGTTCATGGTTGCATAGCAACGACAGACGCCACGGGAGCGCAAACGCTTGTGGAAAGGAGAAACGCCTTCCACGCGTTTTTTTTTTTTTTTTTTTTTTTTTTTAGAAGTCAAAATAAGACTTTATTGAACATAGCAACAAAGTTGAGATGACAGTCACCGCATCTGAATTTGTCTCTGACCAGATCACTATTAAACATTTTTCTAATCTGCTGTTTGGCAGATTCACCCCACCTGTTTCCCACAATTCAACTCCTCTCGTCTTTCTCTTTAATTGCGAAATCCTGTTGATATCTTTAAAAAAAAAAAATCTTTATTTAATTTTTTTTATCCTTAAACATATAACATTTATATTAAGCGCTTGAAACATTAAACCTACATGGCTTGAACTAGAGTCAGATGCATGTTGTTTAATGCGATGTTGTACATTTCGCATAAAGGATTATCCTGACAGCAAACAAGTCTACGTTTAACTTTGCAGACTTCAATGCACAAGTGGCAGTGTCTACGGATGAGCGTCAAATAGACGGAGCGGATTAGAATGGGAGCGCAATAATTCTAACCTTATTCTAAAGTAGTTCGCTTGCATATTTTGCATCTAAAACCTTAATTTTTTTTGTGTACCGTTAAACACCTTGTTCATCTTGTGTGGTTTTATAAAGATGCATCTAAGGTGAGTGACTGCTGTGTTTTTGACGGGTTTTCTCTTTCTGACTCAAGACCCCAGAGGCAGTAAAGCAGGCCAGAACCTTTCTGGAGTTTAAAGAGGATTCCTTCCCGGTTCCCAGGAATCTCGTCGGTGAGTTGGTTTTCGGCTTCTTAGACGCATTTAATTTCCAATTCTGGATGCAGTTTATTTGTGGAGCGACATACATTTTGAAAATGGTCCTACCCAATGATTCTCTTTTACAACAGGCAAGGTCATTGGCAAAAACGGCAAAATTATCCAGGAAATAGTAGACAAATCAGGTGTGGTTCGGGTCCGGATCGAAGGGGACAATGATAAAAAGCTGCCCAGGGAGGAGGTAGGCAGGCAGGGGGCTGGCAGAGACAACACTGTCAACACTGTCAGCAGCCAAGAGGTGAATGAGCCGCCCACCCAATACAACAAATACAGCTAAATAAAACCTCAGTGAGGAAATCAACACATTATTAATAACAAGCTGTTTATTTTCATTAAAAAGGGGACACACATTGTGACATGTTTGTAACCTTAAACATCTGAAGTTGCTTCTGAATTTACTAACAGCACAACTGTTATTCTTCACTTTCTCTTGTTTCCAGGGAATGGTTCCCTTTATCTTTGTTGGAACCAAAGAGAACATCAGTAACGCCCAGGCTTTGCTCGAATACCACGTGGCCTACCTTCAGGTTAGTCACCAGTCATAAAAACTGACGTTTGTCCTTTTTTTGCACATGCATTTCACTTTAAGGGTGTCTGGAAATCCCATGTGTTTGTTCTGTTCATGTTGATACATTATTTGCAACACAAAATTGCACAGATTCATTGTACCACTAAAGAGGTTGTAAACTAACTTTGGTATCTTGACTGGTCAGCTGATGTCGTCTTTCATGGAAAGCTGTTGGTCACCCTTAACCACGAACTGACACTAAAAATACCCCCATTGGGGGTAGATATGGTTGGGGAGCGGGCAAAGTGTGGATTACATGCCATCTACTCCTCTCAAAATAGACGTTTCCCCTCTCCGTCCCGTCCCAGCTCTACCAGCGCTCAGCTGCTGTTTCAAACCGCCAGCTGTCACATTCTGCTTTGACACCCGCACACACGCTTACAACATGTTGCATCTAGTGCAAACCCACTGCGATAAATGCTGTCTGTGCAGATAATCCTGCTAGACTGATGCCACGAAGAACTGCCAATAATGTTTTTTTATAATTTTTTGTGATGGTAAAACAAACAATTGTTAATAATAATAACTGCTTATGTTATTACCGGTATATTACGTTATTATTTTCTTAATTTAGTATTTTCTTTAATTTTAATAATTTATAATATTATATTACATACTGTATCGTATTGTCAGCAATATAAATAGCATATTTAATATTTTCCCCCATTTGCTTTTAAAAAATCAAATGAAAACCAGTAATTATATTTTATTATAATTGTGTGTGTGTCTGTATATATGTATACGTGTGTGTAAATATATATATATATATATATATATATATATAAATAAATAGGGCTGTCAAGTGATTCATTTATCCAATAACACGGTGACGAATTAATCTAACGATTAACATTTTTGTTATATTATATATGGCAATATATTATATTGTCTTACATTGCACATTTTATTAAATTTTTTCTTGAACCACAGTGCCTGACGCCTCTGTTTCTCTGTGATTGACAGGAGGTGGAGCAGTTGCGTCTGGAGCGTCTACAGATCGACGAGCAGCTCCGTCAGATTGGGGTGGGATATCGCGCAGCTCCCAGCCGCTCGGGGTCAGGGGTCGCCGGTGAGCGTGAGCGGGGATACCTCACGGACGAGAGCACGAACTCTGTGCAGACCACACGCACCTACGGAGGAAGAGGACGTGGACGCAAATCTAACAATGCGTACTCTGGCTATGGTGAGACTACAACTCCCATGATGCTCCTCTGTGTTTAACAAGTCTATCCGATCCTTAAGTTCGACGTCAAGCGTCACTGTTTCCGGGTCTAAACTAACGGTACTAATATTCACTCGCTTTAAAACTACAGGAGAATCATGATCTTAACATTAAGTCAAGTCAAGAATATTTGTATAGCGCTTTTCACAATACAGATTGTATCAAAGCAGCTTCACAGTATTAAATTAAAATAATAATAAAACGTCCATGTTTGGTAATGCTAATCAATAGTATTATTCATTGATTAATTAAATTGAATATCCCCAACTGAGCAAGCCAACATTAAAGGGCATATTGCAGGTTAGAGTACCCAGTGAGCCAATGTATAGAAAAATAATGTAGGAACTAGATTTAGATTTAAATATAAACATATACTTATAAAACGCTATTTAGGCTTCTGGAGTCGTTTTTGTGAGAATTTTACTTCCGCATTTGAAAACCGCCAAACCGGAAGTGACGTAACGGGAGGGAGAGCGGTCAAAGTAAACAATAGGAAAGCAATGGATCGCAATGACAGTTCGGACGCTGAGGAAATTGTAGCCTAAATGTTTACTCGTATGACGGACCTCAGCCATATAATTCTGAGCCTGATATGAAGCCAAGAGAGTAGGACAGGCCAGGATTAGACAGAACAACGGTCAGAGGAGACGCATTGAGTTGTGGTGTGAGGAGAACAGGGCAGGGGTCTCGGTGAGAGAACAGTGTTAGCTTCAGACTGTATAGCTTATAGATGTATTCATGTTAGCCGATATAGCCTGTGTATAAGACTATGCTCAGATCACAATATTGTACAGAATATGATCATGTATCAGGCAATAGCAAAGCTAGTATTTAGACCCTTACCTGCATGTTTTGTGTGTGTCAGCCATTAGGAGACAGTTTCCAGAGGAAGAGGGACTTTATAAAGGCTTTGAATGGCTCCATTTTGGTGACAAAGAATAAATAAAAAAATCACAACTGTCTTACTGTATAAAAACTTTATGTAGAAACAGCCAACACAAACATTAAAATACAGATTTAAAACGAACATAATATATTATATTTATAATAATAAGTGTCAGCTGCAGACTAATAACAAACACATAAATGCATTACATTACAAGTTTATGTAGGATATGTTAATGAATTAAAATTAAGACAAGGCACATTTTGTAAAACCGATGTACAATAAGTGATCTCTGACGGATCCGTGACCGTCATGTTTCCCGCCGGTGGCCGACACACATGCTGACGGAGGACCGGGCGACCCGATGAAGGAGCCGGGACAGTGTGCACATATCGCCGCCGTCATATAACTTCATCATATCACCGGGATTATAATCATCCGGTCTATAGTGAACGCTACACACTATCGCATTTTCCGAAGCAGAAGTGAAGTCCCGTCTCTTACCCTGCTCAAAACGCACACAGGCACGGAAGAGAGCACCGTCCTTTTTCTTGTTCGGAAACCTGTGGACTTGATGTCCTGACAGGCCATAATTCACAATAATTTACCACGACGATGATTAATTGAAATACAATAACCACCAAAAACACACAATCACAAGTGAATACCAACCTACTCTGCACTGAGCAAACGCAGAGCCTGTCAAACGACTCCTTCTGGTGACGTAATATCACGCGATGGTGAAAAAAAAAAAGCGTTTTTTCAACACGGTCGAGGAAACTGTCACGTTTTTACTAAATTTGTGCCCTTATGTCTTGCAAAACAATCCTGCTTTTTCTTGTCATATAGTATTTTCATACAAGGTTATATATTAATAAAAAATATAAAAAAAACTGCAATATTCCCTTTAATCTCCATACTGAAATCCCAGATGTACAGACTGTGATTCATCTTTAATGAATCATTAATAATATTGGTGCCCGGGACGCCTCGAGTCCAGAGACTGTAGTGTACACATCAGCAGTTTATAAAAGTTTACCTTAAATGTGTAACCTGATTAAATAGTGCTCAAAAACTTGAAACAAGTGGAGGCTTGTACCCGGAAACGCACTATCCCTTACAACACGACTACAAGCGGAAACATTTCGATCATGTGTAATAAGATGTACAACAGGGTTACGGCACCCCTGTGTAAAAGGCATATTTGCTGTTAATTTCCTCTAAACCACTAGATGGCACAAAAACCTCCACAGCTCTTTTCTCCACACCTGCCTTTCACCCTTCACCTGGACGCTTGTCTGAATCTTGACACGATCGCTAGCAACAACACAGCGTAGATTCTGCGGCAAGACGATCTAATGTAAAAAAAAAATATATATATCCAATATTCTTTTGGATATTACTTCAGGTGGCCTTTTACTTCATGCTGCCAATGGGCTTTATATGAGGACTTTTGACTTGCACTATTTATCGTTTTTTTTTTTAAACAAATCAAACCACTTCATTAATGTCCTATAAAAAAAATATTATTATTATTCATTAATGTCATACACAATGAGAATTTCATTTCAAAAGCTAACGTCTGCTTTGTGAAGACCGCTCGTGCATGCGATTCCTTAAACATACAATTGTTTGATTAGATTTTTTATTTTGTAGTCCTTATAATTACATGAACATTTTTAAATTTTTAAAAAAAAAATTATGTCGGTAAACTAAGAAAAAAAAAAGTAGAGATCAAGAATAGTTTTGGAATCGGATCGTGAGGCGCCTAAAGATTCCCAGATTATAGATTGATTAAAGATTATATATTGTCATTTATAAATACTCAATCATATGCCAACTTAGTATCTATCCTACAATATATTTGTGGAAAGCACTACAAAAAAATAGTTCCATCAATAACCGTGACCCTATGATCCTGAATGGCTTCAAATACAACATGCTTTTCACACAATTGTCAGATGCAAATATATAACCGGGGTGTTTATCAGCTGAATGCGTGTGACGTTTAATTTTAATCTGTTCAAAATCTCTCGGTGGCAGTCAGCTGCTCAACACTTTCTTTTCTTTCTTTATTCATCCTTGTCATCCTCGCAGGAACAAACTCTGAGCTGTCGAATGCGTCCGAGACTGAAGAGCTGGGGGAGCGGGAGCTCAGGCCCAAGGGTGTCGGGTCAGATGATCGCGGCTCCAAGCGCGGAGGTCGAGGCCGTGGCTCCAGCGCTGGCAGGGGCCGAGGAGGACCGGGGCCCCGAAACACTAACACCATCAGCTCCGGTACATCACGCCTGTGATCAATACAGAATTAAATAAAGCCTTGGAACCTTTTATAGCGCATATTCTTTCTTTTTTAGTTATGCTGTAAAATATTTAACCTGGTAGTTGTGACTCGTGAGTGAAATCTCTCTGTCTGTTAGTAATAATAATACATTGTCATCTAGTAAAACAACTGAAAGTATCATGAAAATTAAATTAGCAAAAGTTGTGGGAACTAAAGTTTCTAGAGATAGCAATACAATTGATATTGTTCTTATATTGATATTGTGGTGGAAAATTATTTGTTTAGATTAATCGATAAATTAGTTGATAGATTAATCGATACAAAAATAGTCGTTGGTGGCAGCCCTAGATAATATATAATAAATATTTTTGAATACTAATTATTATTATTATTAACAACTCTTTCCCCACCAGCATTTTTGATGCTTTCATGCCCCCTCCAGAATTTTCTGTTGTATAAATATCTGAACATGCAAAATATATCAAAAGAAAGAACAGACCCTCTGCTTTTAAACAACTAAAAAGCATTTTATTCTAGCTTTCATTAAAAAAATGATGATCAAAAAGCACAGATGGAGTAGAACGAGTTCATCAACACCCCTAAAGCTTCACAATCCTGAAGCTCGTACTGGTCAACATTTCATTCAGTAACATTAGGCAGTTGTTATTTATATTGTGTTAAATGTTGTGGATTGTTATTTTACATGTGCATAAGCAATGCTTCTATCATGTGTCTCCTTCTCCTGTGTTTTGATGTGGAGATTCTGTACTATTTCAGAAGATGCGTAATAGCGCCCCCTACCCACCCCGTGTGCTGGATTAGACACTACTCTGAAGTAGGAGCTCATTTAAAAAAGGTGTTCCTATAACTAAAATCGTTCCCAGTTCCTGTGGTCCGCCAAAAGCCAATAATTATAGGAACTATGGAAACGTTCATGTTCAAAAGCCCCTCATGCAAACTCCTGCCTGTCATGTTTTGTGCCCTGCTGATCTTCTGTGTGTTCCCAGTGCTCCGAGATCCAGACAGCAACCCGTTCTCTCTGCTGGAGGGAGACGGGGAACTGGGCGGCGACACAGACGCCAGTGAGAACATGAGCGGCATCGACCGCAGGAGACGCTCACGCCGTCGCCGTAATGACCAGGAGCCCAGCCTTATGGACGCAGCTGCTAACGAATCAGACGGTCAGGCAGCCACCAGTGAGAACGGACTGGGTATGACAAACATTTGAGCTCACATAATCTGACCCTGTATTTGCATTGCAGTATTAACTTTTTTTTTATTGGTTTCCCCTTTCCCGTCTTTAGTCTAATGATGTCAGTTATGGGTGTAATACACTTAGCTCACGAGACGATACACTGTATTGGGTTCACGAGAATGAGATGAGACCATTTAAAAAAAAAACATGCATTATATTTAAGATAATAATATTCACTGACAAAATATGGCTGGAAAAATTGTTTTATTCAACTGAAAGTCACAAAATGCTAAATAATGCAGGTGCATTTTACTTATTTAACTAATCTAGGGCTGTCACTAATGATTATTTTGGTAATCAAGTAATTGGTCAATTATTTTGACAATTGAGTAATTTTACAGGTGAAACTGGAAACATTTAAAAGTTAATTTATTTCAGTAATTCAACTTAAAGGTGAAACTAATATATCATATAGACTCATTACATGCAAAGTGAGATATTTCAAGCCTTTATTTGTTATAATTCTGATGATTATGGCTTACAGCTTATGAAAACCTTTTCACAATATTCTAATTTTGAATTTGGGTTTTCATAAAGCTGTAAGCCATAATCAAAATTATAACAAATAAAGGCTTGAAATATCTCACTTTGCATATAATGAGTCTATATGATATATTAGTTTCACCTTTTAAGTTAATTACTGAAATTAACTTTTGCTTGATATTAAAATTTTTCGAGTTTGACCTGTATTTTATATATATATATATATAATTTTTTTTTTTTGGTAATATAAATAGACCTAAGTGAATACCCTTACAAAAATGACTTAAATTACATGTATAATAACAACAACGTAATAATAATTGGTTTACAAAAAGTATCAAAAGTGATTTGTAATTTTTTTTATTTTTTTTTATTTTTTTTATTAACCAACACTGTTAAAAAAAAACAATGAAATATACATAATATAAACAATTAATCAACTTACAGCATGATCAAATCCTTGTTTATTATTTAGTAAAATTGGCTATTAAAATGATCAAAGCAACTAATTTCTTGAACAAGAACATGTGGACATCAAAACATGCAAACTCAGAGCGATGGCTTAAACTTTTATTTTGACATCGCGAAAAACATTCACATATTTAGAAACATATTGACGTATTAGTGTAGGTTTATAGATGATAGAACTAAGCTATGCTATATTATTTTAAAATTGTAACAAAGCCTTAGAAAACAATCTAATAATGTGGTTCATGGATTCTCGTCCAAGTCCGTGCAGCAGCAGCGTGAACATGTTTTCTGTGACTCTCACTGCGTTCGTTCTCTTGTGGTTATTCGCTAGTTTCCTCCTCAACTGTGATGTTTTTGTTTTTAGGATTGTTTTTTTGAAGCATGTGGTGAGGTGTGCAGCTAACGTGGGCAACTGACCTACTTCCTCTTTCACTACACAGTTCTAGATGCCTTACAACCAAGCCATCAAGATCCAACGGATTAAACTTCGCTGATTTGTAGATCTCTTTTCTGATTTTAATAATGTATTTGTAAATGTTGAAATGAACATTAACTAAGATTAGTGCATGTTCTAGTTAGGGCTGCTCGATTTGGGGAAAATGTCATTTTGCGTTTATTGAGGTCAATATTGCGATTGCGATATAATAAACGAATGGTTTCATGAGTCAACTCGCTTGGTTCTCAAGTAAAATGCACACACAGATTAGTGATAATTCTGAAATGTGCATTTCTCAAACATTTAAATGCACTGTTTTCAAATTAAAATCATATTTTTTACAAAATTAAATATTGATATCTTTGCATTAGCCTACTGCAAACTTTTTATTTGTCTCAATGGTACAATAGTAAAAAATAAATGTCATATTTACCCGTGCCCTTACTGTCAAACAGGTAGGCCTAGGACATATACTGAAATTGATTAGTTATCAAACAGTCTGCCCTGCATACATTATAAATTAGATATTGAGTAATCCTTATTAAAGCTACAAATGTTCTTTAGTCAAGAGCAGTGTGTTTTTCTCTGCTCTTTTATTAACTTTACTGACTGAACGCTTTATTGGCCGCTGTCTCTTTAAGAGCAGAGTCCCTGATCTCACCCGCGACTCATTCTCTCAACTCTTCACGTACATCATATGACTGCGCTTATGTTGTGAAGATACTCCACAAAAGAGAAGTGTGTGTGTGTGCGCTTGTACAACTATCTTTTGCGTGGACCAGTTTGAGTTTTAGACCATTGGAGAGGACATTTTGGCCGGTCCTCACTTTCTGAGACCCCTTTAAAGGCCTGTTTGAGGGTCAAGACTTGGTTTTAGGGATAAGGTTATAAAGCTAGGGTCAGGGTTCGGGTTAGGCACTTAGTTGTGATGGGTAAGGTTAGGGTAAACTGCTAGAGATTGCATTGTGTCAATGAATGTCCTCATAAAGATAGATGTACAAGAATGTGTGTGTGTAAGAGTGGGATCATATAAACGGATGCTGCGTTAATTGTTTAAAATATTTTAACGCGTTGAACTAGACAAATTAATTGCGTGTGTTAACTTTGACAGCCCAAATTTATTTCATAAAATCGCTTAGGCTTGATATAGAGATTGCGATATGATTAATCGTGGGTATTTTTCATTCTTAGGACGTGTAGTTGACAAATATTTTTATAAAATAAAAATACAGTAAATTTTATTACATTACAATATATTAAAATAGAAAACCGTTATATTACAAAGTGTAATTTATTCCTGTGATCAAAGCATCATTATTCCAGTCGTCAGTGTCACATGATCTTTCAGAAATCATTCTAATATGCTGATTTGCTGCTCAAGAAACATTTCTAATTATTATCCATGTTTAATGATTCTGTCAGTCTCTAAAGCGCAAATCACTGAATTCTGCACTATCGCGAAAGCTCACGTTTATATAAAAAAATAAATCCACAGTAGGAAAGCCTTTGGGGAAATTTGCTCGATTTAATTAGGTAGATCTGCCTCGGAAGATTGGCCCCCTTGCGTCTCATGCTCTCTTTGTCTCTCCTCGTTTCTCCCAGAAGAGGAAGGCCGGCCCCAGCGTCGCAACAGGAGCCGCCGGCGCCGTAACCGTGGCAACCGTCCCGAGGGAGGGTCCACCAGCCGGGACAGACAGCCGGGTGACACAGGTGAGAGAGTGGGAAGGTGTCAAGATGACAATTTATGATGGGAAAAATAGTATGCAGGTGCGTTTTAAAGAAGTGGTGTAATGCCCTTTTCACAACATGTCAAATAAGTCTCTGATGTCCACAGAGTGTGTATGTGAAGCTTTAGCTCAAAATACCCCACAGATATGTTTATATAGCATGTTACTGTCACTTTTTGAGGGAGAGAAAAAACGCACAATTTTTGTGTCTGTTCCTTAAAATGCAAATGAGCTGCTGCTCCCGACAAAGGGGGCGGAGCTTCAACAGCTTGTGTCCTTTTACCTCACACACACATGCACTGGAAATTTCAAAGACTTTTAACCTTTTATGTTCAAACCGGAGTCAGACTATAACAGAGAGCTTCAAGAAGTGACATGTAGAAGCAACAGGACATTTCTGAATGGTTAGTTGGTGAATTTATGTAGCTTATGTGGATTTATCTTCTAGTCATTGATTAGCATATACTGTCATGATAGTCTATAAATCGTGTTCGTGTATAGATAGTCTATAAACCCGGGAGGATTGTCGTGTAGTCCCTACCAGCCGTTATTTGTAGTCCTTAAACTATTTCTTTAAAATAAAATATCTTCCTTTGCTTTGAACTTTGAGCGGTGTGACTTTGCAGATGTTTTTTGTTCAAACAGCAACATTACACACTAACTAAAGTTAGAAAAGTGAAATCATACTCAACCACCCCTTTAATCTTCTAATGCATGTAATTTCAGGTCTACTTTATGAGTATGAATTATCAAATGCATTGAAAGAAATCTTTATACAAGCACTGTAAAAGGTTTTTACTGACTGGCTTTTCTCCTGTATGATTTCACATGAGTCTCTTCAGACCTTACTGTACATTTATGAGCATTTGCTGCTTCAGCACCTCGAGGAAAGACCAGAGCCCCCCGATAGCACCCCCAAAAATAATGTCTGGATGCAATTATATTCAGGCTGTCTTCTATGGAAGCCATGAACCGCATAGTGAAGAAGAAAAACAGAAAACTTGTTATTTCGAGATATCAAGTCATTATTTCGTCATCTGTTATTCCTGGGCTGGTGCAGTTACACGTGGTCTGTGGTTGTGAGGCCGGTTGGATGGACTGCCAAATTGTCTGAGACGTCTTTGGAGACGGCTTATGGTAGAGAAATGAACATTTAGTTCACGGGCAACAGCTCAGGTGGACATTCCTGCAGTCAACATGCCAATCGCACACTCCCTCAAAACTTGTGGCATTGTGCTGTGTGATAAAACTGCACATTTTAGAGTGGCCTTTTATTGTGGCCAGCCTAAGGCTCTAAGAACTAATGTTCACACGTACATGGTTATTTTTAAAAACTGAGTCATTTCCCTTTGTTTGTGCCCTTCGTTTACACGCAACAGAGAATTCGCCTCTGAAAACTATTCTTTCTAAAAACTTTTTGGGAAATTTTGGAAAACTTAATTTGCATGTAAACTGAGAAAATCTGAGAAAAGCTGAGTTTTAGGCAGCCGACGTCACAGTATGAGACTATTTTCAGGATTCTGATTGGCTAACGTGGACTTGAGCTTCTCGTTACACTGCCACCTACAGGTTTGGCTTGCTCTAGACGGCATATACACGGTTCTTGTAAACGAACACTTTTCTGAAAACTGACGTGTGCACAATGTTGTTGTTTTTTGAAAACGGAGAGCGCTGAAATGTCCGTTTATGAAAATAGCCGTCCACGTGTAAATGTAGCCTAGGGCACACCTGTGCAATAATCACGCTGTCTAATCAGCATCTTGATATGCCACACCTGTGAGGTGGATGGATTATCTTGGCAAATGAGAAGTGCTCACTGACACAGGCTGCGTTTACACTTGGCATTAACATGCGATCACCATGATCCGATCAAGCAGATCGGATCATTAGCCAATCAGGACACCGTCCGTTTACATTTGTTCATATTAAGTGGCCTCTGTATCTGGATAACCGATCGGATTTATGTTTCCTGCTTATTATTTAAATTAGGTCTGTAGCACGACACCAATAAGAGTAAAGATTATAAAAATTAAGCAATGTCCCAATTGCTTTCACTCACTTACTTTACTTTCCTGTGCAATCTCCAGTCTTAAATCAAATTACGTTTTTTGAATGAAGGATTATTTTCAGAGTTGATCATACAAAATAACCATGGTTAAGTCACATCATCGAACATTGGGGTTTAAGGTTACAGTTTGCAATGACTATATTAACAGAAATGGGAGATTAATAAACATGCTGAAACAATAAAAACATTCAACATTTAAAACATTAAAAAAGAAAAAGCTTATTCCCATAATTGCTCTGGCAAAGCAGCGCACGCTCTTCATTAACCCTCTGGGGACGAATTGGGCGGTACCGCCCAAAAAGGCATACTTTTACAAATGTGCAATTATCTTCAAAACTATTAATGATAGAGAGGTGCGGTCTTTTTTGCCGTCTTCCTCAGATTCCGCTGAAAACAGTGATATCCCGTTTGTATTAGACACACACTTTGCTGTTGCACAATACCACTGCATAAAAAGGCCAATGAAATCGATGTTGTTAGGCAAACTCCACCAATGGAAAAATTGCCGCTGGGAGGATTTTTTTTTTTTTACCCAATCAGAAGAAGGTTACCATGACGTATTCTAGCCAATCAGAGGACTCTGTAGCCTTCAACATGTACAAACAAACAGCGTCATGTGGACGGAGAATGAGACAGAAAGCGAACGGAGCGGAGTATTACAGAGCGCACAGAGATCTATATAAGAGAGAGACAGAATAACTTAAATAGCATTATTATTGTATTGTTTTAGCACTTTTATGATGGCAAGCAGTACAAGAACAAGCTCTGGAACAATTACTGCAAAGTAAATCTGCCAGGTTGTGAGTGTGTCTGTTCTTCAGAGCAAGCAGGTCTCATTTAGTTCGAAGCAGACGCTTTTTCACGCCTGGGACTGTTTGTAAAAAAAGTTCCTTATTTCATTGTTCTTAACACATTTGATTGAACAATTACAAATGGCTGTCAAGCAAAGGGTTTGACAAATATTTTTTTGGTTCAAAAACTGTTCACTATTGTTGTGTGAGGGGTGATTTTCAGTAATAAATGACAAAAATAAAATTTTCGTTTTTGAAATTCTCTCGATTATTGTACATTTTTCACTCATACTTCCTTTATAAACACATTACATGCATGCTTATGTTAGCTTAGGGTCTTCTGAATCCATAGATACCAAACACATGGTGTTCCATCTCCATTACATATGGTTTATAAGCCCAAATGTAAAAATAGAGAAAACGGACCAAAAAGGGCTTAGTCCCCAAAGGGTTAAGATCATGACTGATCAGAGCTGTGATTGTACAGGCGATCGCCTCTTCAGATAATGTTGCACAATTAAAATGAAAAATGACACACACAGTATCATGTAAGTCTAAATAAACTGTTTTAAATATTGACGTTTATTGTAAGGTTCAAATTAATTTAATTTATTGTCTAAACTGCGTCTGGCCATCATTTTCTGACAGCACGTGGGGAGACTGGCCGGGGATTTATATGACGTCCACCTGTGAACACACACACACACACACACACACACACACACACACACACACACACACACACACACACACACACACACACACACACACACACACACACACACACACACGATGGCTGGATTGCATACACATTACACTGAGATCCGATCGCATGTCTTCGACTACCTCCGAAACTGGACACGCTGATCAGATAACATTCCGATCAGAAGCGCGTTTACACTTGTCTTGTGTGCGTGGACAACATCCAGATACAGGTCGCATGTTAATGCCAAGTGTAAACGCAGCCACAGATTTAGACAGATTTGTGAACAATATTTGAGAGAAATAGGCCTTTTGTGTACATAGAAGAAGTGGTAACACTTTACAATAAGGTTCATTAGTTAACTACATTAGTTAACGTTAACTAATAATGAACTGCACTTATACAGCATTTATTCATCTTTGTTAATGTTAATTTCGACATTTACTAATACTTTATTAAAATCTTGTTAACATGAGTTAATGCACTGTGAACTAACATGAACAAACAATGAACAGCTTTATTCATATTAACTAACATTAACAAAGATTCATAAATACTGTAACAAATGTATTGTTCATGTTAGTTAATACATTAAATAATGTTTAATAAATGAACCTTATTGTAAAGTGTTACCGAAAAAGTCTTAGATCTTTGAGCTCGGCTCATGAAAAAAGGGGGCAAAAGCGTTGCGTTTATAAATTTGTTCGGTGTAGTTAAGCAATATCACACGAGCAAATGTGTAAGAAGTTAAAATCAATATCACATTTGCACTCGTGCAAACTTTTACGTTTTAATAAAAGATTAAAAATATTTTTTTAACTTTCAATCTAAATAATTGCACACTGTAATTAAACACAAATACGAATTTGGCTGAGAAATTACCCCCAAAAGATCATTTAAAGGCATTTATTGTGTTAAATGAGAAAATCAAATAGATATTAAAGCAGCTTTAGAGCAAAAAAAAAATGTATTTGATTCAACAGAATTTTATATAAACGTTTAGTCTTCAACAGCCATGAGGGCGAGTAGATGACCATTTAAATTTTTGGATAAGCACCGCCTTTTTTTTTTTTTTTTTTTTTTTTGTATGAAATGAAACCCTAAATAAGAGACGAAACCACCTACTTGCAGTTGGTAAATGAGTAAGTAATTGAGTCCATTCATTCGTTCAAACAGCTGACTCATTCAGGAATGAAGTAAATGGCTCTCTTTATGAATAAGCCGCAGAAACTCGAAAAATTAGAATATCATGCAAAAATTAATTTATTTCAGTAATTCAACTTAAAAGGTGAAACTAATATATTATATAGACTCATTACATGCAAAGTGAGATATTTCAAGCCTTTATTTACATGCGCGCACACACACACACACACACACATACACGCATACAAGCTTTTTATTTTATTTTTTACTAACGTTTATGTTAGTTGTGATTAATCGATTTAACATCATCAATAGAATATTTTCTTTATGAATTCTAGATCCTTTTTATGCCTTATGTTACATGATGTTTCCTGTACGTGTCATTGATTTATTTGGGTGTATTTTCCATCAGAGTTGATTACGTGAAGTTCCCTGCTATCAAAATATGTTTCCATGAGATGCAAGATCTGTGATATTCTCTTCAAGGTGTTAAAACCCACGTTTAAGTTATTCCGTGTAAGCAGTGGTGGCAATATCGGCATCTCTGACACTTTCTCTCTTATTTATAGTTCATTAGAGGCCGTTTATAATGACAAATGTCCGAGGGCGCTCGTGTTATTTCGTCTAGGGCACCAAATGAGCCAGAAACACGGCTGCTTACACAGACCATGAACTAATCAGACCTGCTAGAGGATATTTCGTCTTGAGGGCATCATTAAATGGTTATAAGAGAAGTACCTCAGTAGGTCATTTACTCCCCCAGTCCCTCCTGTTGATGCTTCTCTCTGCAAGCATCTTCTCCTGGCCTTTCTTTCTCTCTACTCTGATCTTCACAAACTTCATTTGTTAGATGCGCTACTTTAGATATTAAACTTAGATTTTGTTTTATGTTATCTTGAAACTTATTTGCCATTTACAATTTAAAAATGTATTCAATTAATTTGTTTGTCTCTATAATTTAACATTTTAATCAAATGTATTCCTTATCATTTGGTTGATGTTAATTTCAGAGTCACGGTCAACATGTAAGATCTGTTTTCATGCTGTAGGTTATCGGTTTGCTCCACTTGTTTGATCTCTTGCTGTTTTGTCTTTTTGCTCTTGTGTTGATCTAGTTTCTGTTGCTGACTTCATCTCTCGTGCCGATTCCCAGAGCAGACAGAATCTCCCAGGGAAGGAGGCGGCGACCCAACTCGTGTCCCATCCCAAGGTCCGCCGAAACTGCAACACTAAACACACCCCTCAACATGTTGTTTATTATTAATGGTGCTTGCCTATAGGCAAAGCAACATTAGTGTTATCTTGCATACTTATTTTTCTTCTTATTATTATTCCACACAAAAGTTTGGCGCGAAACTCGCCCCGCACCGTTTGTCACAGACCCCTGGGTGAGGTGTCAAATTGACCGGCTCATTGAGGAGAGGTGTGCTATATCTTTTCTAAGCGATCGGGTGTACGATGTTCGCACAGCGGACGAAAAAGCGGCCAAAAAAGTCCCATTGACTTAACATTGCGGAATTTTCAGAAATTCAAATCCCAACTGTCATTTTTCACACACACAGACACAAAGGGCCTGACACCCCTGCATGTCTCCCCCTCTCTCTCCCTCAGAGGATTTATATTATCCAGCAGCCAATAAGTAATGGCCTAAAATCTTCATAGCCACACCATAGCAACCAGTTACAGCACCCTAGCAACCATAGGCTATAGGCACGAGGCCGCAGGCCTCGTGCACTCATTATAATGCACTCGTTTAATAGAGATTTTAAATACTCTATAAAAACTCACTCATAGGCACGAGGCCGCAGGCCTCGTGCACTCATTATAATGCACTCGTTTAATAGAGATTTTAAATACTCTGCGGCCGAGTGCCTAACCTCAGCCCTAACCCCATAGTAACCATCTGTGAAAACTACCAACCAACTAGTAACACCATAGCAACCACCAAAAATACCTTAGAACACCCTAGCAACCACCCATAACACCCTAACAACCACCCAAAATACATCAGAACTCCCTAGCAACACCATAGCAACCACTCAAAATACCTTAGAATTCCCTAGCAACACCCTAGCAACCACCCAAAATACCTTAGAACTCCCTAGCAACACCCTAGCAACCACCCAAAATACCTTAGAACTCCCTAGCAACACCATAGCAACCACCGAAAACACCTTAGAACACCCTAGGAACCACACATAACACCCTAGCAACCACCCAAAATACCTAAGAACTCCCTAGCAACACCATAGCAACCATCCATAACACCCTAGCAACCACCCAGAACACCATAGTAACCACCCAGAACACCCTAGCAACCGCATAGCAACCACCCCGAATACCCTAGCAACCACCTAGCAACACCCTAGCAACCACCCAGAACACCCTAGCAACCACCCAGAACACCCTAGCAACCGCCTAGCAACACCCTAGCAACCAGCCAGAACACCCTAGCAACCACCTGAACAACATGAATAAGCCATATCTCAGCAGCAGAACATCGTACAGACATGGTTGTTTGCTCGTATGCAATCATGTACCACACTCTAGCAACCGGGTCGTGTTTTTTGACACTGCAAGCACCATTCACATTTTCTTCTGGAAATGTACGTTCTAGTTATTATTATTATTTTTATTGAAAGAAATAAGTTCCAGGTATGCTGTGATTGCTTGTAGGGCTGCACAATTTAGCTATGATGATAATTGTTATGCTTATTATTGGGGTTAACTAAAACTAAAAACATTACTGTTCATTGAAATGAAGCTGAAATAAAGTAAAATATCTATCTATCTATATATATATAAAATAAATTTAACTTAAACTTATTTCAGTTTATTGCCATCAACATTTCTAATTTTCATTTAGTTCACGTTTTTCAACTAATATTTTACTTTATTTCAGTTATATATATATATATCAATTTACAAGTGATTAATCACATTTAACATAAGTTTTACATATTTATACATGTATCATTACATTTATACATTTATGTATTTTTATAAACACACGTTTTTGTTAGATGCGATTAGTCACAATTAATTGATTTGATGGCACTAATAACAACTGAAATACACATACAAATATAAATTTGACCTACATAGCAGTATTAAAAAATAATAAAATTAAAAAAGCACAACAAAATGACTAAAAATGAAAATAAGCTAATTCTAAATGTTTATAGAACTATAATAAAACTAAAAAAGATATATTTTTAAAAATGTTGTTGTAATATTTTACTGTAAAATAAAAAGAGGATTTCAGATAAAATCTAATAATAATAACGGTTTTGTTTTAAGTACCACTTCACTCTGAAGCGCCTATTTCATTAAATGCCAGTCGTTGTGTGTGTGTGTGTGTGTGTGTGTGTGTGTGTGTGTGTGTGTGTGTGTGTGTGTGTGTGTGTAGCAGCTGTACCACCATCATAAAATGTTATGTAAATGTACATAAAGGACATTTTCATGAGGATTCTGCCCTGAACAAAGTCTTCAACTGCATCTCGTTGTGTCTCTCCATCAGGAAAACGGGACTAGCGTGAGTAAGGAAGAGCTGACTCCCTCCAAGCGCTCCCCGAGTAACGGCGTGGCATCGGCCGGGGGGGCCGTGGCCCTGGTCAACGGCGTCTCGTAAAACTCATCGCGCCCACGTCTAAAGCAAGACACCATGGCAAACTCTGTTCCTGCTTGCATTCACGTAAACCTTTAAACTGACGAATGAAAATCGACTAAAATCCTTGAATTCATACAAGTCTACGAGAAGAAAATGATACAAAAAAAATGACGAACGCATCTACTTAAAACCACACATAACGGTGTATGTTTATCCTATCTATCAGTACTTAGTGCATATTTAAGACAAGCTTGCCAAAAATGAGCTGATGGATATGACTTAAATTTCTGACATAACACAGAAAACAGGACGTGACTATTTGGGATTTATTTTAGATTTTTTTTTTTTTTTTTTTTTGCTGTTGTCGTTGCTGTCATTATTTGTTTTTGTTTTGTTTGTACTCACTGGTGTGGGACTGTGAAAACACTCCCGAGCAGACGCATCTCTGAAACAGTGTTAGCTAAACGAGGGCGGAGCTAGCGGAGAGGCGATGGGTTGAAGGCGGAGCCTCTCGCGAGTGATTGACAGCTGAGTCTGTGGTACTCTTGAGTTTAAGGGCAAGACGGAGAGACATTGTGCCTTGAATTTGAATTAGAAAAAAAAAAACTTGAGTATTTTCTGTTTTTCCTTAATATTTGCGTTGTCCATGAGATGAAGTAGATGGTTCCTGTTTGTTTGGTGTTTTATTTTGTGTGAGGAAATGATTATGCAGAATAAGAGGGGTTAGAAAGATTAATGCCAAACATGAAATTAGGATGTTTGTCCAAGGTCAAGGCGTTATTTGAAAGCCGTTTAATGTGTGTTTGTGTGTACGAGTGTGTCCGATTGTACGTCGTGAGCATATAAATTGAGAGGAGCGTTACATGATCCGAGAGAAAACCCATAAGAATCCCGAATGGATTCGGTCTCTTCAGTTGAAATGGAGGGAAAGTGGCACAAGTGTCCGAACACAGAGAGACGTAAATGAACTAGCTGACAGGTTCACAGTGTTGATTCATTTCCAGGTTTTCAACATCTGTTTCCCCAGCGTAGCTTCTGCTGGAAGGAAGGCAGGATGAGTGTGAGCGTGGACAGAAACACACACACACACACACACACACACACACACACACACACACACACACACACACGACAGCTTCCGTTCTGGTGTAAATGGTTGGTCTTGATGGTCTAGAAGGCTCTCTGAGCAGATGATGCCTAACACTGAGACTGATGCTTTAGTTCTCTCACACACACACACACACACACGCGCATCCGAGAGCATTGTAATGTAATGCGCTCCAGTCTGGGCCTCTTCTGTCTCTGTTGGGCTGGCAGAGGAGCCGATCAGGTGTTAGTCATGGGTAAAGGGGAAGGGACCGTTCCTTCACTTTTGCAACTATTTGCCATCTCAGTTCCTGTTCTCAAATGTGTTTTTTTTTTCTGTTTCTTTTTTTTTTCTTTTTTTTTTTTTTTTTGGTTGTACTTTCCACATCGTTGAAAAACAAAAAAGATTAAAATGGAAGTGAAATAAATTATTTCTGGAATGACACCTGTGTGCAGTTTTTCTTGTCTTTCCTCTGCAACTGGTTTGTTATGGGCTCTTTACAAAAAAGTAGGTACAAAAAAACCTGTGAAAACGCTTGCATACATGTAAAAAAAAACTTTCTTTTTTTTTTTCCTCAGCAAGTGATCAGTAAAAAAGTAAGTAAAATTATCGTCAGACTAAATATAATATTAACTGCTGTTTTGTGAACCGGTCTAAATAAATAAAACCCCTCAATTTGAGTTTTGAGGGGGTTTTTTTTGCAATAAACTAAACAAAAAAAAAGATTATAAACAACTGTTATACCAAATGTTATGCTTAGATGTGTTGATAACACTTTACGATAAGGTTCATTAGTTAACTAGCTACATTAGTTTACATGAACGATCCCATACAAATATTCAATTAAAAAAAACAAAATCGGAATACAAAATAGGACGATCATTTCGTTGAAATAAAGCAAAATCAATCATTTTTTGGCTGACGCGTGAACAGTACCGGAAGGCTAATAACAAATAAATCCCATAAAAGTTATATTTCTGGCTTCTGTAAAGGCCTTTTCACACCAGAAGTGAAAATAATAAATCCACGTCTGCTGTTCTGGGTCACAGAAGAAGACCGTTCATCAGAAGTTATTTTCGCTTACTGGTATTTTGAATTGCATCATCGAATGTCATCTGCAAAAACATTCTTAAATACAATATTGTGTAATATATTTAATAGGTGTTGCGTAATATTCTGAGTTTCGATTTAACTGTTTTCATTTATTTTGAGGAACAAGGTCTTTCCCTGTTTTGTGCAAGTGAGAGGAGTAAATGCTCATGCAGTCGTGAATTACAGAAACGGTCATGTTCACGCGCAGCGCCTCGGCACTTACTCAATCATTTACTGGGAAAACAAGTTGTTTCATTGCTTATTTGAAACCGTAACTCAGACAGTTTGTTCCATTACTTTACTAGTTGCATGGAAAAAGTAATCCGATTACATAACTCAAGTTACTTGCAATGCATCACCCCCAACACTGTCTATATATATATATATATATTAATTGCATCCAAAATAAAAGTTTGTTTACATAATATATGTGTGTGCTGTGTAAAATGATTTTGTATATAAATACACACATGCATGTATATACTTTATATATAATTTATATATATCACATTTTCTTAAATGTGTACATGCATGTGTGTGTATTTATATACAAAATAATTTTATTATTTTACATTATTTTTATTATTACACAGCACACACATATATTATGTAAACACAAACTTTTATTTTGGATGCGATTAATCTTTCCCCAGCACATATATATATAATATTATGTAAAAAAAAATTTTTTTTTTTAATTTAACTGTCAAGATGTTACAATGTTTACTCTAAAAAACACATAAAACTAGATCACTGGAACATTTCATTTACTTATCATAGCTCAAAATCATGTATTTCTCAAAGTGTATACACATATCTTACCCCTACCTGCACAATTATCAACACCACTGAATATAATTGGTGTGATTGTATGTTTTTTATGTGTTTTACTTTAAAATATGTGTTGTGGTGGAAATGACATAGATAGGCAACTTCCAATTAAAAACTATTTTTCTACTGCTCTATGTGGTGAACTCTGCATATTTAAGTGGATCTGATTTTATTCTTTCTCTATATGATTTTGACCTTTGTGCTGTGGTATTGCTTGCCATCTTAAAGGGGTCATGAGTCATGACATGGATTTTTTTATTTTATTATTATGTTCCCTTGGGTGCAATTATAGTATTACTATAGTTTTTTTTTTTTTACAAAAAACTTTTAAAATGAGGTGATTTATGACCTTTTCCCTGTTTCTCATCCTCTGGTTCAAACAGTCTGTTTTGGGGGTGTTTCCCCTTTAAGAGTTCAGTGTTAACGCCCACTGTTATGATTGGCTAACGTCAGTGCCTATGCATCAATTATTGACGCCCCCAGCCACAACATTTGCGGATTCAGCGTATTTAAAAAGTACTTTAAAGTTTTAAATACATTACTTATAGTTTGCGTCGTCGTTGTTGAGCCCAGAATAGTCGGCACGGACTTATCTTTGAGCAACAGTTTTCTGGCAAAGCCAGCATCATTTTGGGATTTGTTCTCAAAACAGTCATCCTTCAAATGTATAGAACAAACGCTTAAACTAACACTGCCGTGACTGGGACGTCCGCAAAAAATAAAGTGCATTCATTTTTCCCTGACGACGACTGGATCTTTCGCAGCGTATTCAAAGATGTTGTTTGTCCACAGCCAGGAACAGCACATCTGTGGCATCGTAATTTCCCTGTACACAGACCCACTCGCTGTCCGTCGACTGAACACTTGTGAGGCGCGCGGCGATACGAAATGAGCGTAGTTGTCTTGCGCTTAAAGCGTAGTTGTCTTGTGCTGGAGGCGGTCACATGCAAACGCTGGTACGTCACTTTGTACCGTGACGTCACTTCTTACCATGGATCCAGAACGAGCTGTATTTAGAGCTTGATTAAATAAATGATTCGTTTATAATGGGGAGGACGTCTTAAGCTATGAAACTTGCAGGACGTTTTAATGGTACAAAGACCTCTTATATACTAAAAGATCAAGGCAAATTTGGTTTCTCATGTCATGACCCCTTTAAATTAAAATTAAGCGAGGTTGAAGGTACAAAGTCTGGCTTAGGGACAAAGGGAAAACAGTAAAAACCATGTATAAAAGGCCTCATATTATATAATAAAAAGAATGATTGAGCCATGATACATTTTTTTATAAGTTCCCCTTTGGGTGAAGTAAGTGTGACAAAAACAAAAAAGAAGAAATGTTTTTTAGATTTTATTATTTCATCCAGGGACAAGAAAAGTACCATAGTTAAAGAATCACCCATATATATCACCCATATATATATATATATCAACCCCATTATAAACCATTTATAAACCACTCAACCCCATTAATTGATTATATCTATATCAATGGCGCTGAGTGGTTTAGCTTGGCAAATGCCAGTTGTTTAATTGTCTTTTCACCAAATTATGTCATTTTTGGGGGCAGTTTTCTTTAAAAAAAAAAAAAAACTCATTAGGAGGGAAATCATTCATTTACAAGGGTATGACCAAAATGCTGGGAATAGTTAAACATTGCTTTTGGTCGTGTTTAAAACGACCTCTTTTTTATGCTAGATTAATTTTATGCTAGGTAATGCATTCCTACCGCAGACAAAACATTAAAGTCAGGCCATTGAAATTAAACGGATGCTGAATACTGGGCACTTTATAAGCTGATAAATTTGCTCCTTTATTACCAGCACAGGGAAATCGTGTAGCTTTGCTAAACACTGCTCAATAAACACAGGCAAATCAGCTCGTATTGACCAACACAAGTCCGTGTGTGAGCGCCTCGTACATTCAAACACAAACTAACCTCTCAAATCATGTTTACTTTTTATATAGCTTGACTTTTAATACGAGGAATTATAATAGGGATTGTGTTCGCGTGTATAAATGCTAAAACTCACAATAGCGGTTCAGAACCTGATCCCGGCTTCAGACGTCACGTGATGCGATTGAGACAATGCGAGACGACGACTCAATCTGTGTGTTGTTTACCCACCGATCATCATCATGTGGGTTGGAGTGTGTGTACACTTTGCGTCACGGAGTTGTTTATCTTTATTCTGCTCAGTGCCTGCAAACCGGTTTTGTTTCAGGATGTGTTGGGGGTTAGGCTATGCACATAATACTTTTTTTACAAATAACTTTTCATATGTGACCACAAAACCAGTCACATGGGTCAATTTTTTTTAAATTGAGATGTATACATCAACTGAAAGCTGAATAAATAAGCTTTCCATTGATGTATGGTTTATTAGGATAGGACAATATTTGGCCGAGAACATCTGGAATCTGAGGGAGCAAAAAAATCAAAACATTGAGAAAATCTCCTTTAAAGTTGTGCTTTTATGTTCACGATTGTGCAGCATTCACTCCCAAAAATAAATGTTTTATATATTTATGGTAGGAAATTTACTAAAAATCTTCATGGAACATGATCTTTACTTAATATCCTCATGATTTTTTGAATAAAATAAAAATGTAGGCTATAATTTTGGCCCATACAATGTATTGTTGGCTATTGCCACAAATATACCCGTGCGACTCGAGACTGGTTTTGTGATCCAGGGTCACATATGATCATAATAATATCAACTTTTCTAAATGTCATTGTGAACTGGTTTGCACTCAGGATAGATAACAATGTCTAATGATTGTCAGAGTCTTTAATTCCTTGATCGCACCAGAAATGCTGTTTTTCTACTAATGCACTGATGAAGATGATGAGGATGTTGAAGAAGGAAGGGTTTGTGTGTGTGACGTGCTGTGGTCACAATGGCTTTATGGTTACCTCCTCCTTTGAACAGCAGAGCGTCAACACAACACACACACACACACACACACACACACTCTGAAGACCAAGCTTCGGGCAAGTACACCGTTTTCTACACTTCTGCAATATTTGCATAATTTCTGTGGTATTTCATATCTCAGCTGTTATCTGATGACTATTTGTTAGAATATTTTTTTAGTTTTAGGACTTTTTTTTTTTTTGCTTTTAAAAACACATCAACAAAGTTGTCCAGGAATGTAATGTTTCTCATTTAGTGTTAGTTCATGCGTGCTCAGGCACTGCGGCTTGCATTGTAAATGACAATAGCACTTCTAAATACTTTAAAAATCACATCCTCGTAAGTTTCTACAGACTATACAGCTGTGTCTAATGCTTCATGCTGAATGTTTTACATCCCGGAGTCCAACCTGGAGGCTATTTACAAGTAAAATCAGGGGGGAAATATATGGAAAACTAGTTTCCCTGACCTCACTTATACGTTCCTTCATTTCATGTAGTTCTGTGGTCATTCTGCTCGATGATTTTCCATCATTTCTTCCCTTCCTCGTCATCATGACACTCTTCACCAGAATAAAAGGTGTGGAGGTTTGCATTGAGTTTCTCTGCGAGGGAGTGACCGTCCTCACAGGTGCAGAAGGGATTTTTCTCTGTCGGTCCGGCTCGAGTTTCACCGTGATATGGATATAATAGATCATGGCAAACTGAAGCTCTTCGCCGTATCCATTTAATGCGATGCCATTTATATCCTCTCTGTTCACAAACCTGTCCAGACTTGCTATACAAATGACTCAGGAGCCTAAAAAATTGCTCAATAGATACTTCATTTTACATTGTGTGAGTTATGCAAAAATGGGACAGGTTTTTGGTAGATGCACAGTAACCGTTTTTACTCCGTTTTTTTGTGATGCTATATATAACCCTCAAAACAATATCCGATGTGATTTTAATGTTATTAAGCTCTTTCAACACAGTTCAGCTCTGCTATTCATTCGTTTTTTGGTTTTGTCTTATACAGGTGAAACTCGAAAAATTATAATATGGTGCAAAAGTTCATTTATTTCAGTAATTCAACTTAAAAGGTGAAACTAATATATTATATAGACTCATTACATGCAAAGTGAGATATTTCAAGCCTTTAATTATAATTTTGATGATTATGGCTTACAGCTTATGAAAACCTTTTCACAATATTATAACTTTGAGTTTGAAGTTTTCATAAGCTGTAAGCCATAATCATCACAATTATAACAAATTAAAGGCTTGAAATATCTCATATGGCATGTAATGAGTCTATAAAATATATTAGTTTCACCTTTTAAGTTGAATTACTGAAATAAATGAATTTTTGCATGATATTCTCATTTTTCGAGTATAAAAATGAAACCTGTATAGTTTCACATAATATTTGTTATTTTACTTTTTATCTTTTGTCAAATCAACTTTGATAACTAATGTGTGAAGAGAACATACTATTTTGAGTTTATGTTTATTAAAGGTTCTCTAAGCGATCCTGGGTGACGTCACTTGACGTTCGAACTATTGCCAAACAAAACGGAGGCTAGCTAGACCCTCCCTCCTCCTCATCCGCACACTAACAACCCAAACCCCAAATCCTTCTTGTCGGTTATTGGCTGGAACAGTTTGTTATGTTGTGGTGCGGGTTAGTCCAGTTTGTTTTTGTTGCTGTTTGTGGAGCCTGGGGTGTCTACAGAGACCGCGAGACAGACCGCTATCGGATAGTGAGGAGATATTTGCTGTATGTGACAAAAAAATGTTTGGCCTAAAAAATGTGTGACATTGCTTAGAGCACCTTTAAACCATTCTTCTTCATTGTATTAACTAAAAATTTTAATTACAACAAACTAAAAATTTTAAGGTAACTTGCTTTTTTAAGTTAAACCAACATTTTTTTATACAGTGTAGAATGTAAAATTACGTAAAACAACTTTAGATGGGTTATAAAAGTCTATGTAACCTAATGTCTGTGCTTTAGCAATAAGTATATTTATAGAAATATCATTACCTGTTGTATGGGTTTAGGCCATTAACACAAAATAGTCATTCATCAGAACAGGTTATGTGACATGTTCAGGTTCAATTGAAACTGGAAAACCCTCATGAATAATAATTACATATAGTATAAATATAATAATAATAATGATTATAAAACCGATAGTTTTCAGATATTTAAATAACCAAATGTAAAATAATAGTCTTCACTGCACTGTAAAAAATTCCTGTTAATTTACATGGAAATTTAACAGCAAATTGCTGTTTCCATGTTATAACAGCATATTGCTTTTTTTTACAATGCATTATGGGAAGACTTGTTCACTTCGGGGTGGTGGTCGATCAACAACAATTTGTCACTGTTATTTAACAGTATTATACCCTATTTTCGTCCAATGTGCACAAGGCGGAATTTTGGATTATCTGAATGAGGTAGGTTTGCAACGATTTATTATTTTATTATCTTTAAATGACCTATTACTTTAAAATATAACATTTTAAACATCTATTGAAGCTTCTGTGATTTAAATCAGATGCCTCAATTAAATTGTGTTTTAACTATAGGCAAATAATTGGTCGACCGAGTGAGATTGAGCCCAGAATGCCGTCATACAGCCATTTTATCACACACACAGGTAAGAATCCCTAATTTTCATTCAATCTGCATATTTTACCAACTTTATTCAATTAATAGATGAATGGGAATGAACGAAATCAATAGTTTTTTTTTTTCTTGTGTGGTAAGTTAATTTTAACGTGTGCATTCAGTCCATGAGAGACATATAGAGACATAGACAAATGATCTGCCGGTGTAACGTTAACTTTGCCGCTCCACGCTTATTTTAATCGCCCTGTTATCAAGTGGGCCACTTATAAAATAACAATATAAAGAAACAGTGAATCCGGTTAGTGAACGGGTAAGATTTGCACGCACACTCATGCGTTTTATAGGCAGCCGCTATACTGTCAAGCATGCAAGTGAATTATGAAGTTGAGTTTTGAATTATGAGTGTTTATGAAACGGGCACATGTGCAAATCTTTTTTGTCTGTAAATGAGGTATGAACAACATTTTAAATTCTTGTCTAATTACTGTAAAGATGCCTATTCAAACCGCTGCTGGCTTTATCGCAGAACACCATAAGCGTGCACTGCATCTGTTTCAGCCATATTTTATAACGTATTTTATAACGTATTTCGATGGCTTCGGTAGTTATTAACTAGAGAATCTAGATCTGTTCTTTACAACATGTTTCCTTGTCAGCTCTGCGGGAAAACATGTGATACCCCTGTGATCTATGTGAAACATATGAAGCCAAGTTTGAGTCTTTACAACACAATCACTACACTATTGTATTATAAACTTTTTTTCCCTCTCGGAGGCTGACTTAGCATTAAGTTAAAAACAGACTAAAACAACCTTTCCTTTTCCTTTTTTTTATTTTTATAGAAATATTGTAGGTTTTGTTATCTTGTAAGACATGACATTGTGTGCCTTTTTTCAGGTTATAAAATAATGTACTAATTTCTCACTACCTTTTCTACACCAAACTCTCCAGAGATCATAGAATAAACATTAATTTATCCATTCCTTTATGGTCCAGGTGATAATCCGGGACAGTGGATGAAACGGTGGATGATCAGCCTGGAAGGCCGAATAATCTGCGAGGGTGTGCAGCCAACTTTTCTCTCTGGACTTGCTGCATTGTTCTCTTTGTATTACATCTTTAATTTGCAGTACCAAGAGGAAGCAGCATCTACACTAGAATTGCTTCAAAGGTAACAAGTTTGGACTTATTTAATTTATTTCTATTTAATATGTTAGTATTAGTATGGTGACAATGGAATCCTCAAGCCATCCTAGGTGTATATTACTTTCTTCTTTGAGCCGAACACAGTCGGAGTTATATAAAATAATATACTGGCTTCCCAGCTTTGCAATGGCATTGAATAATATCCATGTTTATAACTTTTATAAACTATAATCACTGGCTTCCGGAAACAGCCGTACGCAAGTTCATGATAGAGTCGAGTTCCGTCAGAAGAATGACCTCTGACCTGACATATATGAAATCTTATATCAAAGTCCTTTTCTTTCAAAATGTCTTAGACTTCTAAGTCATGACCTGCATTTTGTGTTTTACTCTATCCTCTGCACTTCCGCGTTTGTCAATTCTAACCTAAGCTTTCGCTACGTCTTCGCCAATCGTCCTACGTCATGCGTCAGGTCAGAGGTCACCCTTCCGCCAGAACTCAACTCAATCATGAACACGCATACGGCCATGCCAGATGTCAGTGATTATATTTTATAAAGTAAAAAAATACAGATATCTTTCTTACAAAAATGCATGGCTTTTCTTCAGAAGACATTTATTAACCCCACTGGATTCATATCGATTACTTTTATGATTGATTGATGCGTTTATTGGAGCTTCAAAAACTTTACAAATCTGGGAAGGATGTTATGTAATATAACTCTAATTGTGTTTGGCTGGAAGAAGAAAGCCATTTACACTTAGGATGGTTTGAGGGTGAGTAAATTATGGGATAAATGATTGTTTTGGGTGAACTATTCCTTTTAAATCATTGTTCACTGAAGATATTCTCCTCTTATTTTTCAGACGTTTTGTTGGAATTAATCCAGAAAAGGGGACCAAGGCTGCCAGAGGAAAAGTGATGTCCAAAAAATCTGGGAAAACCGTGCAGAAGAAGACCATAACCGTCAGTACCAAAGTATCAAATATTTTAAAAAGACTTATGGACTTTGAGTGGCACTTCATTTTAAGTGCACCTATTATGGAATTTTGAAATTTACCTTTCATGTAGTGTGTAACATAGAACTAAGTGAAAAAAAACATCCAGCAAAGTTTGAAATATGAAAGTGCACCGTATATAAAGTTATTGTCTTTCAAAAGTGAGAGTCGACTCTGAATCATTTTTATGAATCGTTAGAAGACCGAAGCTTTTTCTCTTGACTAGATGACGTCAACTTGTCAAGTTATTTGAATACGATACTCCCACTTATTGCGCTCCAAGGCCAGCAGGGAAACATCAGGGCGACGAGACGCTGTGTTCTGAAGTGCGACTCAAAAGCAAACTTTTTTCATCTGCCCAAGGAGGAGCATTTGAAGACTAAGTGGCTACAATTCATATATACAACTATACCACAGAAGTGTAGTCCGAGCCTTGTGCTTTGTTCGCGTCATTTTGAAGATTGCTTTTTAAATGCAATCAAACTTGGATTCGCGAGCTGGATGATATTGAAGGAAGGTTCAGTTCCAAGTGTATTTGCATCAGCTTCCTCCTCCGTATCACAACCTGTAAGTGTTATTAATAATTTTTGCTTTTATATTTTATGTAGCATGCTTAATAATTATTTTGTCTGTTGTGTAAGCACCGTTTAGCTTCTAGGTCTTCAATGACAAATGCATTGAGATATGTGAAGTGTTTGTCGTTGTTTTCGGAGTTGTCTTAAAGAATAGAGTAATACCTCGTAGTAACGTAACTGCATTTTGTTTTTTTGTAAAAACGTTATGTTTATGCATCGGGCTAACGCAAACAAAGACTGATTGTGCTTTTACAATATGAACTCTGGGCTATGCTCGCTAACATAACATTAAATTATGTATCTTATTTTTCGTTTTTTACTACAAACTACAAAGCAGTGGACTATAATCATTATTATAATACAATTTAATTGATAAAAGCATCATTGTACTCCGTGTTAAAAATAAGTATTATCTGTAAACACTGCTGGGTCATCTGACCAATCAACGCAGATTAGCGTCGTGCAAAGGAGGGGTTTGAAAAACGAGTCGTTAAACGAATCATTTGGGAGTCGGTGAGCAAATCAGGTAACAATAAATGCATATTATACGAAAACAAAAGTGTTTTTTGTCATTGCATGCATGTAAAACTGTTGTTGGGGACTCCCTAAACAACATTAGGAACATTTTAAATGTCATAATAGGTGCCCTTTAAAATGTAGCTAACACTCCCCACACATGCAGTTTGTTTTCAGAAACATGGTGGCCTGGTGTTATATGTTGCTTAGATATTTAAAAGGGCTGGTGTTTTGTATCTGGTGTTGTATCAGAATAAAAAAAAATATTTTTATATTTTTAAAATACTTTATTCCTTTTTTGTAATCCATGACAAAAATAATGTGTAAACTACTGGCAGCTGTGGTTGCCTTTATCATACTGTAAAAATACGGTGTGTTACTGTTTTTTAAATTAACAGCTAAATACCGTTTTGGCAACTACAGCATATAGCTGTTAAATACCGGGCTGTAAAATTACAGTTTTATACTGTAGTTGTCAAAACGGTATTTAGCTGTTAATTTAAAAAACAGTAATACACCGTATTTTAACAGTATGATAATGGCAACCACAGCTGCCAGTAGTTTACCGTTTTTTTACAGGATTATTTTTTACAGTGTGTATAACTTAAACAGATTAATTCTTTTTAAAGTTTAAAGAGTTTTTAAATAGCTTGACTTTATTAATTAAGAGAAAGACTGCACGGTTTATTTTACCAGATGAAAAACGACAACACAAAATGATGCTAGTGATTGTGTTAGCGTTAACATTGAAAACAGCAGCAGGAATATTAGGCTACTGTCTCTTTAAGACCTGATGCAATGCACTGTTACTGATACACACGTTGTCTTTCTCTGTTGTTTAGTTCACTTGAGACATAACCGACTGTTTATTACTCCGAGACGGGCATTTTTTACAGAATTTTAATATCGCATTGTTAGCATTCATACATGATTTTTTTTTTTTTTTTTTTAATGTTTTTACTTGCATTAGGCGCTTGACGAGTTTAGGCCCTCTGCAAACTATCGCAACTGTTCCATGTAGCCTATCATGCATTTCAGCAAACGCAACTGTTCATTAATTTAATGTAAGTCGTCATTCACCTTTCATTTTGAGGCCACACCCTTCACCCCATCAAATACACGATGACTTCAGAACCGCATATTTTAGTCTTTCTGCTTTAGAAGAGTAGCCTAGTATATGTTCCTAATTCAGCAAAACGGGGAGAAGATGTTGTAGATTTGGTGTGTATACTCGTACAAGAACACTCTTGAACAGCACAGGCCTACACATCGGGACTTTTCACACATACAATTTTTTGACATAGGCCTATTGATAATGCTTGCAATCGTAATGCAATGGACCAGTCTACGGGACATAAATTAATGTTTAAAGGGTTATTGAGCTGTTTAATCAGTCTAGCCTGCACATCGACATTATATAAAAACGAACACACACAATAACCTTCCTAGCGACAAAATATGATGTGACACTCTGAGCGTATCCTTCCCGGGTCTTTTTTTGTGTGTTTAATTGAGTTTTCATCAGAGAGGACCCAAGGTCTTTTATCGCACTTGAACCACGAGCACATCACACACACACACACACACACACACACACACACACACACACACACACACACACACACACACACACACACACACACACACACACACACACACACACACACACACAGTTTTGTGGTTGAAAAAATAAATAAATAAAAAAGTAACAAATCCTTCCCAATCTGATCTCCATAGGAATGAATGGAATGCGAGGGATGCTTCAGTACATAGAAAACCCTAAAAATGCTCACAATTTAAACTAAAATGCTAAAGCTTTACCAAAATCATTATTTTATGTGCATCTGAATGCATCCTGAAGAGGAATTGACTTTAAGACCCAGAGGAACAGCTCATTGCTGCAAATAATAGAGCTATAACAAGGCCATCTAGTGACAAGATCATGAAAGTTTTATTTTCTTTCCACAAGAGATCGGCAAAGACATCTGAATTAAAAGGGTAATGCATGAAATTGTGAGTTATTTTGAATTTAAGAATGCGAGGAATGTGCTTAAATGACTATGTATTATTTATTGTTCGAATCTAGTAATTTAAAGGTAGCCTAAATAGAAAAATTTAATAATTAAAAATTCATTAGAAAACAGAAAAATATGATCAAACTGAAATAAAATAAGCGTTCTGGACAAAAAAATTAAGATAAAAAAATAATTATAATTTAGGGCCAAGGGAAAGATATGTTACAAAGTGCGAGGGAAGGATGAAGGTAGGCTAAACAAATAAATACAATTCAACATATTCATTACACCTTTTTAATAGCCAACTTCAAGTGTTTATTATAAATTACTAAATGCAAAAATGAATAAAAAAATGTGGGTCAATCCTGTGCAGACATCTGCAACTTTTACACCGTCCAGACTGCATGCACCACTTGTCCCTGACAGCTGCTGAAAAAGGTTTAGAAAGGTTTTGAATTAGTTTTGACTGCTAAATTCTGCGTTATGTTCTGCAATGTGTTCTTCTGAGGGTTAAAGTCATCGGTTAATTTCTTGATTGCCGTTTTGACAGTGTCCATCTGGACATTTAAAGTCATATTTGCTAATTCTCCTTAATTATTGCCCTGTTTTGATCCGTTTTCCTGGGAAATGTATTTTTTTTATATATATTTTTTATCATCTTTATTTTGTTTTAAGGAGATACAAATTGTGCTCATCAACCTTGAATTACATGGCCATAAAATTATATCACATTATTTTGGTAGTAAAATTTTGGGCGGTTTTTTCTTGGAGTGGGCGGGTTTGGGTGAGCTTTTGGGCTGGAAAGCACCGTCCCAATCTGGCAACACTGCGTGTGAAAGGAAGCCCACATTTTCTGAAGTGCAGAAGGAATATACTTTTAAAGTTTTCAGTTTCAGGACAGGTATGGTACTGTATGTATATCGAGTAATACAGGTTAATGGCGCTTAGTGAACAGGTCTGATAACTAGGACTAATTTACCGGACGGAAACGAACGTTTTAACTTGCAGAGATAAGCGTATGTAAGTTATGTGTGTGAGGAAAAATCATATATAGAGTTAAAAATATATATATATAAATGGCAAAGCGCACAAGAACAGTTCCTAGTAAGTAAACTCAATCCTAAACACTCGACGTTTTCTTTACTGTGACTGTTTAGGAGGGACTATTTTTTATGGCGGAAGGATGGGATTTGAGGAAACATAATAAAAGGAAACATAATAATAATACATATATTTTCGGTTTAAATATTTGTGTTATGTGGGGAACCGTTTTATAAAAGCAATAAGGGTACGAGAGACCGTGCTGAATTGTCAATTTACTTGTCTGTGTCTTTTTCCATGTGTTTTTCCAGCTCTCTGCGAGTGATAATCATGGCACAGTCAACTGTAACTGTCCAGTCAGCCATGGTTCTGGCCCCTGATGGCTTCAAGCAAAACATGTGGAAAACAGGAGTGTGTGACTGCTGCGACGACATGGGCATCTGTGAGTGTTTGGTAGAGAGAGAGAGAGAGAGAGAGAGAGAGAGAGAGAGAGAGAGAGAGAGAGAGGGATATTATAGGCTACTGTAGTGTGTGAGGAGGAATGATGAAAATAAATGAACATATGAGGAGCTCTTTTCCAAAACGCTATAAATCCATTTCAATAGTTTTCAGGAAAACTTCATTTTTTACCTAGACCCACACATTTTGTGAATATTCTATTTATCCTGTTAAAATGGTTTTGTGGCTCTGTCTGAACATGTTTTACAATGATTATTAAATCAAACAACAATTTTGTTGATGATAAATTCAAAGTTAATTTAAAAAAAATTCCAAAACGCTATAAATCCATCAATTGTTTCCAAAAAAAATGATGGTTTGTCTTAAATACTTTAAATTAAAGGACAAGTTCGGTATTTTACACTTAAAGCCCTGTTTACAGATCGTATCTGATGAAATAGAACGGTTAAGATTAAACTTTGGACACATGCTCCTGTCCCGAGAATTTTAGGTTTATTTAGCTCCCCCACCCACCCCCACCCCCACAATGGTTGTCTATGTGCACTGGCAGATTCCTTCCTAAAACACATTAAACTTTCGTTTACAAAGACGTGAAACTCACCGAGTGGTCAGGGGTGTTCACTGGTATGATCCCAAAAAAAATCGCTGAAAAAGATGCTTTCCAACAGGTTTTATCGTAGTGTTTGTCCACCTCCATTGACTTGTATTGAATGTGCTGTGTGAGGTACGGTATTACTCCGCCGCTTCTTCTTCTGCTTCTTCTGTGTATTCAATGAAATGCCAGCGGTTTGCTTGCAATTGGCAAAGGTGCATTATCGCCACCAACTGGTGTCTATTATTCAAGCTCTCAACGGAAGAATCTGGGTGTGACGCGTTTGGCAAAATAGGTCCACAAACGCTAAATAAACCTAAAATTCTCGGGACAGCAGCATGTGTCCAAATTTTAATCTTAACCGTTCTATTTCATCAGATACGATCTGTAAACAGGGCTTTAAGTGTAAAATACCGAACTTGTCCTTTAAATAAGTGCAAATGCATGAAATAAATAAAAGCCAACTATAATAAATAGTTAAATTAAATAAATAGTACGAATAAAATAAATAATTCCAATGACACATTTTAATATTCTCCACCACATATAAATAACACTCATATACCAGTCCTTAAATACAACAATGTTAAAAATACATTTAAATAATTTAGTAATTTAGGCTAATTGTAATTTGGTGCCGAACCTGAAAAAAGTAATGATAGTAATGATAACAATATTCAATAAGTTATTAAATAAATAATTAAGTAATACATTCAGAATCATTTTTAGTAAAGTGTCAAACCTGTAACATATAGGACCAATTTGTCCACTACATATGCATGAAAAAACGAATTATTAAATAATGATAACGATATTCAATAGGCAAGTCAGTCAGTAATAAATAAATAAAATAAAAATCAAGATAATAAATAAAAATCAGGTCGTCCGGTGACAGCCTCTCGGCCTGACAGAAACCTGTGGGAGCAGCTTTGTGTTGACATCCCACTGTTGGTATTAACGCGCCTCCCGAGTGACGAATCTTCTTTTGTTGTTGTTTTTTATGATTATCTTTGTCCAGTCGGCGTTTTCTACCCCCAGGTGTAGGTCTCACTGCCTCATCAAGGCAATCAAAAGTGTTTGTAAACTTTAAAGTAGGGCTGTAAACGATTAATCGCGATTAATCGAATCCAAAATAATAGTTTGTTTACATAATATATGTGTGCGTATTGTGTATAATTATTTAGTATATATAAATACACACACATGCATGTATATATTTGAGAAATATTTGCATTTATATACTGCATATATTTTTTTATATGATTTATATTATATATAAATAGAACAATTTTATATATAAATAACACATTTTTCTTAAATATATACATGCATGTGTGTGTATTTATATATACAAAATGATTATACACAATACGCACACACACATTATGTAAAAAAAACTTTTATTTTGGATTCGATTAATCGCGATTAATCGTTTACAGCCCTACTTTAAAAAACTCATTTTGAGGAATTAATGAAATAAACAAACCTCTGTTCAGATCGCCGCCTATTTTGATTGCTTAGAGCGCGCCCGAATTCTGATTGGTCGAGAGGATGTATCGCGTTTAGGCTAAAAATAGGTTCGGCGCTTATCGCGTTTTGGAAAGAAACTGCATCTTAAACCAGGAAATATAGCGATTTTGGCATGACACGTTGATGGAGCAGTGAATAGGTTCAGTACACAGCAAAACTAGGCTACATGATAAACTTTTATTTTTTTTAAATGGCGTTTACGCGTTTTGGAAAAGAGCTCTTCATATATTTGTGTCCCAGACAACAACAAAGTGTTGCACAGATGGGGGCCGGATCTGGACCGACACTATGTTGCTGTCTGAGGATGTGAGATTTCGGGTGAACTGAAAGCCTAACCAATTCTGTGTGTGTGTGACACATCTGTGTTCCTGTGGCAGGTTGCTGTGGTTTCTGGTGCACATATTGCCTCATGTGTAAAACCAGTGAGGATTTTGGAGAGTGTCTCTGTCTCCCCATGCTGGAGATTTGCTTCGGAGGCATTTTGCATCCCATTACATTCGCCATGAGGAGCAGTATGAGAGAGAGATACCAAATTAGGGTAATTACTATGTTGTCATGCAATTATTACTGTTTAATATAAATTAATGTTCAGCATCATTTCTCCCAGCCGATCACATGATCCTTCAGAGATTCTAACGTGATGATTTGCTGCTCAAGAAACATTTCTGATTGTTATCAATGTTGATAACAGTTGAGCTGCTTAATGGAAACCGTGATAAAAAATTCAGGATTCTGATTAATTAAACTACTGGTATTAAATGTATAAAATTAGTATAAAGTGAGTTTATGTTTACGAATCGGAAAAACGTTGTAGTGCTTATTTAACAACTTGCTTTTAAAAAAAAAAAACACTGTGGATTTAAAATGTGCATTTGAGGTTTGACTGAATATAACTTCCAGAGGTCTTTGAAAGCACATTCGAGCCGGATGTGTAAACACTCATGTGATCGAATGTGTTCAAACAGCCACAAAAGACCGTCTTCTCTCCGTCTACTGAACGTAACATTATGGGAAGCGCTGGCCAGACGGGATTTAAACTTTGTCGACTTGACACTAAAGTTTGGTTTGAAGATGAAAAACGTACCAAACACAATGTTCTCTCACCATTCCTGATTTCTAACACACACTCACAGCCATAGACATACATAATAAAGGCTAGATGTCTCGTCCGCGCTGCTGGCCAATGGAGGTCGACGTCCGCACCTGGCGGCCATCTTGCCACAGTCAGCTCGCTTCACTCGTAACATTGTGTTTTAATGGTGCATGTACATTTTAAATAACCATAACTTGCTCAATTTTCAAACGGGTTGGTTTGTTATAAACGTCAGAGATGTAGTTATGACACTGCATACTTATGAATAATTATAATATTATATATTTCAACATGTTCAAGCATCCAGTATTATAGCCACGTTAATAACGTTAGTAAGAAACCAAACCGTTTGGATATCCGTCAAGATTTCAGCGAGACAAGAGGATAGAGAGCCACTTCCGGCTCATGGGACCTTATTTCGGAAAAAATATGTATGGTAGTCAATGGCAACTTATCTTTTTATTCCGTCCGAACTGTGCCCTGAATTACACATATGATGTTTTTCAATTTAAAAGATAATTATGAAAGTCTAGAAAGTCGCAGTTTGTCATAAAACAGAAGAGTAACGTTTAGTTTTATGTGGAAATCACTCAATGAACTTCATCTCTCGTTTCGCACTATACGTCACCATTGCTCGTGTGTGTGCAGTCTGGTACAACACACTCCGGCATCACAGCGTAACGTTACGATTATAACGTAAGACTATAGAAAAAGTGACAGACGTTAGCTTCAGTAAAGTTAGCTTCATTCATTGAGAGAAAAAGTATGACGTCACATGTGCGCCTTTTGGGTTTGTAGTCTTTGTAATGACGTATTTTCACAGTCTTACCTCAACGGTTTTACATCAAACTGCGACTTTCTTGACTTTAAAATGTATCTTTTAAATTGACAAACATCATATGTGTAATTCAGGGCACAATTCAAACGAGATCAAACTATTTGTTGTCTCTCGCCATTGACTACCATACAATATTTTTCCGAAATAAGGTCCCATCCATGGTGGTCAACCGGAAGAGGAGGGACTTAGGCTCTCTATATGTGTTCTTGCAGATCACTCCCCTTACATCAGGTGTCACAGAGCCTGCCAGAAAGCTTGCCTGTGACAAGATGGCCGCCGGTGATACCATTAGAGACATCTAGCTTTTATTATGTGTATCTATGCTCACAGCGTTCAGCTGATCTTGTGTCTGTCAGAGCAGAAACTAAAGCTGATGCTCTCCGTGTGTTTTTCCGTCGTCTCCGTTAAATTAGACAAGCGTATTTCGTCCATTAAATTGAAAGATCTGAAAAAACACATGCGTTTTCCCGGCCATAGACCCTCCCCTCGAAGAAATCAGGACAGAAGTGGTTGAAAGTGGACAAAAGAGACGGATTAAAACACCGGGTGTAAACGGGAATGTGTCTCTCGTCTACATGTGATCCGATCGACCAAAGCGCATCTCAATACCAGGAGTGAACAGTCTTTTTATTTTCAGGAGTAAATTTATTGTCTTTTCTCTCATGAAGGGTTCGATCCAGGACGACTGCTGTGCGGTGACCTGCTGCCCGGTGTGTGTGTGGTGTCAGATGGCCAGAGAGCTGAAGTCTCGTCGACACAATCTAGTGGTCATCAACCCCACCGTACACACCATTCACCAGCAGCCACAAGCCTTCAACCAGCAGCCACAAGCCTTCAACCAGCCCACTCAACCCAGCAACATGGGCTACCAGCCTCCTGAATACCAGTGACCTTTAACCTCTGACCTCAAGCAAGACCTGCAGTTCTGATGAAGTTACGTAGTTGTTAGGAAATCTGTTGAGATGTTATTTCTATATTCATACCTATAGCCTACTTGTTTAACGAGGCCAATATTTTTTTCTGAACAAAATATTTTATGATAACGGTTTTATTTTTTTTATTTTCTCTATAGACAAATTGTCAAATGTAGATTTATATATATATATTAAACGGATCAAAACGGTTTGTTTCTTGTATGTGAATTTCTTTTCATAAATATCGTTTTTAATATAACATGCTAAACAGACGAAAAAGTGCAAAAGTTAATTTATTTCAGTAATTCAACTTAAAAGGTGAAACTAATATATTATCTAGACTCATTACATGCAAAGTGAGATATTTCAAGCCTTTATTTGTTATAATGTTGATGATTATGGCTTACAGCTTATGAAAACCCCAAATTCAGAATTGTATTATTGTAAAAAGGTTTTCATAAGATGTAAGGCTTGTAACAAATAAAGGCTTGAAATATCTCACTTTGCATGTAATGAGTCCATATAATATATTAGTTTCACCTTTTAAGTTGAATTACTGAAATAAATGAACTTTTGCACCATATTATAATGTTTCGAGTTTCACCTGTAGATCCATTAACAGTCTTAACTTGACAAACTCAATCACAACTATCGCTATGTGTACTCGTACGGTAAGCCTAATGACAAAGTAAGAAAAGGAGCACTGATTTTACAACAATACATTTTAAATTAAAGTTTTTTTAAGTCACACATAGAAGTTTTGGAACAACATGAAGGCGAGTGAATTATAAAATAAATTTCATTTTTGGGTGACCTGTCCTTTTAAGCAAATATTTCATAACCCCACATAATTTAAATTAAAATATGAAATAACTGTAGCATCAAAAATAGCTGTTCGGCTGTTAAGATGAATATACTTCCCAGATACCTATATTTTTTCCAATGTCTGCCTATCTTCTTACCTAGGTCATTTTTTACTGCCATAGGAAGTATTGTCTCCTCATTTATTTGGGCTGGCAAACACGCCAGAGCCAGTAGATCACTATTGCAGAGGAGTAGATCCCTTGGTGGTCTGGGCCTGCCTAGTCTTATTGGTTATTACTGGGCTGCAAATGCTCATAAGATTATGCTTTGGTTTACCTCGGCTCAGAGCAATTGGTGTCAAATCGAGGCCAAGTCATGCTCCTCTTCTTCGCTCCAGGCTCTAGCTTGCAGTAGCCTTCCTTTTTCCCCGTCACTTTATACATCTAATCCTGTAGTAACTGGCACTCTGAAAATCTGGGCACAAATTAGACGTAACTCTGGCTGGCTCACCCTTCCTCAGACAACACCTATTTGCAATAACCATCTATTCCTTCCTGCTAAAATTGACCCTAGATTCAAGTTTTTTGCTAGGAGTGGCCTCCAATATGTCAGCGATATGTATGTTAACAACTGCTTTGCTAGCTTTGAGCAATTGCGCATAACTTTTAATTTCACCGGTTCTGACTTTTTTAGATACTTTCAGTTACGGGATTTCGCTAGGACCCACTCCCCTCAATTCCCTCAAATCCCTCCGCCAAGTGGCATGGATCTAATTATTAAGGCTGAGACCTTGTCAAGAGGCCATATATCTTACTTCTATAACCTACTTTCCCCATCTTTTGATTCTGCTGTAAACAAAATTAGGACCAGCTGGGAGAACGAACTTCAGATTTCCCTGTCTGATGACTTTTGGGGAAAAGCCCTTCGAGCAGTTAATTCTTCCTCCAGTTGTGCTAGGTTCAGCCTCATTCAATTCAAAGTGGTGCATAGGATTCACTTTAGCAAGGCCAGGCTTGCCCAGATTTATCCGGGTGGCTCGGATGAGGGATGTAATAGATGCTCTCAGACCCCTTGTGACTTGACCCATATGTTCTGGTCATGCCCCAAATTATTACATTTTTGGCAGTTATGTTTTGATGCAATCTCAAAGATTCTGGCTGTGAAGATCTGTCCTTCCCCCCATATAGCGATTTTTGGCAGACCTCCGGACGAACTTAATTTGACAACAATTCAAATAAATGTAATAGCTTTTACCTCTCTAATTGCTCGTCGGAAAATTCTGACTCTATGGAAGTCACCTTTACCACCGTCGTTTAAAGCCTGGCTATGTGACACGTTGTTTTTCTTAAAACTTGAGAAAATAAAGTTTACACTCAGAGGCGCTACTGACAAATTTTATTCTCATTGGAAACCACTATTAAATTATGTAAACCAGCTTTCCGTTAGGGAAATGTCACTGTAGTGGCATATTTAGTATGTATCTGTATTGTTTCCTACCTCGTTATGACTCACTATCTGCCCACCACACCATAAGCTACATTATATGGGAAATTGATTCATAGCTCTCATGACTCCTGCTGATCCATGAATCCTAGCAGCCTGGCACAGAGTCCTGGGTATTGGCAACTAACCTCTAACTTTAAATTATTATTATTTATTTTCTGTATTTTAATTTTAATTTTTTTTTCTCTTATTAATATTAAATCATTTATTTTGATCATTTATTTATTTTAAGTTTACTTAGTCTTCCTATCCTACTTATTTGGTTTTGTTTGTATGTCTGACTGGCTATCGTGAGGGTGGGTGTTAGGGAGGGATATGGGATAAAAGAATAAAAGGACTTTGGTTTTGAAGAATTGTTTATTCTGAAAATATAAAATTGAGACTTGTACTGTATTACGTGGCAAATATTGTTTGAATGCTGTTTCCAATAAAATATATGAAAAAAAATAAAAAATAAAATAGCTGTTCTACTTAACATTTTTTTTTAAATAAAATAATGATATGAAATGCATTATGTTAAACTATTGACCTGACAAGGATTTTGAGGTTGAGATTTAAATTATCTAGTTCTATTCAAATATGGATTTCACAGCAATTATATTCCACAGATCCCTCCTAATCCATAATTAGTATTTTATTATTTTACATATTTATGGTCAGCTGATGCAATTTCCTACATTTTAATTGAAGTTGTAAGAATGTAAAAGTTAGTGGGTAATATGAGGTCAACACAAGGCTTATTTCTCTCGTCTTCATACTATTAATGTCCCAAAACTCAGGAATCATTCTTTAACCCGTGTGCGTCTTTATGGAAATGTTTGTCTTTTTCAGTTTAGGTTCGTTTTTTGCCTAAGTTGCATACATTTTGAGACAAATGTATATTTTTGTTGGAATTTTACTATTTCACCCATTTTCCTTTAAAGGGTGGTAAAATGCCCTTTTCACAAGATCGTAAAATAAATCTCTGATGTCCCCAGAGTGTGTGTGTGTGTGTGAAGTTTTAGCACAAAATACCCCAGATATTTTTTTATAAACGGTTAGTTCCAATCTCTCCTGACTGACTCACTCATAAAAGACAGTCTTTGCCGCCATCTATTGGCGAAATAATGTAACTTCTGTTGCTGTTTACAGTCAGGGACTATTTTTTCCAGCGGAAGGAAGGCTTTTAGTGATTTTACTTCATGAAAGTTGCATAGTTTTCGGCTTTGATAGCTGTATTGTGTGGTAACCGTTTTATAAAAGCAATAAGGTACTCGAGGCAAGTGCTGTATCGTGAATAAGTCACGGCTGAAGGTGTTACTCCGCTTCGTGTCGTGCCTAACAACGCTCTTCAGCCCTGACTTATTCACGATACAGCACAGCCTCTCGTACCTTAATGCTTACACATATAGCATGCTAAAGTTGTCACTTTTTGAGAGTTTGCAAAAACGCACCGTTTTGTGCCTGGCCCTTTAAATCTAAAAGAGCTGCTGCAGAGGGCGGGGTTTCAAGAGCTCGTGTGTGTGTGTGTGTGTGTGTGTGTGTGTGTGTGTGTGTGTGTGTGTGTGTGTGTGTGTGTGCTAGCAGCTGCGATTACCTCACGCAGACACACTAAAATTACAGAAACTGTTCTGCCTTTAATGTTAAAACGGAGTCAGACAAAGATGGAGAGACTCAAGAAGTGACAACATGTAGAAGCAACAGGACGTCTCTGAAAGGTTAGTTGATGAATTTATTTATGATGTGGCGTTAACTATCTTCAATTAGATGGTAATCTATAAATCGCTCGTATCTGCTGTTGTGAGATGCACACAGAGTGACTTTCTATTGCATGTGAAAATACGGATGCTAAAGTTTGAGATGACTCACAAATGAGCTCGACTACAACAACTCTTCCTCTTCTCAACATGGACTGTGTTCCCGGGGGCGGGGCTTATGTACATTTTAGGGTTGCTGATGTCACTAACCCGGGAGGAATGTTGTGTAGTCCAAACCAGCCGTGTGTTGTAGTCCTTTTCTTTAAAAGCAAATATCTTCCTTTGCTTTGAACTTTGAGCGTTGTAACAAAAAGATGTTGTTTATGCTCAAACAGCAACATTACACACTAACTAAAGTTAGAAAAGTGAAATAATACTCAACCACCCCTTTAATAAATCTATTTTGCACTAGGTACACAAAATATTTCCACTTCAAGACCTTAAGGACAAAAATGCGCTTTCATTCTGTTGGAAATGCTTCAAAATGTAAATTAAAAAAAAAAAAATTACCAGATGGTGCCATTTTCTCAGATTTGGTATTCCTGTTTTCTGCTTATTACACATATTATAGTTGGATAAATTATGCAGTATAATTGTGTGGGTGTGAAAAACCCAAAAACTTTTTTTTACTGGCATCTAATGGGGAAAATTCTTCAGACACATCAAGCTCAAATCTGGTACACAACTACGGTAGTTTCGATTTATGACTTTGATTTTCAAGCAGTTTTAAGGTCAACATATTTTATTATATATTTTTATATAAAATAATGTACAAAAAAAATATTTTTTACTTTTGTTTTTTTTACTTCAGACAAGGGTCCTCTTTAAAAGGAGAGTTTTTTCCTTTTAATCTTTTTGTTGTCCAAGGACCTCAGCCGTGACTGCCGTGACACTCAGAGCTTTTTCTGTTTGCGTCTTCCTTTCGGCGGCGCTTTGACCTGGATGTCACTCGCTGGATTCACCACACAGCTCTTACTGTAATAGTGAGCCAGGAGTCTGTCCCAAAGCTTACAGCATCTCAACAGCTCACTGTTACCTAAGACATAACACAAATGGGAATATTACATGAGCAGTAGGTTATGTATGAGCATATAAAGATCTGTGTACGTGTGCGTGGATGTAAAAGATACAGACAATACAGTGACCACTTGTACACACACACGCCACAAATACATGTGGACACTTCAGCCACATACAAAATATAATAATACTGAAAGTCATTGCATTAGATAACAAAATACGAAACCAACAGGCATTTGCTTTAAACGAAAACAGCACAGGCACACTTTTGAAGCAAAATATACACAAAAGGAAGTGTTTGAAATGATAAAACAATTTGGCTACACTTTATTTTACAGTGTTCTTGTTTAAAGTATGTACTTAACCATAGTATTAACAGTAAATTATGCAAAATTACATGCAACTAACCCTAAACCAAACCCTAATCCTACCCTAACCCTATAGGAAGTACATGCTGTTTATTAATAATACTCTGTACTTACTATATACACTACTAATCAAAAGTTTTGGATCGGTGAGATTTTTAATAAAACAAGTCTCTTCTGCTCACCAAGGCTGCATTTATTTGGTTAAAAATACAACAAAAAAACAGTAATGTTAAATATTATGACAATTTAAAATAGCCTACAGTTTCTATTTTAATATATTTTAAAATGTAATTTATTCCTGTGATCAAAGCTGAATTTTCAGCATCAATACTCCAGTCTTCAGTGTCACATGATCCTTCAGAAATCATAAAAATATGATGATCTGCTGCTCAAAAAACATTCATTATTATTATCAATGTCATTTTTTGTCAGGATTTTCTGATGAATAGAAAGTTCAAAAGAACAGCATTTATTTGAAATAGAATCTTTTGTAACATTATAAATGTCTTTACTGTAACTTTTGATCAAAATAATTAATCCTTGATGAATAAAATTATTGATTGACTTTTATCCCCCCCCCCCCCCCCCCCCAAAAAAAAAAAATTTCTTACTGACCCCAAACTTTTCAACGGTAGTCTTTAGTGTTACAAAACTTTCTATTTCAGATAAATGACTGTTTTCAACATGGATAATAATCAGAAGTTATTATCTTAGTTTATTGAGCATCAAACATCATATTAAAATGATTTCTGAAGGATCATGTGACACTGAAGACTTCAGAAAATTCAGATTTGATCACAGGCATAAATTACACTTCATTATTCACATAGAAAACAGCTGTTTTAAATTGTAAGAACATTTCACAAAATTACCGGGTTTTTTTTTTAAACCAAATAAATGCAGCCTTGGTGAGCAGAAGAGACTTTTTTAAAAACATAAAAAAATCTCACCGATCCAAAACTTGTGATTGGTAGTGTACTACCACTGACCTTAAATATAAAGTGTAACCAGCAATTTTTTAAAACAAAATTTGTCATCACTTTATGAGCGTTCCTCAGTGCTTACCCAGAATGCACAGTCCATCCTGTGCACGAGTTATGGCAACATTGACCTGATTCGGATCAGTGATGAACCCGAGTCTTTTTCCCAGCCACGCTTTGCTTGGTGTGAAGCTTTCTATGTCCGACACGGAGCAGGAGCGAACAGTGGAGAGGATCACATACGGCCACTCGCTTCCTGCACACAGCAGCTTACACTTAAACGTCTTTTCATTCACTCGTTAATCTCAGAAACAAAGGGGACAGACAGCGAGTCTTGAACACACATGTTCCACATTATCCCCTGAATAATAATAACTTTATTTTATATAGTGCCTTTAAAGCGAGCTTTACAAATGGCGCTTATCAAACAATTAAAACAAAAATAAACATGCATAATAAGATAATAAAATCGATGAAAAAGAAATTAAGATAAGATTCAAATCAATGAAGAGACGGAGCATAAATTCATGCAGAATTCAATTTAAACTCTAGATTGATGCAATGAGAATAACACACCTTGGCTTTTCATAATTGTGCAAACGGTGACATTAATTCCTCTCTTCTGCATTGTCTTTTTGATCTCTGACATCTGTGCGTTGTACGGGGTCAGAATTGCAATATTCTGAGGTGGTACGTGTGATTCAATCAACATTTGTGCCACATTAACCTGGAAATAAAAAAAACAAATAAATCACATGCAAGAGAATATTGGCAGTGTATGAGAATGATGTGATTTATCGTTACAGAAATGATGCTGCCTTCAAGTTCAAGTTCCTGCTTATATGAGGAGGTGTGTTGAAGTGATTCCGCTCAGAATAATAATATAATCATTTTTGTGCAATATCAGATTTTTACCCACTGACTTTGCACTTACAAGGAATACTCACAATATTAAAGGTAGGGTGGGACATTTTTGTAGAGGCTAGCAATAGCGATTTAGCTTTAAAAGATATTCAAATTTTTCGAGTTTCACCTGTATAAAAGGGTTAGTTCCAGTCCTTGATTCTGATTGGTCAATAGCTGTGTTTTATTCATGATAATAGGGACTTTAAGCATCTGTTGGCACGGCATTCTGGCGTTCTATTAAACATGCGCGATTTTTAGTCGTTACTACGTGAAAGATTAAGAAAGTTAATGTTATGTTTTATGGTATGTTGTAATTGTTTATGTATATCATTAAATGCCCAAAGCAACTCTCTCCTGCTTTTTAAAATTCACATCACATCAGTTTGCCTACCGCAGCAATAGGAGCACAGAGGATGCCGTCTCCATGGCACTGCACTCTGTACTCACACATCTGGAAAATAAGAATACTTATGCACGTATGCTGTTTGTTGACTTCAGTTCAGCATTTAACACTGTCATTCCAACTAAGTTAATAACTAAACTTGGAGACCTGGGCATTAACACCTCCATGTGCAACTGGATCTTGGACTTCTTGACCAATAGACCCCAGAATGTCCGATCCGGCTCCACTTGCTCCAAGTTCATCACACTTAACACTGGCGTACCACAGGGCTGTGTGCTAAGTCCGTTTCTCTACTCCATCTTCACCTCCGACTGCAAACCTGTATACGGATCTAATTCCATTGTCAAGTTTGCGGACGACACCACGGTGATTGGTCTCATCAGTAACAATGATGAGACTGCCTATAGGGAGGAGATTAAGCACCTGGCCACATGGTGCACTGAAAATAACCAGCTCCTCAACACCACCAAAACGAAGGAGCTCATTGTGGACTTTAGGAAAGAGTCAAAAGGCACACATGACACCATCTACATCAATGGAATGGCTGTTGAGCGTGTCCCCAGTTTCAAGTTCCTGGGGATCCACATCTCGGCGGACATGTCCTGGACAACCAACACCTCCTGTCTAGTCAAGAAGGCTCACCGGCGCCTTTACTTCCTGAGGACACTGAGGAAGAATCGGCTTTCCTCAACTATCCTGGTGAACTTCTATCGCTGCACAATAGAAAGCATCCTCACCAACTGTGTTAACGTCTGGTATGGGAGCTGTTCTGTTGCGGAGCGCAAGGCACTGCAGCGGGTGGTGAAAACCGCCCAGCGCATTACTGGGACTCCACTACCTGCCATCGAGCACATCCAGAGGAAGCGCTGTCTGCATCGAGCTCGCAGCATCCTTAAAGACTCCTCTCACCCAGCCCATAGACTGTTTGCTCTTCTGCCCTCCGGTAGGCGTTTCAGGTGCCTCCGGACTAGGACCAGCAGACTAAAGAACAGTTTCTTTCCTAGAGCTGTTTCTTTATTGAACTCTAAGTCTTGCTAACCTCACTCCCCTCATATACTGTTGACTCTCCTCTCCCTCTTCACATTTGCCTTTATTGTATTTGCAATACTGGACTGTTCATTTGCACTACTGACTGTTTATGACAGTAACAGCTGTTTACATATGCATTTGCACTTTATTTTGATGGGATTATGCTCAATTACACTGCTGACTGTTTATTACAGTAATGTGTTTACATATGCATTTTGCACTTTATTTTAACGGGATTTTGCAATATCGTATTTTAACTGTAATATGTAATCATTCTTCACTGCACTTTATTCGGATAGCTTGTGTCCATACTTTATCTGTACTATTTTAAATGTATTGTTACACTGTTATACTGCTCATCTTAGCCTCAGTATCATTGTATATCTATCTGTAACATTTTACTTATAGTAATAGTCATCTGTTTACTATATTAATTGTACATATCTATCTGTAAAAATCTATGCAACCATTATATCTTGCACTTGCCGCTATTGCACTTCTGGTCAGACCTAAACTGCATTTCGTTGCCTTGTACCTGTACTTGTGTAATGACAATAAAGTTGAATCTGAATCTGAATCTGAATCTGAACTCTCTCCTGCTTTTTAAAATCACTTTCTTTATTTGTATGTCAAATGATTCAATTATCCCCTAAGCCGTCCTCTTTACTGTTGCTTCACGAGTTCACACTTACGAATGATCAGAGAGTAAATGGTTATGCGTATTTGGCGTGCTGTCCGGGGGGAGGGCTCCGAGCTCGGAAATTGGGCCTGAACCCAGAGTACTCCCCCGTCTCTGGTTAGGAAGATAGCCATGCAAGTGTGAGGAGATGGGGTGGTGGAGGGATGCTGAAAACTGTCGAGGAATAAGGGTGAGTTGACTGTGAATATTTCTAGGTTTTACTCATGCTGATTGAGTGGATCTGTTCATTACTGATTTATGACAGCTGGTTGGAGTGACTTGATTGCTTGATCATTAGAACGCGTTCCTCCCGAACCTTGTTAATAAAACATCATTTAGTGATTTTTGCGTTCTTTAGCTACGGCAGTTAACCGTTTACTTCCGGCTGCCGTTCCATCAGCAGCTGTTGCTTAAAGTCCCTATAATGACCGCCTTTAACTAACTTAGGATCAATATCAACTTGCTTTCTTCATGATTCATTAATCAACACACGAGTAGGACATCAACACTTTCCTATCGGAAAATTCCGGCATTGCTGTGGTCTTCTTAAGCGCTTGTGAACTGAAGGCGGTATCAGACTTACAGCCTGCTCTGCCTCCTCAGTGTTGGCCATTGAGTTCTCGTTGCCCTTTTCTGTAGACACCACTAAACTGACTTCTTCTCCTTGGACGTGACCAAACAAGATGGGCGTAGGCAGTCCGTTCTTGTTACGAAGGAAGGGGGGTCCTCGTTCAGCTCCTGTTTTCAGCTTGCCATCATAAAACTCTTCTGAAGGAAACCTGCAAATGTCTTCATGCTAACATACACGTGCATTTGTTAAACATCAAAGCAAAATGATTTTTTTTTATTCAGATTCGGTTGATTGTTTCTTACCATTCTGTACTGAGTGTCCAGCATTATGGCCAGATCCATGTAGCGTTCAAACAGAGACTGCTGCATGCCCATCTTTTTCACCAGCGCACACTGCACTATCGGCCGTATCTGTTTGTGGTCACCCAGCAAAACTATCTGTAAAGGAAACCAGTGAGATTTTTATTCGATGTGAAGATGCATATGATTGTCGTCCACTCGGCTATATACACTCAGAATTACTATAAAGTGCATAGTATATAATAGGGGTGTAACAATACCCTCATGTCACGATTCATATCACGATACTGAACTCACAATACGATATTATTGCGAAACTAAAAATGTACTGTTGATTAAAATGCTAAATTTGATATTATGGTGGGTGTAAATGAACACCCCAATGCACAGGGCAATAGTGACACCAGAATAAAAATATTCATGATTCTGAAGTTGAAAACAGAATTACTTTAGACAAATATTCACTGACAAGATATATTTAAAATAATGTAGGCCACTTTTTTATTGGTAACATAAGACATTTGGCATTATCAGGACCGACAAATATTCCCCCATTGCATTGTTATACATTATATTCAACATTATATTTAGTAGTTTAATGTAGTACTGACACTAAACACTCTGTAAACTGATTTTTTTCTTACATAGTAATTATTATTTTGGGTGAACTATACACAATAGCTATATATTGTCACTATGCACGAAACATATTGTTTCATTTTTTGTATTGCGATATATCGTGACACGATATTGTTGCACCCCTAGTATATAATCTTTACAGCCAACTAGCTTGTGTAAAAAAAATACAGTGTAAAAAAACATTATGCACGGATAAATATTACAATGTATTCTGCATTGTTGTCAGATAACCTCATTATATGCATGTTTAAGGTTTGAATCTCGGATATAAAAACTGTTATTTTGCATTTACAATCCAATTTTTTCAGAGTCAAGAAAGATATGTTAGGGAGAAAATTATATAAGGAATGAAATCTTTAGTAAAAAAATTCACTTTTTTTTAGGGAACGGGGCACTTTTGGACAGACTTGGAGACATGTTGCAAATCGCAAGTCTTCTCCACCTGCCAGAATCTGCTGTGTTTTTTGTTTAGTTTAAAACAGAAACCGATGATGATGATGATGATGATGATGATGATGATGATGATATGTCATCCCCGAGCTCACCTGCTGTGGATTGTAGGAAACTAAAGGGATGAAGGCCTCTGGCTCTGTTGCCATGGCACATTCATCAATGAGTATCTGCCGGAAATCCATGACCTCCCGGATCTCGGGTTTCAATGCTGAAGCGCAGGTGCACAGAACTACATCACACTTCCTGATCTCATCCTGACGAGCTTCCTTCAAAACGGCTTTGTAGCTGCAAAGACGCATTTTGGAAGTCATACATATTTGTATACAACAAACGGATTTGTTTGGTGCATTCAAATTCACACAAAAACAAACAAAAAAATCTGTAAATTACCAAAGTAAAGTTTCTTAATTCCACTTTTTCCAAGTGTTTTCCAACACATTTTCCCTTATTAGACATTATATCTTATTAGGCTTATTATTCTATCGTCATGCTTCATGCCTGAACTCAGCAACTCAACTCTGCATTGATAGTCCAGGATTGAGAAACACTGGACTATAAAGATATTGTTGACATGCACTTGCCATTCAAACATGTACCGAAAAGTTAAGAAAACCTTTACTCAACATGAAAGTTTATCGTTGTTGAGATGGTAGAAAGCATGTCTGGAAATGGAAGCTTGTGAAAAGGTAACAAAACACAACACCACATATAACAGTTTCTATTCTGAATTGTCAAAACAGTGTGCTAACCATATTTTATTGCACATATCTTCAATCTTTTCCCACTGAACATTGTGCCTGACAGCTTTTCATCACATAATATGTTACTAGTTACCTCTGTTTCACATTTGAGTAATCATGACTTGCCATCCTACAGATTATTTTTTGAAATGGCCTCATGGTGGCAGTAAATACAAGAACAGTCTACTACCCTTACATCCACTAAAAGCATACTCTCTACCAACATCACACAGGCATTTATCAACTTTAGTCTTACTCACTCATCTATTCCGTCCTCTGTTAAGCACCCATCCAATATTTTTTCTGAAAAAGGATTTTCAGGTTTACGGACAAGGTACATCAGAGTAATATCCCTGCAACAGAATTAGAAGTTTAATGGGTTTATTCACACACCATCTGATGTAAAGTGCACCACCTACACATGTGGTCATGTTACAATATTATGTTATACTATACTATTATTAGCATTGTCTGCAGACTTCCAGTCAGGATTTAGACCATATCATAGTACTGAGACTCCTCTCATCAAAGTAACAAATAATTTGCATTTATCATCAGGGGCCAGTTGCAACTGGGCACTGATCGTGATTGTATCTCCATATTAGTGTTACCTGATCTTAGCCAACATTTTATATTAATCGACCAGATTGTTTTAGATAGAGTTGAAAATTACATTAGCATTTTTGGAATTGCATTGGCATGGTTCAAATTGTACATCTGAACCTTACAAATTTGTAGTAGTAAATGAATTGTGTGTCATACTGATCAAAAGTTGAGTATGGAGTAACTCAAGGCTCAGTACTAGGACCGTTGCTTTTCACCCTGTACATGCTGGCATTGTCTTGCTTTTTCACTCCCATTTTTGTCCAACTTTTACGCTTAATTTACAGGAAGCTCTTACCTGAGCTCCTCGTTTGGTTTTTCATCACGGAGGGATCTGCGGCAAAGCTTCAGGTGACTGTCCAGGTATGGATATTCACGCATTTCCATCTGATCACAGTAGATTCTCAGAGGCTTTAGGACTCCCCTGAGTTTTAGCAACTGCTCTGGGTCACAAGATCAACAGTAAACTGTTTAACAAGTAAAATAGAGCCTGAAAAATACTCTATGCATACATGGAAATGCAAATGCTGCTCACAAGTTTGATTTTATTTGGCATTGCATTCTAAAAAGAGTCAGAATCCAATTAATAAAAATAAATTGTCTCTTTTCATGCTCAGTTTTCTTTTTTTAGTAAATACAGCACACAATTGTCCACATGTTTACATATGTTTGCACACTGTATGTTTCTGGCTGCCTAGCTATATTTGTATGCATAATCAGAGGGTCTGCTATCTATAAAAAAAAACACTATACACAATTCACCTGCAACAATGTCCACAGACTTGTTCGAAGGTCCACAGTACAGGATGGCAGGCTTTTTGGGGGGTTTCTGATCAGGGTTTGATTTGGAAGATTCAGAAGTGGCCAGAAAGTCTTTGTTCTTCATGAAAAACTGGTAAACAATGTGAATACCAACCACTGTTTTCCCTGTACCTGTGGATGAAAAATGCTATGGTGTATGGCACGAGGACACAAAACAAAACACACCATCTTTATCAAGACTGCAAATCAGTCCATTATAAATTATATTTTTAGAGTTGTATTTGACTATTCTACAATGGCATTGGATTTACTGATTCATTCATTCATTCATGTCCATATAAAAACACTAAGACATACAATTGCGGTATAAACCCTCACATATGAGCAATAATGTTAGTGTAAACACGATTCACATCACTCAGGAACAAAATGAGTCTGTAATGGTGAAATCAAATATCGATTCAGGCAACTTGCAACAAGAAAGATATAATTCAGATTTCCTTAATGCTGAATTTGTTTTCCCAACAAACTAAAGAAATGTACCCTGTAATATTGTGTAGGGGAAGTTCAGGATGTTGCTGTTCCTGGAGATGTATATTTAAAAATGAATAAGCACCAAAATGTTGAATTTACACCTGAGATAAGCATCTTTCATTTTCTTGAGTACTGCACATGCAGCATTCATGTTGGCTATCGCCAATGCGTTTCGATACACGTTTTTAACAATTTAAGTTCTTTTCAACTTCATTCGGCATTATAAAATGCAGCGCTCATGTTTGAAGGGTAAAAACAGTGAACGGGGTGCAGTTGTCAAAAACATTCATTTAGACTGTGTTTACAAGAGAAAACATTTTTTTTTAAAGTGCAGCACACACAAAAACACTTGAATGCCCCTTATTCACATGACACAGCAGTTGAAGTTTCTCAAATAAAAGCATATTTTTACTTCAAGTGATTGTAGATATCCACTTTATTCAGCTCTGTATTGATTAGCTACTGACACTGACTGAGAAACCATAACAACTTCCAAATGATTCAATGAACTGCAAACCCCTTTGGCGAAAATGATCGATGAATCGTTTAGATTGAATTGTTAATGATTTTAATCTTTAATGATTCATAGCCATCACTAGTTTTAAATATACGACAGAAATACTGGAGGACACACATTGTACTGTAAGCTATTTTAATAGCCTACCTGGTGGGCCTTGAATCACAGTAAAAGGTTTCTTCATAGCTTCCTCAACAGCTTTCTGCTGGCTCTTATTCAGAAGTGGCATGTTCAGGCTCTCGTCCACATCGTACAATTTGAACTTTTCTTTTCTGATTTGATGATCAGCATCTAATTCAACACAAGAAGGTTTTAACCACGTTAACACATACATGAGATTTTCATAGAATATCTCATAAACCACTTTCACGTTGCATGATTTACTTAAATGCTGGAAGGATGGATGCACACAAGTTGATCGGGCGAATTTTTCTGTCCGAGCCCAGCCCGCGTCCGACAGAGCAGTAACGTAGGCTACGTTATACGTTAACCGAACCCGAGCCGAGCCCGACAGGCATAAAGATATTTATGTCCGAGACCGACAGTTAAACATTTTTTTTTGTTCACATACTAATGACACATGCACATTTGTTTTTGTGGAAAGCCCGCCTTTATTAAGCAACTGTAGGAAGGCATTCAGAAATGTCAACAAAATGAGCGCATCAGCGCGCACGGAGCAACAAGCGCTCTTAACACAGGCGCGCATGCACATGTTACGTTGTCACGGCTACATAAACAAATTTCCGCACACAGGAAGACAGATGTTATGGTAATATTTTACATGTAGGCCTATTTTAATCACAAAAACGAATGTTTGCATCAAGTGAAAGGCAAGCATCAGGCACATTGGCTACCTACATAATAAGGTGTTTTAAATTTTAAATGTTCAATGCCTTATTGCGCTGATGTGACCGAACCCGAACATAATTTCTAAATATCTGTCCGAACCCGGCCCTGCCCGGCGGGTCCCGTCGGGCTCGGGTCGGGTATCCATCCTCTATTTATGACACTGGAGCCCCAGGCCTATAATCTAGTGCTGTGGCCTTCTGTTGATCGTGAAATTGCATGATTTATAAATTGCATGGCGGGCCACATATGATATATTTTAATAGACAAGTTTGAAATTCATCATCAGACGCCAGGCTTTAGACATCGGTAGCCTACTTCATAGTGTACAATAAAATATGCTCTTACATAATTTCATTCACCATTAGAAAATGGTGTAACTTATGGGAACAGTATCCTAACGACTATAACAGTGAGACCCAGCAACTTTTTACTAGCTAGAACCTTTTATTAATCCTGCAAAACATTTCTATTTGAACTGTTCAGGCATGCATTTGTTCGGCTGCAAGGACTCATGTGTTAATGTGAGTTAATTGTCTGACTATTTATTTTTGAATTTCAAATAGCCTGATACCATTGTACTACATAGATGGATATAGTTTGCATTAAACCATCTGCTTTGAATACATTTGCCATTTTGCTTCACTCACCATCATTCAGTTCTTCAAGTTGTTGTCTAGTGGCAACATTTTTCACCAGGTTATTAGCCAGTCTTAGGTTTGCAATTGCTTGTTCCCTGAGCCTGCAAAAACATTGCATTAGTTACAAACCATGTATATATTTGTGAATAAATCTGAAATATATCAGCTGGATGAATGATCACTCACAAAAATGGAATTTTTTTGGGAATTACTTCAATGGTGAATTTGGTTCCCTCTGCATTAACCTCGGCTGGGATGTAGCTCATAGATCTTTGTGTGATCTGAAAATGAATCCGGTCTTCATTGTCTGTATTCTTCTGTTTCTTTGGTTTTCTGGTTACTGCGTGTGCAACCCATGTGAAAGGTAGTGAACCCTGCAGATCTGAAACTGCAGAACCATGCAAATGTTTTGCATCATTCTCAACGGTCTCTGGTTTCTGGTGTCTTAGTCTGATGCACAAGAAGGAGTTCCTGAGGTCAAACTCCAGAGACCATTCCTTTTTTTGAGTCTTAGTTATATTAAAAAACCCTTGGAGATTTGTTTCATCCCCGCTCCAATTTATCCGCACATTCTCTAAGATGACACTATTGTTTTCTTCCAAAGCATTGTAAGCGGTGTCTATCTGACATAGTCGTCTCCAGATGTTCTGGTAATCATTGTAGCTCTCATAGAAAGTCTTAGATGCATTGCATTCCTCTTTTGAGAAGCACGCAGTGGGGTTTCTCGTGTGGTCCAAACAGATCTCAAAGCATTCATTAATCTTGAGCAGTAGAACTACAGGAACTGGTAAGCCATCTTTGAGTTCGGTCCCAAGTTGCACCTGAACAACCGTGCCTAACGCCAGCTCCATGGTTAGTTCCTTATAGTGGGGTTGCTCCTTTGAACAATCCTTACTTTTCAGCCTTTTATTTTCTTCAATCGCCCCTCTTTTTATGTCTCGGAGGCATTGCTCAGTCTTCACCCAATCCTGCTGTTTTACGGCAGATACCAGTCTTTTCCACAGTATACTTGCCACTGGGGTCACATTCTTCATGGGCTTTGAAGGGTCTGAAATCTTGAATAATTTGCCGAAGGAATACACTCTCCTCTTCCAATGAAGAGTCATGGAGTTCTCGTCCTCATTGTATCTTGGCTGATCCACAACTTTGAGATGCTTGTACATGATAGTAATCCCCTCTAACATAGGATCCAGAGGAAACGATATTGTGAATTCATGCCCCTGCGGAGTGATCTTGTCCACTACTGCGAGCTTGACCACATCTTTGGGTTCAAACTGAACTTTTGTTAGTCTCAAAAGCTGGGCTTCCTTGTCTTCTGCCTCCATTCCAGACTGACAAAACCTGTTGATTTCAACTTGCGTGTAGTCAGATTGCCTAAGGATTTTCTTAGAGAGCGCAGTGTGCAGAAGTCTCTGCAAGATAAGGTCCAGGTAACGCCTCATAGGAGATGACGCCCAGGTGTATGCGTCAAGCTGTAAATCATAGTGACCCAACCTGGACTCTGTCGAGGAGCACGAGCGAAGTATGACGGCTTTCTTCTGAATGTCACGAAACTCCCGCACCATGGGGATAAATGTCGGATGGATTTCATCTGAAAAGATTAACTGCATCAGATTATAGTAGTCTTTTCTCTGTGCAAACGCTTCGATCTTGTGAAATATGGAGGTGAAAATGTTCAATGATAAGTCTGCATGCTCCATATTGTCATTGGACCAAACATCCTCCTCACTATTTTCAGTATCTACTTCGCAGATATTTGAGAAGCAAAGTGACATGGGAATTAGGTCAATGTATTTCTCTCTAAACTGTTTCAGTTGTTCTGGGTCCGGCTCCCGGTGGCACCTCAGTGGTGTGAGATCTTTTGTGCTGTCTGTAGATATGAGTTCCTCGGCGGCGGCACTGTTGTAGAGATTCATTAGTTCCTCTACCATGGCGTGAGAGTAACTTTGCCCTGCCTGCCTCCCAAATGGCCATCCACCTCCCAGTCTGCATTTGCGGTGCACCTCGGAGAAACGGTAAGCAACAGCTACACACTCCTCCACACATGAGACCCGCAGAGGCTTTGTGTCATCCGAGTTGTAGTACTTCTGAATAATTTGGTCTGCCTCTTCATACGACATCCGTCTGTCAGACTTAATGCGGGTTAGAGCAAAATGCGGGCGGTTTAGTATTTGGCTTGTTTTCTTGTCAATGTCTATCAGCAAGGATATGGCTTTCCGATCTTTACTAGGCATCAAACTCAAGTAGTCTTTGCTCAGATCTCTGGAGAACATGAAGGCCGTGTCTTCCTTCTCTGAAGTGTAAATTGTTCTGCCGCGCTGTCTAGCGTATTTGTCGTGCTCGCTATCTTTGGTAATGTAACTCGCGACGTCTGTGATGTGAACACCAATCTGGTAATCACCCGTTTTAAGCTCAGTCACGCTAATGCCGTCATCCAGGTCTTGAGCTGTAGTTGGGTCAATGGTGAAAGTGATAATTTCACACAAATTCTTTCTTTCTAAAGCCTTGTCATCTTCAGGTTCAGGTGGTGTGAATGGTGGAGGTGTGTCTATAGAGCCAAGTTCAATGCCTAGCATTTCAGGCAAAGCATCTCTCTCTGGAATTACTTTCGTAACCACACCAAGAGGGAATTTTTTCAGATTGTCCCATTTTAAAACCTTGACAACTAACATTTGTTTCTCAGCTATGTTAACAAATTCCTTTGTAACCCAGCGTCCGTATTTGTATTGTTTTACTTCAATTTTGTCCCTATACTTTTGAACTGTACGTATTCTGGTCATGCGTTTGCTAACGGGTGTAAAAAATTCAGGATTGTCTTCCACCATCTTACAGATGAAGGTTAATGAGTTTTCATCTCTATTTATTAATCCAACGACCCTGCCTTTTATCTCCTCATCTTCCCGCAGACACATTTCTCTGCTCAAGATCTCTACGCAGACTTCATCTCCAGGAAAAGATCTGCCAACATTTTCTCTTCCAGAGATTTTGATAGAGAGCATTGGTTCATCAAGAGGCCTGGCATACGCCTGGTCATGTCTTTCTATTTCAAGTTTACAGTGTTTAAAGACATCTGGATTGGTAGTCAAAAGTTTTTTAATATCTTTCTTGCAGAGTTGCAGATCAAATTCAGACTCAGACTCCAGCATTTCAAAGAGGGTTTTGCAAACGGTCTCGGCGTTATTAACCTTTATGTTGCTGCTGCTAGCAGAGTCAGGTCTCCATGTATGTCCTGTTTGGAAACACAAATCAAGTCATTATATGGGCACTTAAAGGAACACGCCGACTTTTTGGGACTTTAGCTTATTCACCGTATCCCCCATGCAGAGTTAGATAAGTACATACACACCATTTTTATCTCTGCGTGCCGTAACTCTGTCTGACGCACCCACTGCTAGCCTAGCTTAGCACAAAGACTGGAGGTAAACGCCTCCAGCTAGCATACTGCTACCAATAAGTGACAAAATAACGTCACGTCACCCTTCCCCTTACGTTCAGGACAAGAGTGTGAACTCAACCCTCTCATGCACGCGCGGGTGACAGTTGGTCTGAAGTGATGGTTAGGATAGTCTAGTTGGAAAAGTTTAAAATATTAGTATTTTTCTTACAAACTCTTATCGTTTCACTTCAGAAAGACATTAATCCCTCCATTGATCGGATGGATTACAGTAGTTTTTGCAGTATGTGCTGTTTCATGCTCCAACTTTTAGGAACACATGAGCATGCATATGTGTCTTCCCAGTGATTATTATTATTATTTTTATCATATAATTTTTATTGTTGCAAACTGCATTTTTACATTTTATACCACCCTACCCAGCCCCAACAAAGCGATCCCCAATCTGATCAACAAGACTTCTGAAGATCAAGAAAAAAAAAGAAAAAAAAGGAAAAAACAAACAAACATATCCAAACATTAATATACACCTACATATAAGCAAGGATACATGCATAATTGAGATGATAATATTAGTTATAAAAAATAAATAATAAAAACATATACCCCCGCTCAATCCACGTCTAAGGTTTGTAAGTAATTAAAGAATGTAATAAATTGTTGCCATTTTTTTGAAGAAAGATTCCCCCCTACCTCTAATATTGTACTTAATTTTTTCTATTTATTTTTTATAAAAACCTTAATTTGTTTTAATCTGAAGAAGGAAAGCCGTATAGCCTACTTCTCGGATGGCGTAAGGGGAAAAGATTAGTAAATGGTGAGTATCACATTTCTGGATCAACTGGATTTTTTTTTTTATAATATAGCAAGAAACATGGTTTCCTCTTAAGATTCATCAGTGGAAAGAAAGACAAAAATAGAAGAGGAACAAGAGGAAGAAGCCAAGCAAGATAAATAAGGGGACAAAACATGCTACTTTCTGTCAAGACTTAAAGCATTTGAAATGAATTGTTGATTAAAAAAAGCAGTGTTTGTTTTGAATTAAGTTGTTTTTCAAGTAAAGGTTTCCGAGTCAATGATATTATATTGTATATTTTTTTTGCACTTACCCTGTTACTTTTCCCAATATTTAAGAAAAAGTTGCAATAGTTTTAGTTTTCAGTGCACTTTTGTTTAAAAGATTGCTGTATCGATCGGCCCAATGAAGGCATACAATAAGCGGTTACTGTCTTTCCTCGTGGCAAAGTAATTTGATTAAATTAAATACTTTTTCTCATGTATTAACTCGCTATATTTCACCTGACTCCATAAATTAAAAAGGTTTTAACGATATCTGTGCATCATTAAATTTGAGTGAATGTTTGACTATTCTTTTGAACTCTTTACTGAAAATAAGTCAGTTAGAATAAAATCAAATGTTTACAATTTATTATGTCAGGTAAATGTATCACGCCAATTTCATAATCAGTTCAAAGATAATCAATTCAATAACATCAAATGCTCTGGAATAAAGAGAAGAGATGTGAACCTGACATTTATGAAGTTGAGAGTCTTGGTCACTCTCAGCATCACGGGCTAATTTGAGTTACAAATCACCCCGAGCCTCTTGTTGCATTTCATTATACAGAAACTTCTTTCACATCTGCTAACAATGGGAATTTGCATTCAGAGGTTACACACCTTTTGAGAGCAGGAGAGCCTGAAGGTCACACTCTCCTGTGTGCAAGACATTTCTAAACTAACTTTATTACCTTCTGGTTTACTTCTTTGGGAATGAGACATTTGTACCAGTCGCACTGAGACATTTCAAATGATACCAAATGATACCAAACATGTATACAACTATATGATAATTGTTCACATTTAAACCATATTTTTGGTGTATTTCAGGTGATCTCAGCGTGAGAGAGAGAGGGAGTTGGGGAAGAGGGAAAGAGAGATGTATTCTGAGGTGAGACTTTTCATCTCAAATGGCGATGCTAACTTCGCAAGAGAGAGTTCAGATGTTCATTTACAGTAAGGTCCTTTCTTTGTCTCTCCTCAACCAGACTGCCCGGCATTTCCTAATAAGTCCATACAGTATGTAAACAAAAAGTAAACGATAATTGCTCCCGAATGTAAGATTGTTGTATCATAATAGTAGAATAAGTACCTCTTCTATAATACTCACAGTATAAATAATTAGTTAATTCTCCTGGTTGTTACCCCTATATTCCCTAAACTTTACATATTGTTCTCTTATGCTTGCATGTAAGTACTTTATAGGTACACTATAATTACGGAAAGTTACACTGTAAAAAAAATCGCTTTAATTACACAGTACTTTCCGGGCTGTAATCTAAAGCGTTACCAAATATTAGTAAAAGTAAAAAGTAGCTCATTTAAATAACATCAGAGTAAAAGTTACTGAGTTACTTTTTTAATAACAGCGTGTGTGTGTGTGTGTGTGTGTGTGTGTGAGGGGGGTGTCGGGTTGTAAAGGAATGAGATAAGCACAGAAAAACATCAAAGTGCGTTCTAGCACTTACACCATATCCCATTTTTAAAACATGAGTTTATAGGAAAATGTGTACTTACCTACTTAATACAGTAATAGTCAGGGTCACTCTGAACAAGTATCAATTATAAGATTGACCTAAAAAGGAAAGCTTTTTATGAGTGTTTGATTAGGCAATAAGTGCTAAAATGTAAATGACAAATGACTAAATCTAAATAAACGTACCTTTTCGGAACCGAGAGGAAGCCAGGAATTAAGGAATTAATAGCCTTCCTATTAATGAACTACTGAGAGTGTATAAATCCTAAGGGAGTGCCAGAGAGTGATGCTGTGTTGATGTGATCGAGCATTACGCACTGCCTTGTCTGCTTGCACCTGCTCCACCGGTCAACAAAGGGAAGGTTGTCATATCAACAGCCACTGGCGTTTTGAAAGTGTGTGCAAGTTTAACTGTTTAGAGGTGTGCCACACCTGCAGTTGTGTGCCAGTTGAAGCGTCGTCATCCGAGATTTAAGGATTCCTACAGATAACCGTATGACTACACAAGGGCTGCGTCAGAAAACTGAACAATGCTGCACTCCTAGGTCGGAAGGAATGCAATGTTCGTTTCACTTCCTTTTTCCTGCTGACACTTCGTCTGATAGGTTTTTTGAAGGAAGCATAGATGCATCCTCCGCTGCCTTTGATATCACACACTCCTGCGCTTTCCGTTCTGTGACAGTTGAGCTAGAAAAATACAGATTGCGTCTGAAAGTTGAGGATGATCGTCAGTTTGTGTAAATGTACATTTTTGTTTTCCACCTTTGATGTCATTTCTAGCGAGACATTACTGTTGTAGTCATTAAAGCTGCAGTCGGCAAGTCTGGCAGATTGAGGGGACTTACTGTACGTACACACCGCCCGCCGACTTGATGACGCTTTAGCCGCTCTGACGTAACAGCGGGAGAAGAGGAGTGTCACAACATGAAATGTTAACAGAAAAAACAAGCAATACATTGACACTAAACCTTTTATAATGACAGCATTTATGGTCACATTTGGTCGGGGAAAAAAGAATAAATAGCTACTATTATTATTATTATTATTATTTGCATCTAGTGCAATTGGCAGAGGTGGAAAGTCCAGGGTTCAGAAAGTAAAAGTCCTGCCATATGTTTATTCCACCCATGAACTCAGTCAGCTGATTTCACTAATTAGTTCTATCTCCTGGCTGAAAAACTGTGCTAATTAGCAAATCCAGGTGATTGGAACAAAATACTGAGGAGGACTTTTACTTTCTGAACCTGGACTTTCCACCTCTGGCAATTGGTCAAATCGGTCTTACCATGCGCAAATGAATTGCATTCGATTCCCGCTTAAAACGAGCGTTCGTAAATGTTTCCAATAAAAGTTGTGCTCATCCTCAAATGTGTATCGTGGATCATTATGGATCATCGCGAAGTTGTTGTGTTTGGTGCTGCTGTATTGTATTTGCGGAGAAGACGTCAGACTTTGATATTTTGTTTTGGTAGGAACGAACATCGTATGTTTCTCCGGAATCAGCCAGCGCGAAGGACGTCTATATTCCGATTGGTTGCTGGCGTTTTGCCGCTGAACCGCGTCATAGCTCATTACCATAAAGTTGAGCTACTTTCAACTTTCTGATTGACGCTCTGGTCGCTCAAAACGCTACGCAGATGGATTTGACGCTCCTTGCAGCTGAGAGAAGCCAGCTTCCATTGAAAATGAATGACTTCCGGTAGCTTTGGAAGCTCAAGTCGGCGGCGGTGTGTACGTACAGTTAGCCAAAATGTTCATGCCTCCCCCACTACCACCGAGCTTCGTGCTCATCAGTGCGTGTGCACCAGATTTTCTGTGAACGCCCACGTCTCTTCAGCATCAAAGCATCATTTTCTTTTCCTTGGTTGTTTTGGACCTCCTAGCTCTGGTTGTTAACCAAGAAATTGGAAGCTTGTTAGTAGATTTTCTCTCCGCCATCACGCTTCGTACAACCCAACACACCTGCGAACTTCAGGCGTGTGCATGTGATATTGTAACGTGCGTGAGGGGGGATCTGTGGCGCTTGCACGAACTGTGATTGACAGTCAGATCTCACACAGCCCTGCGCTGACTGGACCAGAAGAACCGGGAGCGTGGATTTTTGCAAAACAAATAACAGTCTCCAGCTGGAGATAGAAGCGCGGGTTTTATGTTGTTCTGTCGGAGCCTAGTGTCGGTTTCAGTGAATGTGATCAAAAAAATCTTGCCGACTTCAGCTTTAAATATTCAATTTTGCATCTGAAAGTTGCGGATGATCGTCAGTTTGTGTAAATGTACATTTTTGTTTTCCACCTTTGATGCAATTTCTAGCGAAAATTTACTATAGTCATTAAATATTTACTTAGTTTTCTCTAAAGCTCGCTCCATTTTGCTGTAGATTATTATATTATTATTATTTAACCGTTACGCTGTCTCAGAAGTCTGCCTAAAATCAGTTTCGTATGGTACCTTCGTGTGCAAACGCTGCCTGCAAAGTCATTGCTTGATAAGGCAACGAAGCAACAAGCCACTAAGTTTTTGGACTCGGCGCTGTCAGAAGACGCACTGGTCATAGGCGGAGATTAACTTTTTAAAAATTCTATTATCGTCACATTTATGAATTACATTAATCATGATCGCATATTATCAATTCAAAAATGTAATTAAAAAAAAGTTTAGTTGCCTAGTTTGCATCACTAGATATACCAGTCGGTCGCTGAACATCATAAACCAGTTGTCTAGTACTTAAAGGGCACCAATTATGCCCCTTTTTACAAGATGTAAAATACGTCTCAGATCTCCTAAGTTTTAATTTAACTCAAAATACCCAACAGGTCATTTTTTTTTTACAGCATGTTAAAATCACCTTTTGGGGGGTGAACTAAACACGCCGTTTTTGTGAGTGTCCGTTTAAATGCAAATTATCTGGTGCCTGTAATATCAGAGCCCGTCTACGGAGAGCCTGGCCACTCCCTATTAAGTCCTATTGTGCCGAATTTTGGTTGTAGTTCCACCAGAGTTCCACTGGGGGCGATCGTCCGTGTGCAAAATGAATAGGAGTCTATGGAGTTAGATGGCTAAATTTGTCCCTTTCACCCGATTGCCGTTGAGAAATCTCAGATTTGATTGTAGGTTTTGCAAGTTCAACATGGGTTATAGGTCGAAAGTTGAATGAACGAGTACTTATGTTAATAAGTTAATTCTACTAAACACAAAAGATGAAGCGTCTGTATTACTCCAGAAAATCTTGCCGACTTCAGCTTTAAATATTCAATTTTGCGTCTGAAAGTTGCGGATGATCGTCAGTTTGTGTAAATGTAAATTTTTGTTTTCCACCTTTGATGCAATTTCTAGCGAAAATTTACTATAGTCCTTAAATATTTACTTAGTTTTCTCTAAAGATCGCTCCATTTTGCTGTAGATTTGCTGTTTAGTACTTAAAGGGCACCAATTATGCCCCTTTTTACAAGATGTAAAATACGTCTCAGATCTCCTAAGTTTTAATTTAACTCAAAATACCCAACAGGTCTTTTTTTTTTTTTTTTTACAGCATGTTAAAATCATCTTTTGGGGGGTGAACAAAACACGCCGTTTTTGTGAGTGTCCCTTTAAATGCAAATTATCTGGTGCCTGTAATATCAGAGCCCGTCTACGGAGAGCCTGGCCACTCCCTATTAAGTCCTATTGTGCCGAATTTTGGTTGTAGTTCCACCAGAGTTCCACTGGGGGCGATCGTCCGTGTGCAAAATGAATAGGAGTCTATGGAGTTAGATGGCTAAATGTCTCTTTCAACCGATTGCCGTTGAGAAATCTCAGATTTGATTGTAGGTTTGGCAAGTTCAACATGGGTTATAGGTCGAAAGTTGAATGAACGAGTACTTATGTCCTTTCGATTTCTTACAGGTTGAGTTGCTGTTGCCCATAACACGCTAGCATTCTGCTAATGAACGCTGATTGGTCAGTGAAGGACTGATTACGACCAGAGATACCGCTTGATGGCATCGTGGCATCCGAAGCGGGACAAGAATGTCTTCTAGCAAAAACTCATCTAGCTCGTGTGAAATGAAAAATGAAATGAAAATGAAAATGAAATACACTTTATTGTCCCCAAGGGGAAATTTGTGTTGGACTCAATGTCAAGGAAGGATCCTCGGAAGCCGGAATTTCGATGATGCTACGTGATCGACATCGTCGAAGGACTGTTCCAATGTCAAGGATCCTCGGAATTTCAACCAAGGACAGAGTCCTTCGTTCTGAAAATTTCTCATATCAGAAAAGGATGCATATGTGTATCCTTCGCGCTCCCAAATCCCACAATCCTATGCGCGCAGCTTTGCTATCTTGTTCAAAAAAGTGGGACAATTTAAAAACCAAGTAGCCTACAAGGTGGGAGAAAAGTATGGAAATAATTGTTTATGCACATTTTAAAGTAACACTAAGTATCTTTTCAACCTTCATAATATATTTCCAAGACCCTTGTGATGGTACATCGACTTAAAATAAGTTAAATGACACGTCTGCCATAGCCTGACATGGTCTGTATCGCTTTTACTGGCACTATGTAACTTCGGGTTTCGGGTCGGAACCCGTGCACAAAAAGAACTACAAAATTCGAGTGCTTTACGGCATACGTCACTCCCCCCACCACTTCCTCAAATTCGGACGCTTTTGTAAGCGTAAATCATGCATCATACTGTAACAATTTACCTTACACTAAAAGAGTAAGGGAAAAGTACATCACGCAAAACATAAACGGGTGGATCTGATACCTGGGGTGATTACAGACAGCAACCAGCTTACTTTTGGTTAAGAAACCCCTTAAATCAACAAAATAAACAAGCAATCATACATGTATAAACTTAAAATAATTGTACATTAACGAAAAGTTCACAATACTCAGGTTCAACAACGTGTATTGACAGATATATAAGGTTTATACACGTCGGGCAACACAGAGTTATTCAGCGCTGGAGGCGCGGCCGCGCTCCGATATACATCAAACAAACATTGCAACTCAATTCCACGCACATTTAAACCCCAGAAACCCAATGTCCCAGCAGATCAAATACTCAGTCAATCAAACATAAATTGTCCGGACTGAACTAGATGTCCTCCGCGCAGAGAAGGGAAAAACAAAACAAAACAAAAATATACCGGGCGAAGCGTGGCGAGACGCCGCAGTCAACACATTTCCTCCATGAACTCACGCAACCTCGCCACAGTCTGTTTAGCCGCCGGGATGCTGTAGTAGTCCATAAAAGCCCGCGTATAATCCACAAAAAGTCAGTTGAATTCCTCAGGCCACCTTTACACAGAGCCCGCTAAACTCCGACCGCTTCCCCGATTGCACTCCAGAGTACCCTCCTCCACGTCACTTCCCTATTCTCCTTTTTGAAAGTTATCCGGTGGCAAAAAATAATAAAAAACAAAGAAAAAGTCCTTATAACAATCCGTGCTTACATCATAGGCATTTGACACAACAGTTAATTCTTTTTTTCTTTACATGTGAAGGAAAAACAATACCACAAAGCATGTTTACCATCACCTCAAAAAATCTGTACATGAAAGCAGAATAGGTGACTATTACAATACTCTACCTTGTATGTGGCCATTGTTGATTCCAAAGCCGGTGCTGGAGATCAACAGCGAGCGTGCGCGTGCGTGTGCGACAGCCAGGCTGCGGTAGGCTAAATTATTTACGACAGCGCTAATGGACAATTCAGCTTCCAACCAGTAGGGCGACCGCAGAGGAAATGTTACTTGGTGTTACTTTAACCCTTTCATGCATGAATTATGATAACCTCAGTCAGGATTTTTGTCCTATGTGTTTGTTTGTATTGCTCTTAGGGCAAGGAAAAGTTGATTTGACTTTTTTTTTTTATTATTTTATTTTTTTTACAAATTTTTCAAAGAGATTTTCAGATGTCCACTTGAGTTCAATTGCTGTACAGCAACCGAATCCGTAGCACTTCCATTTCTGCGCCGAAAGCGGACATTTTCACGGGTTTCTGTGCAACGTCATCACATAGATGCGCGCGCAACTAGGCGGCAGAAAGCAGCACTCTTTACAGCAATTCTAGCAGAAACAGAGATGACACGGAGCTGTTGTGCTGTAAACTACACTAACCGCCAAAAAGATGGATTCAAAATGTAAGAAATCAATACTTTTATTCATCAAGGATGAATTAAATTGATCAAAAGTTACAGTAAAGACATTTATAATGTTACAAAAGATTCTATTTCAAATAAATGCTGTTCTTTTGAACTTTCTAGTCATCAAAGAATCCTGATAAAATATGTTTTTATCATTACCATATTAGACTGGATTAATGATGCTGAAAATGCAGAACTCGGCATAACACCTGTTAGCGGTTTTGCCTCTTTAATGCGCGCGCATCCAGTATTGTTTGTATACAAGAAACCCGTCTATAGCCTGTTCCATTTACGTGTTCTCCTAATGCTAAAGAGGAGCCTCGCCTCTGAAGGAAATTACTTGGAAGGACCAGTCCTGCCAAGGAAGTATCCTTGACATTGAGAAACACAGTAATTCTCTGGTAAAATTAAGTTCAGTTCCAGTTTCCTTGAAACACACTGGCCCCGTTTCAAGAAGAGGGCGGAGCTTCAAGAGCTCGTGCGCGTCCGTGTCAGGACGATCTCATCTCAGGGAATGATGTTATCAGACCAGAAACTGTCAGAGGTGTTCAGTTTGACATGGCGTTGGACAATAATGCCTTCAGAGCCAGATAATAAATGCTGCACGGAGATAGAACAGGTATATTTGGTTTAATTACGGTTAACTTTGCCTTTACCCACTATTAGTAGTGTTGTAGCGGACCCGTGCGAATGATGGCCAAAAATGTACTGACGACTTTTATTATGTTAATTCTACTAAACACAAAAGATGAAGCGTCCGTATTACTCCAGAAAATCACCGTAAGATCTGAATAAACACAGTATAAGTGCGCATTAAAGTCTTATCTATAAACTCTCTCTCCCTTAGCTATTAACATAGGCTACACAGCTAATTACACAAAAACACTCGATATTCAGGGGGTTCTTAATTAACGGATATCCGTAAAACAACTCATCAGAGTTGTAATAATAAGAGAGTTGTAAGAACTGTAATAATAACCATTTCATTACTGCCGTGTCCAGTATAGGCCTAATCGGTCCAGAAGCTGGATCACGAACAGTTAGTAGCTACTGATCCATCCTCGTAATAATGTTTTAGCAAAGCCTGCTTTACGGCCCCTTGTTCACAACAGTCTGATGTAAAATGATTCGCGCAAACATAAACCCAGGTAGGGTGACCAGATGCGAATGGTTGAAATTCGGGACGGGTGGGGGGGGGGGGGGGGGGGGGGGGGGTGTAGTGTTAAAAAAAAAAAAATTTAAACACCGCGCGCTGGTGACGCCTGCTGGTCAAACGATATAAAATTACTTGTCAAATAAATTAAACATAATGAAACATTAATTTGAGTTGAAATTGTTTTATTAGCATCTAAAGATTGAAGTGATGCATTATGCATATCTAAATTCGCGCCTTCGGTATCTTAGAAATAAAAGATAACAAAAAAAGATGCCGCAGCCGCAGCCCGCAGCCAATGAGCCGCCGGCCGGCGGGGGCTGGCTCATATATCATAATACACTGGCTGCTTTTGGCTGCGGCATCTGTTTTTGTTTCTTTTTTTCTAAGATAAAAAGAAACTCAACCTCCACGGACAGTTTTTAATGTTTATCATACAAGTTTTATTCAAGATTTTGTATAAGTATAATTTTCGGGACAATTAGGGCCGGATTCGGGATTCGGGACAACAGCTCAGATTTCGGGACTGTCCCGAATTTTTCGGGACATCTGGTCACCCTAAACCCAGGTGAGTAGGCTAAAGTATTTTATTGAACAGACTGCGATATGTATCTCTCTAACAGAGTTAATTGTAAATCATTATCTATTGTGAAGGCTCATTTCATAGGATTATTAGCGCTTATCTGGAATTTATTTTCAAGGAAGTCTCTATTTACAGGTAGCCTAAAGTTACGAAACGTCTTCAGCTAGTCAGCTCCTTCCATCTAAACTGGTTATCTCTTAAACCTATAGTGAATGTTTTATGAGCAGTAGAATAATCTCGCTCTTTTTTCTCTCTCTCTTTTTTTTTTGAGAAAGAAATAGGCTATTCATCCGCACAGTGACGCAGAGCCGAAGCGCATCCTAAACAATGTTCTTCCGCAAAATGCATACAGTTTTAACCGCTAGAGGGCCAAAGGTTACATCAAATGTGTAATTTAATTTACAATAAATATTTAATATGCAAAATAAAAATGTATCGCCCAACGTGGGGCTCGAACCCACGACCCTGAGATTAAGAGTCTCATGCTCTACCGACTGAGCTAGCCGGGCTAGTTATCCGAGGCGCGAGTAGATATGTTTTCATAGATCCTGAACTTCTGTCATCGTCGAAGAAGAAGAGGTCAAACGGCTCAGAACTACGTGACTGAAGTTTATCGCTTTCAAACATAAAACATTCAGAGAAAATAGATCAGGTGAGTTCCTAATGTTACACAAATCCGTGTAAAGTATTAATATAATTACATTTGCAACTCAATCGCACGACGTCTGCTTCTCGGCAAATCTTCAGAATCTGGATTTGTCTAATTTCTTGTCATCTTTAAATCTCGAGTTGTTTGTTGCTGCAGTTCATATGAGGCCATTTGCGATTCTACAGCTATAAGTTACTTTTCTTATCTCAGTTAACAGCCAATCACGTACACAGTTTTGAATTTAGTCATGTTAGATTACACTTTTCAGTGCTAGCTTTACTGTAGCGATGGGTCGATGGAAGGAAGAACTAACGTGATTATATGCAGATTTAGTTTTACAGCAAGTTGTCCAGCTTGCATATGATGACTAGAAGTCTCAAACCAGGAAACACGGGAGTTTCAGGGGTTTTTTCCTTCTCCATTTCCTTACAGTCTATGGTTTACTGTTTTGACCCACCCACCCTTCTCTGAAATAATGATATGAAGTATGAGTAGAGCATGAAAGTTAGAAAAAGTCTCAACAAACTTTCAATGGGTCCTCAAGATGACTTCAAGTTGTTTAAAATAAGACAAAACAAGCATTATAATAAGCTAAACCAACTTAAAATCAAGGTATCTCATAGTATTTAGTTATTTTATAACAAATATAGATCCTTCTAGTTATGCCAAGCTCTAAAATATTTGATTGGCTAGAAATTGTCCACAACAAATATTGTTGTGAAGTGGATAGTGAGGAGGGCCTTGAAGTCAAAAAGGTTGAGATCCAAAATTAGAGCAACAAATCTTTTGCAGTGTATTTATTTTAAGCCTAATGTGTTTAAACACGTTTCCAATAAACCTCAGTTCCAGTTCATCGAGTTTTAAACAAAATCAGATGAAATGCAAATAGAGATAAGTTCAACAAATGTTTTTTGTTGTATATTTGGCATGTATGTACCGATAAAACAAACACTACTAATTATAAAATAATTTTAACACAGAAGTTGCAGGTGTCGGATGCTGAAAGTAGAAGAGGAGAAATGTTCAATATGTTTGCTTTCAGAAAAAGTCCCGCAAGGCAACGAGTGTCCCGACTGCAGGCGTTTGCATCCTCATGAATCGACCTTCCCCGTCTGGAGAAATGGTGTGACTTCTTTCAGGAGGTGTGTGTAAAAAAAAGTTGCTGCCTTAAATTCTGAGTACAATCAACTTGTTTTAATCAATTTCAGCTTAAATTACATTAAACTGACTTAAAAAATTAGTTGATTCTTGTATAACTTGTAAAAAAAAGCAATGCAGCAATGTAAAAACATGTTGTCATAACTTATTGATCATATCAATTTTACAGTACACTGTAAAAAACATTTTCATGATGTTATCACAACATTTTGTCTTTTGTCAAATCGACTTAGATAATTAATGTGGTTTAGATACAATAATATTTTGAGTTTCTGTTGTTTAAACCAATCTCCTCTATTGTATTAACTAAAATTATAGAGGACATTGATTACAGAAAAGTATTAACATAAAGCTTAATCCATAATGTCATGTGTGTTACCATAAACCAGGAACTTGCCCATCATTTGTTCCACTATCTATGCAATAATCTGCACTGCCATCTAGTGGCCATAATTATATACAGCCATCAGAAATGGTAGAACACGAAAATATGCTTAATAAATGTAACAATTAACACTTTACAATAAGATTTTATTAGTTTACATGAACTAACAATGATCTGCACTTATACAGCATTTATTAATCTTAGCTAATGTTAATTTTAACATTTACTAGTACATTATTAAAAATCAAAAGTTGTCTTTGCACGGTGAACTAACATGAACAAACAATGAACAGCTGTATTTTTATTAACTAATGCTAATACAAGATTAATAAATACTGTAACAAATGTATTGATCATAGTTACTTCATGTTAGTTAATACATTAACTAATGTTAACAAATGAAACCTTATTGTAAAGTGTTAACATTTAATGTACCAGTTTAGGGCTGCTACAGTCACTTCTGTTGTACTAACACTCTCCACTCTGTCTTGTCCTTTAACATGCTTACGTTCACATGAAGTGCTTCGGTTTTGAAAGCGGAGTCAACCCCGTCTCTGTGGCGCAATCGGTTAGCGCGTTCGGCTGTTAACCGAAAGGTTGGTGGTTCGAGCCCACCCAGGGACGAGACAGCTTTTGATTCATAAGGACTGGAATTCAATAGCATAACCAGGTATAGTTGTGATTTTTTTTTAATCTTTTTTTTATATTATGTACAATACAGGATTTTCTTAAAAAAAGAAAGGAAATCACACACACACACACACACACACACACACACACACACACACACACCCACACTCCCTACCCCAACAAGAGAGACATAAAGGAATATTCACACCCATTTATAAAAAAAAAAAAAAATAATAATAATAATATATATATATATATATATATTACAAGGGCAGTCCCCATATTCACACACATTCTTAAACCTTACACATAACACATATACACATCCATACCCACGCACATAGCCTATACCTACGTCCAGGTGTAGTTGTAATTGAATCTGTGGTTTTGTTAAATTAATTATTGATGCCCTCCTTTTTTCCCCTGAGAAAGTCTGTTCGAGCGTGGGTGAGACAGGAGACAGGAAAAAAGGGGAAAGGAGAAGGAATTTTTTATGACCTCCTCCAACACCAATGTTTTTGAAAGTCTACGTTTATCATAAATTATCATAAAAACATTTTTCCTATACATTTATATGGGAGTAAAGTTGATCACAAGCTTCCCGGTTCGAATCCCACTGTTGCCTGAAATTAAGGTTGTTATTTTATGCTGTGAATTATGTTTTCTCATTAAAAATCACAACTGATTTCCATATTACTCAGCGATTGGCTCCCTTCCAATCTCACAATGGAGAGTGACCTCAGCGATTGGATGAGGAGATAGTGGCGGAAACAGCCAATCCTGATCCAGGTAAACTGTGATGTCATTGTTTACTGTTTTTATTTGCTTTTGTTTTATACAGACGCTCAAGCAACAACGAACAACTGGAATATGGAGCGAGATTAATCTAAATAATAATTCATGCAAAAAAGACGACGTACGTGTGTCGTAGCCAAATTTGAAACATAATTCACACGCACAAAAAACAATTCAGGTGTTTTGTGGTTCAATAATAAACTTTAAAATAATAGATTTTTAACCCTCATCCTTCCCTCGGGTCATTTTGAAAATTATTGGGAAATTTTTTTAATACCTTTGAGGAGTTTTGTGGTTGAAATTTAAAAAAGTAACAAATCCTTCCCTCACGGGTCAATCTGACCCCCATAGGATTGAATGTATGCGAGGAATGCTTCTCTACACATAGAAAAACCTAAAAATGCTCAAAATTCTGACAAAAAATGCCAAACCTTTACCAAAAATGTATTTTATAATGTCTATATGTGTATCTGAATGCATCATGAAGAGAAACTGGCTTTAGGACCCAGGAGGAACAGCTCATTTGCTCCAAATAGTGATATAAGGTCATCTAGTGCAAATATCATGTTATATTATTATTATTCCACAAGAGGTCGGCAGAGACACCCGATGTATTATATTTTGAGCTGAATTAAAAGGTTTATTGAAAAGTTATTTTGAATTTAAGTTGAGATAATGTGAGGAATGTGCTTAAATTACTATTTATTTATTTATTCATTGATATATTATTTAAAGTAAATATATATATATATATATATATATTATTAACTCTTATAACTGGACCCTTTTTTTCTAAAATTATCTGCAAATAGTATTGCTGCCCCCATTACCAGTCTATTTAACCTCTCTTTCTTATCTTCTGAAATCCCGAGAGATTGGAAATCCGCTGCAGTCATTCCTCTGTTTAAAGGGGGAGACACCCTCGACCCTAACTGCTATAGACCAATATCCATCCTACCTTGTCTTTCCAAAGTTTTTGAGAAACTGGTCAATAAACAAATTGTTAGTCATCCGGAATCCCACCGTACTCTTTCTGCTATGCAGTCTGGTTTTCGTGCTGGTCATGGCTGCAACACGGCTACCTTAAAGGTTCTGAACGATATCATAGCCGCCATTGATAAAAAGCAATACTGTGCAGCCGTTTACATCAACCTGTCCAAGGCTTTTGATTCGGTTAATCACAGTATTCTCATCAGCCGACTCAATAGCCTTGGCTTCTCCCTTGATTGCCTTGCCTGGTTTTCCAATTATCTCTCCGACAGGGTCCAGCGTGTTAAATCGGAGGGCCTGTTGTCGGGACCTATGCCGGTCTCTATGGGGGTGCCACAGGGCTCGATTCTCGGACCGACTCTTTTCTCCCTCTACATCAGTGATGTGGCTCTTGCTGCTGGTGACTCTCAGATCCATCTTTATGCAGATCACACCATCCTGTACACGTCAGGCCCTTCTTTAGATACTGCGCTTAAAAATCTTCAGGGGAGTTTTAATTCTATTCAATATTCCTTCCAAAATCTTCAGTTATTATTAAATTCTGGTAAAACTAAGTGTATGCTTTTCAATCGTTCGCGGCCAACACCTGCTTGTCTACCTAACATCACCATGCTGGATGGGTCTGAGCTAGAATATGTTGATACATATAAATATCTAGGTGTCTTGTTAGACAGTTCTCTCTCGTTCCAGCCGCACATTAACAAACTAAGATCTAAAATTAAATCTAGAATTGGCTTTCTTTTCCGCAACAGGGGAAACTCTTTTACTTATGCTGCCAAACTGGCTTTGGTGAAAATGACTATCATTCCAATGTTTGACTTTGGCGATGTCATTTATAGAACTGCCTCAAATTTTCTGCTGAAAAAACTGGACGTTATCTATCATAGCGTCATACGTTTTGTTACAAATGCTCCTTACAACACCCACCACTGCGAGCTCTATGCATTAGCTGGTTGGCCGTCATTAACTGTGCGGCGTTTAACTCATTGGTATCAACTTATTTACAAGTCTTTGCTTGGTAAAGTCCCGCTGTACTTAAGCTGTCTAGTTACTATTGCTGTACCTACTCGCAGTCTACGATCTAGTAGGTATATTGCCTTAGTCACCCCGAAAGTCTGCACAACATTCGGCCGCCAATCATCCCAGTTTTCAGCTGCCAATGACTGGAATGAATTACAAAAAACCTTAAAACTTGAAAAACTCATATCACCAGTTGCTTTTAAACTACTCCTTTCTGAACATCTGACCGATCTATGTACCTGTTAATTGCCTTCAATCTTTTCTCTTTTATGCTATGTCCGCTTTGCACAGTGGAATTTTTTCACCTGCACTACTGTCATACTTGCTGAGTTTCTTGACTTATTTGTTAGATATATTTTAATAAGATACATTTATATATCCAGTAAAATTAATTATTTTTAATCTTAAAATACTCTCGCTATGTCTTAATCATGTTGCTTAACAGACTCGCATATACAGTGCTATGCATAAGTTTAGACACCCATGCTAAAGTTGACTAAAAAGAGGAATAAAAAATCATATTTTGGAAATTAAACTTAATGCCTTAATTTAAAAAAATAGGAAAAATCCAACCTTTAAGGACACCAATTTTCTTTGTGAATGAATAATGTATCGTAAATAAATAAATGTTCTTCCTTAAAATACAGGGTGCATAAGTTTGGACACCCCTATGTTAAATCCCCATAGAGGCAGGCAGATTTTTATTTTTAAAGGCCAGTTACTTCATGGATCCAGGATACTATGCATCCTGATAAAGTTCCCTTGGCCTCTGGGATTAAAATAGCCCCACATCATCACATAGCCTTCACCATACCTAGAGATTGGCATGGTTTTATTTCAGTTCGCCTAACTGCTGATTTGATTTGCATTGAGAGATGATCTTATGGAAAGTACCCCATGCCAATCTCCAGGTATGGTGAAGGCTATGTGATGATGTGGGGATATTTTAATCCCAAAGGCCAAGGGAACTTTATCAGGATGCAGAGTATCCTGGATCCATGAAGTAACTGGCCTTTAAAAATAAAAATCTGCCTGCCTCTATGGGAATTTAACATAGGGGTGTCCAAACTTATGCACCCTGTATTTTAAGGAAGAACATTTATTTATTTACGATACATTATTCATTCACAAAGAAAATTGGTGTCCTTAAAGGTTGGATTTTTCCTATTTTTTTTAAATTAAGGCATTAAGTTCAATTTCCAAAATATGATTTTTTATTCCTCTTTTTAGGCAACTTTAGCATGGGTGTCTAAACTTATGCATAGCACTGTATATATATATTATACATATGTTTCCTCCTTCCTTGTATTGTTAATGGATGTAGAGTCTCGTGCTCTAGCTAGCAGGCTAAAGTCCTCCTGAGCTCCTCAACTAGACACCATTTTTAACCACAAATTGCACAATAATTCAGAAGCTCTGTTGGGTAGCAGCAGAAGACAAGGAACCAGTTGACAATACATTGATTTTTTATTTCCAATAGATTTTTTTCGAACGCGTGCCGTGCTGTAATGAACTTGACAGACAAAAATAAAAATGAAGTGAAAGTAAAACCTGAGAAGATGTCATAAAAGTGAGGGGAATTCCAAGTAAGTATTGTCTTGAAGAAGCACATGTCTCTCTGTCAATAGTGTTGTTTTAATGAGTGAGCGGCACTGACATCTCCGTATATCACTGATCGCCTTATTGATTTACCCAAATTAATTTGGGCCTTTATCATGGTGACAAAGGGTAAGTATAAATCATTTTAATCTCCATAGAAATTTTAACATACTCGAGGCCTTCCAGTTTGAAAACTTCAGCTTTAATAGATTCATTTATAAAAAAATATAAAACTGTGAAGACATTCAAGCTAAAACTGTTTCAAATCCTCCTCTATTTCAGGCACTCTACAGTGGGACAAAACATACATATTCACATGAAAATCATGGAAAACATATATTCATATATTCCATATGTGACCCTGGATCACAAAACCAGTCTGGAGTCGCACGGGTATATCTGTGGCAATAGCCAACAATACATCGTATGGGTCAAAATTATAGATTTTTCTTTTATGCCAAAAATCATGAGGATATTAAGTAAAGATCATGTTTCATGAAGATATTTTAAACATTTCGTACCGTCAATATATAAAACATGTATTTTTGTGAGTGAATGCTGCACAATCGTGAACATAAATGCACAACTTTAAAGGAGATTTTCTCAATGTTTTGTTTTTTTGCTCCCTCAGATTCCAGATTTACAATAGTTGTATCTCAGCCAAATATTGTCCTATCCTAACAAACCACACATCAATGGAACGCTTATTTATTCAGCTTTCATATGATGTATAAATCTCAATTTCAGAAAAATGACCCATGTGACTGGTTTTGTGGTTCAGGGTCACATATATCATGGAAAATATGAAGATGATATAAAAAGTATCTTGAATACTTAAATAAATACACTACATAATGATTTCACTTTATGAAACTGTAAAAACAATTTGTTAATTATTTTTTAGAGTTTTAATGATGTGGTGATCACTATAAACTAATTTTATGAAAAAGATATGTGATCCTTTGTATACACTAAAATAAATGAAATCATATTGGGTACACTAATTCCTTTAAGACATTTAAGTGATCGGTATAATGCATGCAAAGACCTTATCCAGAATCCTTGGGTATTTCTAGGGGGAACCCCCATGCCATGTGCTGAATAAAGTGAAAGTATGGGGTGAAAGCTATATATAGGTGAGTTTCAGTCAGCAGTGTTATTGCTGAATATACTGTTTAAGAAGACATGGACGGGATCTACTGCTATTTCACTAGTCTGGTAAGACTACATTTGCATTGGATTTATCTGGTAAAATGTGTAGAACAGAGCTGAGAGTATTATTAAAATAGCTACAGATATTAACATTGTACTTACAAAATGAAGTGGTAACCTTGTTTTATACAGTCTATGGTGGTAACATTTAAAAATACTGGTTTTAATGATTTAATGAAGAATGTTTGCAACCTAACCGTTGTGGGGCACCATTGACATCCAAATATATATATATATTTTTTTTTCCATACTATGGAAGTCAATGGGACCCATCAACAATCATTCTTCAATATATCTTTGTGCTCAGCAGGACAAATTCATTTATACAATACAGGGTTGAAACAACTCGAGGGCGAGTAAATGATGGAAGAATTGTTGGGTGAACTTATGGCGCTTTTCCACTGCACGGTACGGTTCGGTACGGCACGGCACGCTTTGGCGCTTTTCCACTGCATGGTACGGTACGGCTCGGTTCGGTACGGCTCACTTATGGCGCATTTCCACTGCATGGTACGGTACGGCACGGCTCGCTTCGGCTCGCTTTAAATGGTACCACCTCTGTTGAGGTTCCAAGCGTACCGTACCGATACTAAATGTGACGTGAAAACACTGCAGATCACTGATTGGTCAGACAAAATCGTCACTTCAGCGTCATTGTATATTTGCTACACGAGACACTAAACCCGCTAGATTTAAATAGCCAGACAACAGCAAACGCGGTAGCACCTGTTTTTAGAGTTTTTACTTGACAAAAAAAGTAAAAAAAAAATCAAACAAGAAATGGCTGAATCGTGGTCAGTGGACGAGGTGCAGACGTTCCTCTCGTTGGTTGCCGAGGAGCGGACCCAGATAGCAAACTGACATCGAATCAATGTGGAAACAACGTTTCTCGTGACATTGAAACAACATCGTTTTGCTCATCGAATTAACGTTGAATCAACGTCAGACACGCCATTCAACCGCATTTCAATGTTGAATCGATGTTTTATTTTCGGTGTAATAACGTTCTGATTGAACGTAACTGTTGATTCAACGTTGAAATTTGATTGATGATTGATACTAACCTTTACAACTAAAAATCAACGTTGAATCGACATCGGTCTGCTATCTGGGGAAGTAGCACAGCTCTTAGCCGCACACGGCTACCACCGGACATGCAACTTAAAGGGGGGGTAAAATACTTAGTTTCAGTCAATCTCATGTTAATCTTGAGTACCTATAGAGTAATAGTGCGTCCTTCATATCTCCAAAAAGTCTTTAGTTTCATCATATTTATAAAATAAAAATACAGCTTTCCGATTCTAACCGGAAAAAGCCGAGGTCCTTGATTCTGGGTGTGGGCGGAGCTATAGAGTCAAGCGGGAGCGCCCGGGAAGGTTTGCTTATTATCGATCGTGGTGCGGTAGGCCATATTACTATATATATACTATATACTATATATATTTGGTTTGCAAATCCAGCGATGACCTGGGCCTTGTTAATAAAACATTCGTCACTGAAATGACCAGAACACAAAACGTACTCGGTTACTAACGTAACCTCGGTTCTCTCTAGAAGAGGGAACGAGTACTGCGTCGAAGAACGCTACGGGAAAGATATTTCTTTGTCGAGATTGAAGCCTAAAATTAATCCTTAATTTTGTAATATTGTAAAACGCTTTTCTGAAGCATACAACCTAGGCGGAGCAATACAGCTCACCCATTGGCTGCTCTGCCAGAAAAGCACAGCCTATGCGAGGCCAGAGACGCTGACCAATGAGGACGCTTCGCGCCCTTCTGCGTCACCTCCCGCCCAAACAGGCGTGGCCTAGGCCTATAAATACGAGCATAGCTGTCTAACACGCCGATTTTCGTCAATGAAGCGACGCAGCGTGGACACGCACGGCCATGAGACGCAGTACTCGTTCCCTCTTCTAGAGAGAACCGAGGTTACGTTAGTAACCGAGTACGTTCTCTTACGTAGAGTTCTCTCGTACTGCGTCGAAGAACGCTACGGGAACCCTATGTAAACCGCCGTGCGTGCTCTTGGACCGACACAGACACCTGAGGGCGCGCGCGCCCTGGTATACAAGTGCCTACCCCAAGAAGTATAGGGAGAGCGGCTAAAATAGCATCATCCCTTTATAGTAGTGCCTCTTAAGGCATAATAGCATATATATGTAAATATAGATATATATGAGGGGTAATAGCATGCTCATGGGACACATTGTCAGTGAGTGATGCTTAAACATTGAAGTGACCTGGGCCGCAGCGCGGGGCAGGAACACTTACATATTAAACATTGAAGTGACCTGGGCCGCAGCGCGGGGCAGGAACACTTATACATATTAACATTGAAGTGACCTGGGCCGCAACGCGGGGCAGGAGCACTTATACATAGTCTTCTAGACCGAGAGCAGTTTAGCCTGCAACGCAGGAACCTCTAGGTTATAGAACCTAATAAATGTAGACGGGGAGGACCAGCCTGCCGCCATACAGATATCTTGTAACGAGATTCCGCTATACCAAGCCCATGAAGAGGCCATGCCTCTCGTGGAATGTGCTCTGACGCCCAAAGGGCATTCCAAACCTCTAGATGCGTAGGCTAGCGCAATGGCGTCCACTACCCATCGAGACAGACTCTGTTTCGTCGCGGCTCGCCCCTTGAAGCGTCCGCTGACCGAAACAAAGAGCTGCTCCGTCTGTCGAAAAACAGCGGAGCGGGACACGTAAGCTCTTAATGCCCTGACCGGGCAAAGGGAGCTATTTCCGTCCTCTGAGGCCGGCAGGGCCGACAGGGAGATGACCTGAGCCCTGAACGGTGTGTTGAGGGACTTAGGCACGTACCCATGCTTCGGTTTCAACACGACTACAGAGTCGTTTGGCCCGAACTCCATACAAGAAGCTCTCACTGAGAGCGCTTGCAAGTCTCCCACACGCTTCACTGAAGCGAGAGCCAAAAGAAACACGGTCTTGAAAGACAGGTGTTTCATGTCAACTGAGTGAATAGGCTCGAAAGGGGCCCCTTTCATAGCGTTCAACACTGTAGAAAGGTCCCAAACGGGGACTGAGGGGGGCCTTGGAGGGTTTAACCTCCTGGCGCCTCTAAGGAAGCGGACCACCAGGTCGTTCCTGCCTAGTGAACGGCCAAGCGTTGGATTAACGAACGCTGATATGGCAGCCACATAGACTTTGAGCGTGGATGGGGTTCTTCCCTTATCCAATAGCTCTTGCAAGAAGGAGAGAATCTCCGGTTCTCCACACTGAAGTGGTGACAGACCTTGATCTGAACACCATCCAGAGAACACCGACCATTTGGAAGCGTAGAGTCGTCTAGTAGACGGAGCCCTAGCTTGCTCGATCGTGTCTAACACTCCTCTTGGGAGGTTAGCGGGTACCCGTTTATGGCCCATACGTGTAGGGACCAAAGCTCGGGGTGAGGATGCAGAATCGCGCCCTTGGCCTGTGAGAGGAGGTCTCTCCTCACTGGAATCGGCCACGGGGCAGTACTTTTCAGTCGCATCAAAGCTGGGAACCAGGTCTGATTCGTCCAGTATGGAGCAACTAGTAGTACTGAGCATCCGCTCTCCTTGATACGCTCCAGCACTTGAGGCAGGAGCGAGACAGGAGGAAAAGCATAGAGCGGACGGCAGGGCCAGACTCTGGCCAGCGCGTTCGTGCTCTTCGAAAAGAATTCTGGGCAGTGAGCGTTTTCCTGGTTTGCAAACAGGTCTATTTCCGCTCTGCCGAACGTTTTCCACAGCAGACGCACTGTCTGTGTGTGTAGGGACCACTCTCCCGTAGGAACGTTGTTCCGTGAGAGTCTGTCCGGGCCTACGTTCAAGTGGCCTGGCACGTGCATTGCTCTTAACGAGCGCAGGTTGTGCTGGGCCCACACCAGTATGCGTTCCGCTAACCTGAATAGGTTTCGGGATCTCAGGCCACCCTGGCGGTTTATGTAGGCTACTACCGACATGTTGTCCGAGCGGACCAGGACGTGGTGTCCTTTTATCCGGGGACAGAAGCGCCTCAGCGCAAAGTCCACCGCCATCATTTCCAGGCAGTTTATGTGCGGTAGTTTGGCCCGCTCTGCCCACTGGCCAAAGAGCGGTCTGCCGTCGAGCAGTGCTCCCCAGCCTGAGATGGACGCGTCCGTGGACACCACCTTCAGGCTCGAGGAAGTCCCCAGGCTTACACCTGACCGGTACCAGTCTGACGCTCTCCATGGTGTCAGGGCTGAAATGCATTCCTGAGTGACCTTGAGGCGATAACGACCGTGTAACCATGCTCGGCGCGGTACGCGCGTTCTCAACCAGAACTGTAGTGGGCGCATGCGCAGCAGGCCCAACTGCAGCACTGTTGAGGCTGAGGCCATGAGGCCCAGCATTTTCTGAAATCTCCTGAGTGGCACTATGTGGCCGCTGCGGAAGGATTTCGCCATTTGCAGGGTATTTCGCCTGCGCTGTGATGACAGCCGTGCTGTCATAGACAGTGAGTTCAGATCCAGTCCTAAAAAGGAGATCCTTTGACTGGGAAACAGTGAACTTTTCTCCCAATTGACTCTCAGACCTAAGCACTCGAGGTGATCGAGTATTAGTGTCTTGTGGTGAGCGAGTTCTGACGGCGATTGAGCCAGAATTAGCCAATCGTCCAAATAGTTCAGAATTCGAACGCCTCGGAGTCTCAGGGGTGCCAGCGCCGCGTCCATGCACACTGTAAATGTACGAGGTGCTAGAGACAGGCCGAATGGCAGGACTGTGTACTGATATGCCCGGCCCTCGAAGGCGAATCTCAAAAATCGCCTGTGACGTGACGCAATTTGTATGTGAAAATACGCGTCTTTCAGATCTATCGCCATAAACCAGTCTCCTCGGCGAATTTGCGCGAGGATTTTTCTGGTCGTGAGCATTCTGAACTTCCGCTTTGTTAGCGTTTTGTTCAGACGCCTTAGATCTAAAATGGGTCTGAGACCCCCGTCTTTCTTCGGTACCAGGAAATATCTGCTGTACAGACCCCCTTCGCTCTGAGCTTGAGATAAAGGCTCTATGGCCCCTTTGCTCAATAGCTTCGCTATTTCGGCTCGAAGTAGATGTGCTACTTCTGTTTTTACCGTGGTTTCGACTATTCCCGTGAAACGGGGAGGGCGTCGATGAAACTGTAGCGAATAGCCTCTTTTTATAGTCTCTAGCACCCATTCTGAGACCCCGGGAAGTCTTTCCCATGCATCTGCACGTGTGACTAGGGGTTGAATGTAATCTGGGCCCTGGTCGCGAAATGGCGGCGACACGAGAGCAACCGTGTGCTGTAACATGGACGCCGTGGCGTCTGAGGCGGGGGACATGTTTAACACAGTATGCGTCCCGCGCGCGCTCGACTCTCTGAGTTGAGAGAGAGCACGCGGGGCGAGCCCTACGGGGCTCGTTATGTTTGTGAATAAACGTGGGCGCTTGGTAGCGGGCACATTTATAACACCGGGGACACTGTGTTTGTGAACTGACTGACCGTTCGTTAGTTTCGTTTTTACAGAAACCGCGGAACGTGCAGTGTGTAGTGGTTGTGGGCACTGGATAGTGGGCACGCTCACTACATGCAAAGCACAATCGGCATGAGCCGATTTTATGTGTGCAAACCCTGTGTTGAACGGGGCTGTGCTTGTGTGAATGAATGGGCACTGGGTGGGCATTGCAGTTACACACATTACACCATCGGCCTTGGCCGGAACACCAGAAATTAAACTCTTTTTTAGATTTATCTGGGTCGCCGTGAAAACGGCGTTTGTGTGCAGGCAAACGGGCTTTACGGCCGGTTTGTTGGCTGCTAAATACACTGGTACAAACACGGAACTTAGGGCTGTACAAGCGAAAATCTTTGGTGGAAGTCCGGCCGCAGCGGGACCCGAACACCGTCTTTTTCCTAGCAGGGCTAGGATGGCGCCGAGGCCTCGGGCTTGAGTGAAATCTTGGGCCGAGGACCACGCGGTGGCGGGCGGCGTCCGGCGGAGCGAGACCGTGGTCTCTCTCGGGCCTGTTGCTGCTGGGCCGGTGCGGCGGGCGCGGGGCGCTGCTAAGTTCGGGCAGGCGGCTGTTTAGGGCGGCCTGTTACGGAACTGGAGCGCTTTGGCAGGAAATGTCTCATGGCCTGCGAAGTCTTCTGTACCTCGGCGAATCGGTCCGCGAAGTCCTTTACGGAGGATCCGAAGAGGCCAGTCGGTGAAATGGGAGCGTCGAGGAACGCAGAGCGCTCCGACTCCGCCATTTCAGAGAGAGTCAGCCATAAATGTCTCTCGGAAACAGTAGCTGAGGCCATAATCCTGCCGATGGCGTGTGCGGCGGACTTTGTAGCGCGAAGAGCTAGGTCTGTGGCGCTACGTAAGTCCGGAACACTGATCGCGCCCGGGCCTTCCTCGTCTAGCTTGCAGAGGAGGTTAGCCTGGTGGATTTGGAGCACCGCCATGGTGTGCAGCGCCGATGCAGCTTGTCCGGCGGCGGAATACACGCGGCCGTTCAGAGCTGACGATGTGCGGCAAGCTTTGGATGGTAGGACTCCCTTAGCCCGCCGTCCAGCAGAGGGTGGGCAAAGGTGAGTCGCTACGGCCTCCTCGACCGGAGGGAGAGCGTGGTAGCCTCTGTCTCGAGCACCGTCCACTACGGAGAATGCTGGCGAGGCAGAAGTACGCACTCTGGCTGAAAAAGGCGCCTTCCACGATTTCGCTACCTCTTCATGAAGCTCAGGAAGAAACGGTGCGTGTCTGGAGGGGGGCGCAGCGCGGTCTCCAGAGAGGAAGCGGCCATCCAGCCGGTTGAGTGCAGGTTGTTCGGGCGTCGACCACTCGAGGCCGAGGCTCGACACGGCCTGTGTGAGCAGACGCATCAGCTCTGCTTCGATGCTGATCTTCCCTCCTCGACGTTCCGGAACGGCGGGGGAGGGGAGGTCCACAGAGCTCGCCCATCCCTCGCTCTCCGAAGCGAGAAGCGAACAGCAGTCGTCATCCCCCTCTGATACGGCTTGCTGGTCGTCCTCCATAACGGACAAAGCGGCGTGCTGCGGCTGTTGTCCGTCGGTGAGCGACTCAAGCGAAACGTTGAGAGGAGCTAGCGGCGGTGGCGGCGGCGAGCTCCTCGTGGAGGGAGGTTCCGGGACCCGCTGAGCGCGGCGCTTCTTACGGCGCGGCGCTACAGGGGGCGGTTGAGCAGCTTCGGCGAAAGATGCAAGGCGAGTCCGCAGAGTCGCGATTGGCATCATGTCGCAGTGATGGCAGCCGCCATCACCGAGAGCGAGAGCTGCATGTTCCTCGCCCAAGCAGGAAACACATAGTTCGTGGTGGTCCCCGTCGATGAGCGCGGCTCGGCAGGAGCCGCAGGAAACGCGAGACATCTTTAAAAAGACACTCGTTGCTCTTTTGTGAGGAAAAAATGTGTGACGCGGTAGGCGAACACACACACAAAACACACACAAAACTGAAAGGATATTCCACGCCGGAGAAGCGCAGCAGGGAACGGCGGCTGAAGGCGGCGATGACCAGCGGCTTCAGGTAAGGGCTCGTCCTGCTGAGGTGCTTGTTCCAAACGGCTGTGGCGGCTCGAATCAATCCAGCGATGCGTGCAGCTTCGTTGAATTTAAGAAAATCGGCGTGTTAGACAGCTATGCTCGTATTTATAGGCCTAGGCCACGCCTGTTTGGGCGGGAGGTGACGCAGAAGGGCGCGAAGCGTCCTCATTGGTCAGCGTCTCTGGCCTCGCATAGGCTGTGCTTTTCTGGCAGAGCAGCCAATGGGTGAGCTGTATTGCTCCGCCTAGGTTGTATGCTTCAGAAAAGCGTTTTACAATATTACAAAATTAAGGATTAATTTTAGGCTTCAATCTCGACAAAGAAATATCTTTCCCGTAGCGTTCTTCGACGCAGTACGAGAGAACTCTACGTAAGAGAACCGCACTTGCCACACTCCTTTGCTGTCCCGGAAATACAAACTGCATCCACTGTTCCAGTAACACTGGGTTCTTTGGGAAGCTGAACAAGGTAAACTTTCCCTCACATCCCAAAACACACTTTTTTGGAGACATTCTTGACATCAACCATTCCTATTTAGCGCTGCTGATGATGATTTCCGGTAGTAGCGCGTCGATGCATAGATATTATATAGAGATATATGATGTCGATGAGCGCGGTCTTTCTCTCCTCTGGTCGACGTGTGCGTGAACGCGCTTTTCCGAGAGCAATGCTCATATAAGGAGTTCCACTCTGGTCTACGTCATTAGATCTACGATAGAAAAAAACCAGCCGAAACGTGTTGCAACCCGGAAGTATGATTTTCAGCACAGAAATTCTCTGTTATTCGTTCAAAATAACTTTTCAAACTTTGGCCATTATTAGCATGAGAATCCATCTCTTTAACACTGTAACCAACTCTGAATACATGAAACACCATTGTACCCCCCCTTTAACGATCAGTCCCACCCACTTTGAAGCGGTACTAACTGCAGTGGAAAAGCAACCGAGCTAAAGCGAACCGAACCGTGCCGTACCGAGTTGAGTCGTACCACGCAGTGGAAAAGCAAAGCGAGCCGAACCGCTCCGCGCCGTGTTGAACCGTCCCGAACCGAACCGAGCCGTACCATGCAGTGGAAACGCGCCATAACCCTAAAGATTCGTGCCTCGTGAAGCTTCGAAACTTCGAATCTTCTGTTCCGATTCCGAATCAATGGTTCCGAGAGTGCGTATCAAACCGCCAGAGTCACGTGCTTTCAGGAAAAGAGGCTTTCGAAACAGTTCATCGCTGGAGACGAAGATCTCTGTCAACCCATGAATCAATGAACAAGTGTCTGTGGGTTTTACCTGATCTCTGATCAGTTTTATACATTTGTAGACGTTTTAATTAGACATTAGTAGCCTATGATTAAAATGAATAGTTAATAGTATGGCGACTGGCCTGTTTAGCTGAGCCACAGAACAAACAAAACAAACCTTGAGAATCAATAAAAGAACATATAGACACTTGATAATCTTATTATTTGATTAGATAAATTGCAGTTGAAAGATTTACTTTCAATAAAAAAAATGTGCAATAGATTTGTAAAAGGTGTTTTTATGCATGTTTGGCCGGGTTCTGACCACTAAGTAGCCTTAAAGAGTGCCTGAGAAAAACGTGTTGTCTTGATTCAGAATCTGCGGTCAGGGCTAGGAAGGTATGTGAAGTTATTTTCGTTACTACTTAAGAAATGACAAATCATGTGGGGTTGTAAATGCGCGGCGCGCGCTTAATGTAAACAATGCGGAAAATAAACTATACGAGCATGCAACGTCGTAATTAGTTAGTCATGAAATTACCAAAAAAATTCCAAGGATTTGCATGCAGATATGTTTATTATATTCATCATCAGAGGACTTATGTTTCATTAAATAAGTATTCACCATGGTAACTTTTGTTTCCATAACCCCAAAATGTCGCTTTATTTTCAGCTATTTTGTGGTTGCTCATACCAAATGACCAACTATTACCAAAAACTAGTTTGGGACTGTTATTTAATAGCCCACTTTAATATGACAAAGTCATTTTCACTTTGTTTTCTTCTCTTTTTTTACAGTGTAAACAGTATTTAAACCAGTGGCACAAGTTATGGGCATGTGAATTTAGAGAATGCTATAGCAATTCTGTGAAATCTGAAATCTGTTCTCACATTTGTGTGCAAGCCTATTGATTAGTGAAAAAGTAGAAGCCTATGGACTTATAATTCAAACATTACTTTACTTTAAAATAACCTTTGATTTGTAATATGCTTTGAAGTGGGAGAACTTCTGCCCTGTCTCCTGTTGGGGAAGCAGCAGTTCGACACCTGATCAGACGGAGCCGTCGGAGAGTTCACACAAACGTACGGTGCACATCTGATCCATACACACTTATAGCTCATTGTATTCATAGTTAGTTTTGTTTGTCGTCTGGACACGCTGAACTGAATTTGTTTCTTAAAACCATTTGGATCTAAATGCTTTTGCTTAGTTTTTTTAATAGAAGTTGTGCATATATTTTAATAATAATAAAGAAAACATTTAAGATCATTTTGCCCATAATTCCCATTCTTCCACTGGTGTTATTTTATAGTTTCAAGACTTAGATTTAATTAAATTGATTAGATTAGTAGCATCTGTATGCAGTAGTGTGGCGTGAAACCATGGATTAATATAATTTAGTGCAGCCATCTCAGCAGTTTAGACCCTGAAACTGCAATATTAAAGTTAACACGAATTCATAATTCATGGTCTTATAGTGCACAATTGACCCTTCGCTAAGCCCCCCCCCCTCCTTAGTTACTGTTGCTACGCCTGACAAGCTTTCGCGCCTGGCACGTCTATTACAGTGTGTACCGGTGTCGGACATTCCCAAGGAGATAATTAGTCATTTTTGGCGAACAGGTGAAATATCTGAGAGAGCGAGACAGAAGGGACTGCATGCATTTAAGAGATATATCCCCGACATAATGCAACCGATTAGAGAATAATTTCTTAAAAATTGAAGTTAAAGCCTATAGGCGCCTCATACACTGACCATTCAAATGGGAAACACACAAACTGTGTTAGCACAGCAGGGTAAGTGAAATGTGAAAATAATCTAATAATGATAAATCACAAACCCCATTATGATGAGTAACAAATTGAGGACCGTGACGTCGCCCGGTATGGCGCAGCCGGGGCCCCACCCTGGAGCCAGGCCCGGGGTTGGGGCTCGTATGCGAGCGCCTGGTGGCCGGGCCTCCCCCCACGGGGTCCGGCCGGGCTCAGCCCGAAGGAGCGACGTGGGGCCGCCTTCCCGTGGGCTCACCACCTGCAGGAGGGGCCATAAGGGGCCGGTGCTGAGAGGATCGGGCAGCAGTCGAAGGCGGGGGGCCTCGACAACCCGATCCCTGGACACGGAAACTAGCTCTAGGGACGTGGAACGTCACCTCGCTGGCGGGGAAGGAGCCTGAGATTGTGCGTGAGGTTGAGAGGTTCCAACTAGAGATAGTTGGTATCACCTCTACGCACGGCTTAGGTTCTGGAACCACACTCCTTGATAGAGGATGGACTCTTCACCACTCTGGAGTTGCCCATGGTGAGAGGCGGCGGGCTGGTGTGGGTTTGCTTATAGCCCCCCAGCTCAGCCCCCATGTGTTGGAGTTTACCCCGGTGAACGAGAGGGTCGTTTCCCTGCGCCTACGGGTCGGGGATAGGTCTCTCACTGTTGTGTGTGCCTACGGGCCAAACGGCAGTGTAGAGTACCCGGCCTTCTTGGAGTCTCTGGGAGGGGTGCTAGAAAGTGCTCCGACTGGAGACTCCGTCGTTCTACTGGGGGACTTCAATGCTCACGTGGGCAACGACAGTGTAACCTGGAGGGGCGTGATTGGGAGGAACGGCCCCCCTGATCTGAACCCGAGCGGTGTTCAGTTATTGGACTTCTGTGCTAGTTACAGTTTGTCCATAACGAACACCATGTTCAAGCATAAGGGTGTCCATCAGTACACGTGGCATCAGGACACCCTAGGCCGTAGGTCGATGATCGACTTTGTGGTCGTTTCATCTGACCTGCGGCCGTATGTCTTGGACACTCGGGTAAAGAGAGGGGCGGAGCTGTCAACTGATCACCACCTGGTGGTGAGTTGGATCCGATGGCGGAAGAGGAAGCTGGACAGACTCGGCAGACCCAAGCGTACTGTAAGGGTCTGCTGGGAACGTTTGGCCGAGTCTCCTGTCAGAGAGATCTTCAACTCCCACCTCCGGCGGAGCTTCGACCGGATCCCGAGGGAGGTTGGAGATATTGAGTCCGAGTGGACCATGTTCTCCACCTCCATTGTCGAAGCGGCCACTCGGAGCTGTGGCCGTAAGGTCTCCGGTGCCTGTCGAGGCGGCAATCCCCGAACCCGGTGGTGGACACCGGAAGTAAGGGATGCCGTCAAGCTGAAGAAGGAGTCCTATCGGGCCTGGTTGGCTTGTGGGACTCCTGAGGCAGCTGACGGGTACCGGCAGGCCAAGCGAACTGCAGCCCGGGTGGTTGTGGAGGCAAAAACTCGGGCCTGGGAGGAGTTCGGAGAGGCCATGGAAAATGACTATCGGCTGGCCTCGAAGAGATTCTGGCAAACCGTCCGGCGACTCAGGAGAGGGAAGCAGTGCCCCACCAACGCTGTTTACAGTGGAGGTGGGCGGCTGTTGACCTCAACTGGGGATGTCGTCGGACGGTGGAAGGAATACTTCGAGGATCTCCTCAATCCCGCCGTCACGTCTTCCATTGAGGAAGCAGAGGCTGAGGGCTCGGAGGTTGACTCGTCCATCTCCCAAGCTGAAGTTACCGAGGTAGTCAAGAAACTCCTCGGTGGCAAGGCACCGGGGGTGGATGAGATCCGCCCTGAGTACCTCAAGTCTCTGGATGTTGCGGGGCTGTCTTGGCTGACACGCCTCTGCAGCATCGCGTGGCGGTCGGGGACAGTGCCTCTGGGATGGCAGACTGGGGTGGTGGTCCCTCTTTTTAAGAAGGGGGACCGGAGAGTGTGTTCCAACTACAGGGGGATCACACTTCTCAGCCTCCCCGGGAAAGTCTATGCTAGGGTACTGGAGAGGAGATTACGGCCGATAGTAGAACCTCGGATTCAGGAGGAACAGTGCGGTTTTCGTCCCGGCCGTGGAACACTGGACCAGCTCTATACCCTCTACAGGGTGCTGGAGGGTTCATGGGAGTTTGCCCAACCAATCCACATGTGCTTTGTGGATTTGGAGAAGGCATTCGACTGTGTCCCTCGAGGCGGCCTGTGGAGGGTGCTCCGGGAGTATGGGGTCCGGGGTCCTTTGCTAAGGGCTGTCCGGTCCCTATACGACCGGAGCAGGAGCTTGGTTCGCATTGCCGGCAGTAAGTCAGACTTGTTCCCGGTGCATGTTGGACTTCGGCAGGGCTGCCCTTTGTCGCCGGTTCTGTTCATAATATTTATGGACAGAATTTCTAGGCGCAGCCAGGGGCCGGAGGGTGTCAGGTTCGGGGACCACACGATTTCGTCTCTGCTCTTTGCGGATGATGTTGTCGTGTTGGCCCCTACAGACCAGGACCTTCAGCATGCACTGGGACGGTTTGCAGCCGAGTGTGAAGCGGCTGGGATGAGAATCAGCACCTCCAAATCCGAGGCCATGGTCCTCAGTCGGAAAAGGGTGGCTTGCTCACTTCAGGTTGGTGGAGAGTTCCTGCCTCAAGTGGAGGAGTTTAAGTATCTTGGGGTCTTGTTCACGAGTGAGGGAAGGATGGAACGGGAGATTGACAGACGGATCGGTGCAGCTGCTGCAGTAATGCGGTCGTTGTACCGGTCTGTCGTGGTGAAGAAAGAGCTGAGCCGCAAGGCGAAGCTCTCGATTTACTGGTCAATCTACGTTCCTACTCTCACCTATGGTCATGAGCTTTGGGTCATGACCGAAAGAACAAGATCCCGGATACAGGCGGCCGAAATGAGCTTTCTCCGTAGAGTGGCTGGGCGATCCCTTAGAGATAGGGTGAGGAGCTCGGTCACTCGGGAGGAGCTCAGAGTAGAGTCGCTGCTCCTCCACATCGAGAGGGGTCAGCTGAGGTGGCTCGGGCATCTGTTTAGGATGCCTCCTGAACGCCTTCCTGGGAAGGTGTTCCGGGCACGTCCCACCGGGAGGAGACCCCGAGGAAGACCTAGGACACGCTGGAGAGACTATGTCTCCCGGCTGGCCTGGGAACGCCTCGGTGTCCCCCCGGAAGAGCTGGAGGAAGTGTCTAGGGTGAGGGAAGTCTGGGTGTCTCTGCTTAGACTGCTGCCCCCGCGACCCGGCCCCGGATAAGCGGAAGAAGATGGATGGATGGATGATAAATCAAACAGCTTATCCATAAATCTTGTAAAGCCGTGATCGGATTGGGGTAAAGTTACTCTGGGGTAACGTTAGGCCGTCGATTAACAAAATGCTGAAATATATTTTAAAGTATGTCAGTGAGCCTCCGCCTTGCCTTTAATCGTCTTATTTTACGTTCAGATATATGCATTATGAACTAAGAACCGTCATTATTTCCAAGCAATATGTGTTTTTGTTCATCCTGTCGACATTTAGTTGTGAATGGGGCGTCCCACACTGCTTGATCCACCCCCCCGTCCAAACTTTTAGGATACCGGGTATCAGATTTCCACAATCCATACGCACAACACTTCGGCATGTTTCCCTCGCTCGAAAGATTGCCAGACCTCCCGCGCCTAGTTACGGTTGCTAAGCCACGATTGGCCAGTGGCGGTTTTCGGGCGTGGCTTAGCGAAGGGTCAATTAAAATAGGTTTGTCCTCAGAATCTTGAATCAAAAAGTTTCTCTTTTCAGATGACATCCCAGTCACAAAACCTGCTCAAGCGTTGGTGTCGGAGGAGGGGAACCGTCCCGCACAATCCACCGTAAACTCACACTCAGGTCTGTCTGCACTCTGGGATGAAGTTCCCAATAGATCAAATCAAGAAATATGTCCCATATTACACATTATTACCAATGCCATGTTTCTTTGACTTGAACTTTTTTTAGAGGCCTTCAAACCTGTTTGAACTGAACTGTGATTTATGATGCACAATGTCCTTTTGGGATCTTGATGAAGTGCGTATGTGTTCTCAAGGTCATTATATTATCAAATCATTGTTTTACTCTGTCGTTTCAGTTCCTCAGATCCCGTCTCAGTGCTACCCAATCTCCCTCACTAACGCTGATGAAATAGCCAAAGTGGAGAATATCAACATTAATGTGAGTTGTGCTGGGAAGATCATGAAAGTGGACGTGTTCCCACAGGAAAAAATCTCAGTTTTACTAAAGGAGGCCTGTGACCGGGCAGAGAAGAAGCCAGAGAGAATCACTCTGGTTTATGACGGTAAACACAGCATTCGTGAATTGTTTCTTGAGGTTGATCTGATGCACCAAACTTTATTTTTGATGATCAAGCCTGCAAATCACTAATTGCTTTATTTATTTTCAGGAAAACAACTGGATGTGAACGAGACAGTGCGCCATTATGGTCTACGAGGAGGAACCACAGTGAACATGATTTATAAATCATAATATATCCATCCGGATACACAAGTAAACTACATGAAATGTTATTTTAGCTCAATCATTTTATTATTTTGTTATATTCAAGTTATTATTATGAAATGTTCCGTGCTTTAAAGATTTATTGTAAAAAGTATTGTATTGCTGTGTATATTGTATATTCTCTATATTGTAAAATAAATGTATGCAATCTTACCTCAGCAATTTTATTTTAATGACACATTTTTATTTGATTTTGCCATCAGACATATTGTGAAAAACAGTATTGGGACACCAGGGGCGATGGATTTTCTTTTTAGGGGGGCTCAGCCCCCGATGAGTATATGCAGGGTTTTTCCTGGCTCAAAATGAGGCGGAGGTGGAAAAAAACTTGATCATGTAGGCCTACGTATTTTAATTATAAGATAATTACATTTGTATTTTTCATAGAACATCATATAGGCTACTGTGTTTCCCACAATATTTCTGTAAGTGGAGCTCGGGGCACGCACCCCCGCAAGAAAATTTTGTATATTTTAAAGATAAATTCATTAATCTGGTGCTCTTTGAGACACCCCGAATCCGCTGTTAAAAATAAATAATCCACCCGCCAACCGCAGAATTTATGATATTCTCTAATTTAGATATCTGCATCTGATCATCACATTACAAATGATTCAAATTCTCAGTGATGAACTCAGTGAACATGATAATATGGTAACATATCACTGTGTATGATTAAAAAAATGTAACACTTTAGTTTAGGATCTAATTCTCACTATTAACTAGTTTATTAACATGCATATTACGGCTGTTTATTAGTAGATAAACGCAGGGTTTTATAATCACTGATGTCCCAAATGTGAGGCAGTTTAGGGGGACTCAGGGGCTCCCCCGAGACACTTTAGATGTTTCTGATCTACATATGTGCATTTTAAGATGTTTTGAAGGCCAAAAAAAAAAGAAAAAAGGATAACAATAACTTTTAAACCATGTCAGCGGGCAGTAGATTATTTGTCAATACCTGCTCTCCTCATTTCCATCACTCTTTCTTTTTCTCTCAGTATCCTTATCTTGCCATGTCTCTTCCCCTAAAGCTGGTCTTTTTTAATTTACTGAAGACTACAAATTATAGGCTATTATAATATTAATTCTCAATATGTACACATTCATATATTAACCTGTGCCTTATATGATGAAAACGGCTTCGTTAATGTTTTTGTCCCGTCCCCTCACAGTAACGTTCTATGGCAAGCCGTTTTAACATTTAATCATTTAAGCCTACTAGTATCTATTTTCATGCTACTAGTACTTATTTTTTAGATACTAGTATCTATTCCATTAAGTACTAGTACTTATTCATTAGATACTAGTACTTATTCATTAGATACTAGTGCTTATTCTTTAGATACTAGTGCTTATTCTTTAGGTACTAGTACCTTTTTAAAGATACTAGTGCTTATTCATTAGATACTAGTACCTAATAAATAGATACTAGTACTTATTCATTAGATACTAGTACTTATTCAATAGATACTAGTACTTATTCATTAGATACTAGTACTTATTCATTAGATACTAGTACTTATTCATTAGATACTAGTACTTATTCATTAGATACTAGTACTTATTTAATAGATACTAGTACTTATTCATTAGATACTAGTACTTATTTAAATAGTGACTAGTAACTATTTTTTTGTTACTAGTAAAAAAAAAAAAATTTTGCCATTGACTTCTATGGGATCTGTCATTTAGATATCAACTATTCACTTCTGACTAGTATCTATTCCAATTGTGACTAGTACATATATATTAGATACTAGTACTTATTCATTAGGTACTAGTACTTATTTTTTAGATACTAGTACATTTTAATAGATACTAGTACCTATTAAATAGATACTAGTACCTATTAAATAGATACTAGTACTTATTCATTAGATACTAGTACTTATTCTTTAGATACTAGTGCTTATTATTTAGATACTAGTGCTTATTATTTAGATACTAGTGCTTATTATTTAGATACTAGTACTTATTCATTAGATACTAGTACTTATTCATTAGATACTAGTACTTATTCAATAGATACTAGTGCCTATTTATTAGATACTAGTATTTATTCCAAATGTTACTAGTAAGATTTTAAATTTTACTAGTAAGATTTTTAATTGAACTCTACCGTGGCCGTTCTGACTAGTATTAACATAAGACTAGTAAAAAAGCAGTTGTGACTAGTAAAATAAGAATAGTTACTAGTAACAATTACAAAAGATACTAGTGTCTAATAAATAGGTACTAGTATCTATTGAATAAGTACTAGTATCTAATGAATAAGTACTAGTATCTAATTAATAGATACTAGTATCTAAATAATAAGCACTAGTATCTAAAGAATAAGTACTAGTATCTAATGAATAAGTACTAGTATCTATTTAATAGCTACTAGTATCTATTTAATAGGTACTAGTATCTATTAAAAGGTACTAGTATCTAAAAAATAAGTACTAGTACCTAATGAATAAGTACTAGTATCTAATATATATGTACTAGTCACAATTGGAATAGATACTAGTCAGAACTGAATAGTTGATATCTAAATGACAGATCCCATAGAAGTCAATGGCAAAAAAAATTTTTTTTTACTAGTAACAAAAAAATAGTGACTAGTCACTATTTAAACAAGTACTAGTATCTAATGAATAAGTACTAGTATCTATTGAATAAGTACTAGTATCTAATGAATAAGTACTAGTATCTAATGAATAAGTACTAGTATCTAATGAATAAGTACTAGTATCTATTGAATAAGTACTAGTATCTTTAAAAAGGTACTAGTACCTAAAGAATAAGCACTAGTACCTAAAGAATAGGCACTAGTACCTAAAGAATAAGCACTAGTATCTAATGAATAGGCACTAGTACCTAAAGAATAAGCACTAGTACCTAAAGAATAGGCACTAGTACCTAAAGAATAAGCACTAGTATCTAATGAATAAGTACTAGTAGCATGAAAATAGATACTAGTAGGCTTAAATGATTAAATGTTAAAACGGCTTGCCATAAACGTTCGCCTTAACTAATTATTACATAGGCCTACATGAATAACGTTACATAGGCCTATTTCAGTAAAAATGGCGAAATTAGACAAACGTTTATTAGTTTGCCTGATTATTTCTAACATATGTATGACCTAAAACAGCTGTAAAATATGAAATGTTTAGTTTAGCTACTTACATCTTATCTCGCACTTGAGCATAAACTATAGACAAAGTTGCGCGTCGCGCTGCTGAATGCGCGCTCTGCAGCGTCTGTGAACAACGCCCGCCTACTTTCATTTGATTGATCATCTCAATTATTCTGACATTGACGGGCAGTGACGGACCAATGAGGCTCAGATGAACACAAACACACACACACACACACACACACACTCTGTCCTCTGTTTCTGGCGTGCGCGCGGTGCGAAGCTCGATTTCAAAATCAAATATTTTTCTCCGCGGTTTTTGTGTGGGACAATGCGACTGTCTCCAATATTGGTATGCGTGATTGCTATCACGAATAAATTATGCAGAATCCTATGGTATTTGCCTGTGGGATGAAAGAAAGTGAAAGTAAGTTGCCGTGAAAGCTGGTGAGTTTCAGTCAGTAGCCTAGTGTTAAAGTGTGGATATAGGCTACTGTTTAAGAAGACATGGACGGGATCTACTGCTATTTCACTATTCTGGTAAGACTAGCATACATTTGAATCTCAAACAAGATGATTTGATTGGATTTATCTGGTAAAATGTGTAGAACAGACCTGAGAGCATTATCAAAATAGCTACAAATATTAGGCAACATTTTACTTACAAAATGAAGTGGTAACCTTGTTTTATACAGTCTATGGTGTTAACATTTAAAAATACTGGTTTTAATTTAAAAAAATGTAAGTGTCTAATATGACAAAAGTAATTAAAAATAATATATCATATCATATAATACAATATAAAGTATATGACAGTGTTTCTCAACTGGTGGGTAGCGGAGTGTCCAGTCAAAGAAACGACAATAAACGTAATTCTGTTTTTCTGAGAGACTTTTATTGTGAAATGCGTGTGTGAAAGCTTTGGTCAGACCCGGTTTAAAGGGTTAGTTTACCTAAAAATTCTGTCATCATTTACTCACTCTCAAGTTGTTCCAAACCTGGACAAAGGAAGATATTTCGGAGATTTTTTTTAACCTAATTGACATCCATAGTTTTTTTTTTGTGTAAGTCAATGTAGACCCATCAAATGTTTGGTTACTTGAAATCATTCAGCAGTACAAATACATTTATAAACACAGGATTGTAGAAATTTGAGGGCGAGTAAATTATGACAGAATTGTTGGGTGAACTACCTCTTTAACTAAAGATTAGTGATGGTAATTTCAAAACACTGCTTCGGGAAGCTTCTGTTCCGATTCCGAATCAATGGTTCCGAATCCGAGTGGGTATCACGTGATTTCAGGAAACGAGGCTTCATTCCTTCATCGCTGGGGGCGAAGATCTGTCAACCCATGAAGCAATGAACAAGTGTCTGTGGGGTTTACCTGATCTCTGATCAGTTTTATACATGTTTTTACCACCACCACTATAGAAGCCTAAAGAGTTCCTGAGAAAAACGTGTTGTCTTGATTCAGTATCTGCGCTGCGGTCAGGGTTAGGAAGGTCTGTGTCATTATTCTTAAGTTATTTTCGTACTTACGAAATGAAAAGTCCGGCCAGTCACGTGTGCTCTTTAACTGCGCGCTGTGTAGCCTATGTCACTTATGTAAACAATGCGGAAAAGAAACTACGAGCATGCAACGTCGTATATGTTGTCAATTAGTTAATAGTCATGAAATTACAAAAAAGCAGATATGTTTATTATATTCATCAACAGAGCACTTATGTTTCATTAAATAAGTTAATGTTGTGTATTCACCATGCAACTTGTTTTTCCATAACCCCAAAATGTCGCTTTATTTTCACTTTTTCAGCTATATTGTGGTTGCTCATACAAATGACCAACTATTACCAAAAACTGGTTTGGGACTGTTATTTAATAGCCCACCACCTTTTATATGACAAAGTCATTTTCACTTTTGTTTCTTCTTTTTTTACAGTGTAAACAGTATTTAAACCAGTGGCACAAGTTATGGGCATGTGTAGAATTTAGAGAATGCTATAGCAATTCTGTGGAAATCTGAAATCTGTTCTCACATTTGTGTGCAAGCCTATTGATTAGTGAAAAAGTAGAAGCCTGTGGACTTTTAATTCAAACATTACTTTACTTTAAAATAACCTTTGATTTGTAATGTGCTTTGAAGTGGGAGAACTTCAGCCCAGTCTCCTGGTGGGGAAGCAGCAGTTCGACACCTGATCAGACGGAGCCGTCGGAGAGTTCACACAAACGTACGGTGCACATCTGATCCATACACACTTAGCTCATTATATTTATAGTTAGTTGTAGTTTGTCGTTTGGACACGCTGAACTGAATTTGTTTCTTAAACCCATTTGGATCGAAATGCTTTTGCTTAGTTTTTAATAGAATTCATATAAGTTGTGCATATATTTTAATAATAATAATAAAGAAAAAATTTAAGATAATATTGCCCACAATTCCCATTCTTCCACTGGTGTTATTTTATAGTTTAAAGACTTAGATTTAATGAAATTGATTAGATTAGTAGCATCTTTATGCAGTAGTGTGGTGTGAAACCATGGATTATAATTTAGTGCAGCCATCTCAGCAGTTTAGACCCTGAAACTGCAATATTAAAGTTAACACGAATTCATAATTCATGGTCTTATAGTGCACAATTAAAAAAGGTTTGTCCTCAGAATCTTGAATCAAAAAGTTTCTCTTTTCAGATGACATCCCAGTCACAAAACCTGCTCAAGCGTTGGTGTCGGAGGAGGGGAACCGTACCGCACAATCCACCGTAAACTCACACTCAGGTCTGTCTGCACTCTGGCATGAAGTTCCCAATAGATCAAATCAAGAAATATGTCCCATATTATATGTGTTCTCAAGGTCATTATATTATCAAATCATTGTCGTTTCAGTTCCTCAGATCCCGTCTCAGTACTACCCAATCTCCCTCACTGACCCTAATGAAATAGCCAAAGTGGAGAAGATCTACATTAATGTGAGATGTGCCGGTAAGATCATGGAAGTGGACGTGTTCCCACTGGAAAAAATCTCAGTTTTACTAAAGGAGGCCTGTGATCGGGCAGAGAAGAAGCCAGAGAGAATGACTCTGGTTTATGACGGTAAACACAGCATTCGTGAATTGTTTCTTGAGGTTGATCTGATGCACCAAACTTAAAAACTTTAGTTTTGATGATCAAGCCTGCAAATCAGTAATTGCTAGCATTATTTATTTTCAGGAAAACATCTGGATGTGAACAAGACAGTGCGCCATTATGGTCTACGAGGAGGAATCACAGTGAACATGATTCATAAATCATAATATATCCATCCGGATACACAAGTACACTACATGAAATGTTATTCATTTTATTATTTTTTTATTATTATGAAGTGTTATGTGCTTTAAAGCAGTGTCATTGTAAATATGTATTGTAAAAAGTATTGTATTGCTGTGTATATTCTCTATATTGTAAAAATAAATGTGTGCAGTCTTACCTCAGCAATGTTATGTTAATGACAAATTTTTATTTGATTTTGCCATCAGACTTATTGTGAAAAACTGTATTGTAAGGGTGCTTTCAGACCTGCCTCGTTTAGTTGGGTTGAATCGCACTAGAGTTCGTTGTCCCCCGTGGTGCGGTTCGTTTGGGCAGGTGTGAATGCAGCAATCACACTCGGTGCGCACCAAAAGCGGACCAAACAAGCGGTCTCGGTACGCTTTCAAACGAACTCTGGAGCAGTTTGTTTGTGGTGAGAACGTGATCCGACCTCGAACAGACCCAACTGTCAAAGAACTGCGCATTTTTGGGCTAAACCAGCTGCCGTAGTCAGCGGCGCTGAGCATTATGGGATGAGGACTAATGTTTGTTGACAGTTTGCTCTTTTAGCATGGCATCTCTTGGACAAACTTGGAGTTGTGAGGAGGTGCGGAGCCTCATAGAAATTTGGTCTTATGACCATATTAGGTCCCAACTTTCACAAACCCACAAGAACAGCGAAATTTTCGCTTTGTTTAGCAAACAGCTCAGGGAAAAAGGGTTTCATAGATTCTGTTGGATTTTTCCCGCACGGTAATTCAGACCAATCGAAGCACAGTTATGGAAATGCGTTCAAGACACATCTGGCCAACGAGTGGTGTGGATGTTGTCACGTGACTGCATTTTGGTCATAGACAGTATATAAACTGGACACAGCGACCCCATAGGTTTCTACGGAGAAAAGTGAAGTCAATTAGCACTCACTTCCTGATCGCCAGGCGAACTGCGCAGGCTCAAACTGAGCTTGACGACGTAGATGTGACGTGAGAAACCTGTCTGACAGCTGTCAGTCTTCTAGTTGCTGTGCCGAGACAAATCTGAATCATTCCCTTACGAATCTCGCAGAGACGGAGAGCGTGAGCATTAGCTGTCCATGAGCTAGCAGCAGGAGCAACTTTATCACTCTCTATGGGCTTCTCCCTTGACTTTATCGGACTTTATGCCTCCACGTCCCCCCGATTGCATGCGAGCTTCTCTGCCAGTCTATACGGTAATTTCTTGACTTGTGCGACAGAGTCGCGTGGTTATGACGCAATCGTTAGCCTATTTTTACAAAAACTGCTTCTACGGGGCCATAACGTAAGATACAAGGTAATGGAGCCTTTTATACATTTTCGTGTTTCTTTAGAAATAAACAATGGAGAAACGGTGTCTTTAAACGCCTCAGATGTAAAGTTATTCGCTGTCAAAGTGACGCCAAAATGAATTGGAGTCAATGGAATGCTAACAGCAGGTGGGGGTCCGCTAGCCAATGGCGGCGCCCAGGGATGCTTCAGTTTCCGGGGGATAGATTACCCCCTTGATTTTGGTTCATTTCATCCAGAGCCATAGAGAGAAAGAGTTGCGACACTCCCATAGACCTCCGCTGTAAAAAATGGCGCCGCTTTTAACCGCCTACTTCCGGGATTTGAAGATCGGATTAGTTCCAAACACTGTTATTTGGGCGTTAAACGCCATTCACTTACATTGCTGCGCGTCGAGTTGTTCCAGAGGCAAGTTGCTGAAATATCGACCTCTTTTGAATTGTCAACTGTCTATATTGTTTCAGAAGCCCTTTGCGATGCTTATACTGGTCTTCATTTGTATATGCACAGCGTAATTATTTATATTTTATCTTGGTTGTTTCAACCAATTTTCTAGCATTGCCTGCTTGCTTGTTAGCTAGCGCGACTTCGCCAGCTGTGAAGGTAGCATCTAATTAGTTCGGTAATGAATCGCTACCACCTTTATAGCAACTTTTATTTTATTTAATTTTGGGGATATACTAACTTTTCATTTGTTGTCTTGAGTGAAGCGGCTTGTGAGTACAATGCTGGACCTCAATGATTGTTATGGCCATCACCAGTCCTGTCTGTTTCATGGATCACCTGCCCCTGGTTTTTGTTTTTCTTGTTCACGCACACTCACACAAGCACACATTTTTGTTGTCTGTCATTGTTTAATAAAAAATATTTTATTTGAAAACCTTCATTTGTATCAGCTATGCTTAATTGATGTCTCAATAGCTGTAACAGAAGTTACAAGTGTTTTGTTAGTTAATTGTAGCCTGGGAAAACCCAGACCACTCTCAGTTGTAACTGAGTAAGGGTCTGGCAAAGCTCCATAGACAATTCATTTCCACAGGGGCGTCACCAACGGACGTCGGATAGATCTAAAACCAATCAGAGCGATGAATGACATGACGTATGCAGAGCGACGGAGAAACATCTGAGACTCTCAGCAATTCTCTGTTTGTGTTAACGAAAATGACAATTTTAAATCGCTTGAAACAGACGCGATCGCTGATTCGAACGAGTGATGTTGTGATGTTCCACGGCGGCATCCATCTTTGTAATGTACAAAATCTGCGTCACCGTCTCTGCTCTGTCGTCATCGTGTAAAGCCCGCCCCAACGTTTCTGATTGGTGCCGCGATTTCGACGGATTGGAAATGGGTTTCAATGGGCTCTTTGCCAGACCCACTTGCAGAGCAAATCTAAATTTGCCGGAAGTGGTCTGGGTTTTCCCAGGCTAAGTTAATTGCTTAAGTTACTTGGATTGAGTTACAGCTAACCTTACTAACCTTACACTAACCCAGAGCCATAGAGAAAAATCTTCACTCTGCACTTACAACCAAACATAAAAGTGTAAATTCGTTTTTAATCTGTTATAGTTTTGATATGTGTATGGCTTCATCTTAAAATTATATTAGTCTTAAGTACATGATCATGTTTCACGTTGTGGTCCTGGGGGTGGCCACTTTCATCAGAAGTGAGCTAGCTTCTACGCGAATTCTGAACGGACCGCCACCACTTTGCGTGATCACCAAGGTAGGCTAATGGCTGAATCGGAATTTATAAGCAAAATCACGGGAATCAATAGCCTAATACAGCCCAGTTGTGCTAAAATAAATATCATGAGACGTCCATCATCAGATGAATGATATGGAAAAGTTAAGTTAGAGCCGCTAAAGCCAGTGCTACTACTACCCATGCGAACATGAACACTAAGCTTTTCCCTCCAAAAATATAGCCTAAAACTTAACTAAGTAATATGCAGTACCTCGTTGCCTCTCCAAATGCAAAACTGACATTAACAAAAAGCAATAACAGCTGAAAAAGTACTTGTGTGTGTTTTATTTTATATTTACCGTTCAATAATGCAATCGCTGCTGTCTGTCCCATTCATAGAAGAACATGACAGGCATCAATGTTTGATTTTTCAATTGAACTCTTTATTGAAATGACACCCATCCGGATTCCTGTAACACTTCGAGTCTCGCACCGGCTCGCAGAGGCCTTATATGACAAAATCTAGCGTTAATTCGATCTAAAAAAGATTAAGGAAAATAAGTTATTAGTCCACCACGTGCGAGACGTCATAAACCAACGTAGTTGAATGATACTTTGCGACATACGGTTTCGGGAAACAGTCGTGACTAGCTAGTTGATTTCTCCAACGGTGCGCATCGTACTATGGTAGTTAAGCAGCGAGCTAGCCTATATAGTTGTACGGGAAACGCACCCCTGATCGTAGAATTGAGGTGTTATTAATGTAATCTACTGGAGGTAATCATTCCAGAGTAACTCAGAATAAATCCAAATGTAACATTTTTTTAATGGTCAGGTAAATGTATCATGACAATTACAAAAAGATAGTCAACACAATAATATCAAATGCTCAGAGATAAAGAGTCAAAGATGTATACCTGACCTGAAAAGATACACAATGCAGAGTATCTTGAGGACATTATGTGTTGATCTGGCACCAAAATCGCCCTGAGCCTCTTGAAACATTTCTTTATATACTCAGACCAAGACAAAACACCCCCCAATGTGGGGAATGATCTTACAATAGGGATTTGCATTGACTACAGTTATAGAAGTTTAATATTAGTCTAAATTTGATGTTGAAAAGACGTCCACATAACCCCACGGACGTCCCACAGACGTCAACATTAGACGTGCGGTAGACGTCGCCTGGCGTTACAAAACAACCCCTTGGATCGAATTGGACCATGGGCGTCAGTTTGGTTTGAAATGTGCTGGGGACAGAGACGCATTCGGAAGAGCATTTTTTAGAAGTGCTGGGTACAATGATGCATAGGCTAAATTTTTTTTCTCTTTCGCGCAGGTCATGTTTTGAAAGACAATGTCCTGTAGCTTAGCTACTAATGTAAGCTCTCCAAGCTACTATATGCAGAACATAAAGTATTAATGTTATTTAATTGAATTTTTCGTGTTCGCATTTATGAGGAAAAAACAAATGTTACGGACGTGACAGTTCTCGGACTGCTTTAAAACTTTCAAAGAGACTTCAAACAGAAAGCACAAAGCCTTTCTTTAAAGTGATTTTCGTTTTGTATTAAATGTATCTTAATTTTAATCAATGTATCATCAACCAATTGCCTGGATTTAATAAATAATAAGTAAAGCAGACTAGATACGACACGGAGGCGCCGACGCATTCTTGATCTCGTCTCATAAATGAACAGAAACTCAGCACAGCCTACTTGCCTCACAGACCTGAGAAATATATCTATTATCTACAGAACGCTTGGAATCATACTTTTAAACAGAGCAATTCAAAACGAGAGAAAACTAGGCTATGTAGATGTAGGCTAATCCGTATGAAATGTGCATTTCTCTCCGGCGCGTTCACTACTGCGAAGATCGCGAGTCAGCATCGTCAACTTCATATTTGCAGCCGACACAGAAAACACTTGTTTATTAATAAACAATTAAAATGTCCCCTTTCTATATTTGACATATTCATAATCATTACTTTTGCCGGTTCTTTGTGACAGCTTTTAGGTGCTTTATTGGCAGCGCCACCCTTACATGTTACATGAACTTGTTACATGAACACCTCCGCATCAGCACCGAAAACATGAAGATTTTTTTTTTGTAATCCCAAAAAAAAATCATGATACGAACCGAATCGTGGGTCAAAAATCGTGATACGAACCGAATCGTGGGTTTGGTGTATCGTTACAGCCCTATACTAGCAACCCTAAAAAAGTGGTGGGTACAAAATGACTCATGACGAAATCTCTACCGAAATCGACGCCTATGAATTGGACGTCCAAAAATGACATAGTAAAGACGTCACTCCGACGTCACATTGCTCAGTGGGTTGTAAAGGGTTAATATTTCAGTCAATCATTTCACAATACAGTCAAAGAACAGAACATTGAGTCCATTTGACCAATAAAGGTTACATTAAAGTCAAAAGTTTGTTAGAAGGTTAGATCATATCGAAAGTTCGTCTACATCCTAAATAAAAGGAAGTAAGAATTATTTAGTTTTATTGTTAGATCTGGAATGGAAAGTTAGTCATCATCCGACATTCAAAAGGGAAGTGTGATAAAAGTTTATCATAAGTTTAAAATGTAAAGTTAAGATTTCTATGGTTAGTTACATAATTAATCTCCACCACAACTGTTTATTCACTTGTATTGACATAGAACATTATCGTTTGTATTATACAAATTGTATATAATCTCCCTAAAACTGTGAACTGAGTGAAGAGAATAATGTGTAAAGAAGGAAGTGGGGGGAGGAGGAACAAATGTGAAGGAAGCTTTCCCACAACACTCTGTGGCGTGTGGAGACAGTATATGTCCATATCGCAGGAGACCTGAGGCTCTGTTCGTCTTATATATAAATACAAATCTTAATAAACCACAGTTTACACCACAATAGTGCTTGCTGTTGAAAATGCACGAATAAATGGGTTGAATAAAGTGAATTATTTGAAAATGTGTTGAATTTAGTGTTGATTCAAGGCATTTTTTATCTCTCCCTAACAGGGTGGACTGGACATTTTTGATCTTCTGTTTCATTTATTTTGTTTCATAAATAGTTACATCTACCCGACCTTAACCAGAATATTGTTTCAAATGTTTTTCATCACCCTGCTGCTATCATGACTACACAAAAACTGAGTCTGATTTTCTACATTTTATGATGGCCAAAAGGCACCGAATACCAGGAATGACACTTTTTCCCTCAGTTGTGAGATACAAACGTTATAAAGTCCGAGTTATTACTGTTATTATGAATCACAACGCGTTGTTAACGCAGCGCAACAGCAGAAACCACGTGATTAACGCGGAAGTTGTGCTTCTATTAAGTGTGTGTGTGTGTGTGTGTGTGTGTGTGTGTGTGAAGTCGATCAGTCGCTCGCAGACCAGCAGTCGGGTGGTTCTGACTGGAGGTTTGGGTTTTTTGGCGGGTTATGTTTCATTTCTGTAACATCTTATGAAGTTATAGACTGTAATCAACCACAGCAGAAGCCCACTATCAATGAGAATAAGTGAGTATTTCAAGCCTTTTGCTTTTAAAAATGCAATGTCTTTCCATCGGTTCCGCTTTAAACGCGGTAGAAGTCAGTATTTCATAGTTTAATCGTCCGTGGAGTCTTTCAAGTCCCAAACCCCACAGATCTGCATTTCTGTCTCAGCATCAGCATCGGAAAGCTTCATTAATCGTTTGTAATGCAACAGACTGAATGCATTTTTGATGCATTTAAATAATATTTGCAACCTATAAGTTCAGGCTAGGGCTCATTCTTCTCAAAGTATTTTGCCTCAGGATAATCACAGTGTCCAATTAGCGAAGAATGCATGACTGACTGAAGCCACAGCAGATTCTCCTGGGATTTCGTGTTTTTCCAGATGGCTTTCAGGATTAAGATGCATGCCGAGTATGTTTAGGTTGTGAAGGGTGAACATGAGCATATACATGTCCTCGCTAAAGCAATCCATATGAGACATTGACCCAGTTTCCTCTCTCTGTGGCATGTTAGTACAGACCGAAAACTGGTTCATATCTGTTGCAGCGCTTGTGTTCACACTTCAGCAGAAGTGTGTGTGTGTGTGTGTGATGTAGCCTAGAGATGATGGAGGGAAATCTGTGCTTTGATATCGGATTACATGCGCAGTTGCGTATTATGTCTGCACTTCTTTTTCTAAATGTATTAAGTAATTTGTGAATATAGAAAAGGGGTAGACATAAATAATAATATATTAAGGGGCACACCCAACCACAGCTGCATGTTTTTTACTGTAGTTTCAACAGGATATTTTTCCTAGCATCTTAAACTTTAGTATAATATAATATTGGGTCTATTATAATAATAATAATAATAATAAAGTAAAAAGACTGAGTGAGTCAAGGATAGCATGTGTATTTGTGGAATTTGGAATTAGCAACCACACCCTTTGAAAAGTATGATTTAGTTATTGCATTTGGAGCACAAACATATTAGTTAATAACACTAGAACATAATGTGTTCATAGTGTTCATAACTAGAACACTAAATAACATTGATTGCAAATGCAATAAATCATTATTTCCTTGGACCTATTAACCATTTATGTACCAAATAATATGATTATTTTTGTGCAGTAAATGTTATAAATATTGTTGTGCACCAAATGCAATAATTGTTGCTGAATTTGCCATTTGATGCACAAAATGATTTATTGCAGTTTGTGCACAAAATAAATTAATGCATTTAGTGCGTACAAATGTTTATTACATTTGGTGCATAAACGTATTTCTAACATTTACTGCACAAAAAAATCATATTATTTGGTGCATACATGGTTATTGCAGTTATTGCATTTTATGCACAAAAAAAAAAAGATTGCATCTTGTACATAAAAATAGTTATTGGATTTGGTGCATAAAATAATTAGCTATTGCATTTTCTGCACAAAAAATATCTATTGCATTTTGTGCATTAAAAACAAGTTTATTGCATTTGGTGCACAAACAAATTGTTATTGCATTTGGTGCAATCGCTTCATCTGGGTGCGCACTGTGCAACAAATGCAGTAGATAAATAATTTGTTTACGTTCATAAGAAAATGTGATGGTGTCAAAAGTCACTGCTACAATGCCATTGTGTTGCTGAAGTATTCTGAGTGGTTGCTAAAAAATGTATAAATTAAAATTAATAGAGTTTCCATGATATTTCCGTCAGCTGTATCGTCTGCCTGGGGAAAACGTAAGTATGATTGCTTAGAAAAGTAACACACATTATTTACTTCTTCACTAACCCTTAAGCATAAGCAAAATAAATAGTGAGGCTTCCTTTTGAAACTGATTGTTTTCTACTGTCTACCTTCTGCAGTTTCTCTATATCTTTCATTATTCGGATAAACAGGCAGGAATAATCGTTCTTAAATGGCTAGTCTTGAGTGTTTTGTTATAATGAGAATAGCAATGATTATTATTTTTCTCTATGTCCCAGTGCTGAATGACTGCTGTGGTTATGAAGATCTGAGCTCTCTGCCACTTAATTACGTCATCAAGCTTTCTTCTCTCTGATGTGCGTTAACGTCTTGACATCCTGGTTCTTGCAGTATGTGTTTGACAGTAGATTTGATAGGCTTTCGTGAACAATACTAATACTACTCTCTCTCTCTCACTCGAGTTTTTCAGCTCCCAGTCCCCGGTGAATTAGGAAGTCCCTCCATATAATATTCTTTCATTCCAGTCACAGCGGTTTTCTAACGAGTTGCAGAAAGATGTGATCTGATAAAAGGCACATTCATCACCCAGAGGAATAAGAGTGGAGTAATCGAAAGACAAAGACCGTCTGAAACTTAAGAAACGCTGACCGTTCAAACATCATCTGCATAACAATTTTTACAGAGGTTGTGTGAGAAAAACACAGATTCTGGCGTGATTAAAAATGTAAAGTACGTCTGTGAAACACAGATTTCTCTAATGCTCGGTTCAGACTACACGATTTTGGCTTGATCCGTTTGACGTAGGGAGTCGTGGGGATTCGTAAACGACAATCGGTGTCAGGACGCAATCCTGTTGAATCGTAGGCTACGACGCAAGTTAATATAGAAGAGTAAACGTCATCAGCATGAGCTAGTGGTGAACAAACAGAGCAAGATGAATCAAACTTTGGCAATTGTGGTTTTTATGTGCGCTGGGAAAAAAAGAGGAGAATATGGACGTGGTCATGGCTTGAGAAAATGCCATGACAATCTTGCAAATTGAGCTTGAGGACAGTAGTTTTAAGTTAGCGCATGTCGCGTTGATCAATACGCCATTTCATGTTGCATGTTTATTGGCTAGTCAGTAGACGAGGGTTGCACTGAGAGATGATCGCAGGCTATCTTTGGTCGCAAGACTGACACAACGGGCGTCTTTTGAGCCTCTCTCACTGTAGATCCAGCGATTAGGATCCACGATGACAGAAATCAATCGCCACGATTGGCCATCTTTCGTCTGGGACGGCCCAAAACCATATGTGTACCGGGCATAAGAATCGGAAGAACTACTCAGTGATGCTTTAATCCAGCTCTCTTCCTGAGTGTTTTTTTTTCTTCATAATTCACTACTCTATGGTGAGTCTGTCCTGTTGCATTATGGTCCGTACAGCTGGCCGAGTTCACTGTGTGTCATGGAAACATGCGGCAGATTTAACAGAAGCAATGCAAGCCTCTTAGCGGTGTTAAGAGTATGATATTCCCCCACTCTTGGTTTTAAAAATCCATCTTTACACAATTTTTTTCTTCTTCTATATCATCTATCAGCTTCTGTTTATTGATTTCTCTTTTGTGTGGTTCTGCTTCTGTCTCTCTCTCTCAGGGTTGTTTTGAGGTCAGGTGATATCTACGATGAGGTCGTAACAGAAGATAATCCTGCGTTTGGTCCAGATTGATGCCAGTATGGCCACTGCTAAGAAAGGTACGTCTCTCTCTCTCTCTCTTTTCCACCCTCTCAACTGAAGGTTTTCATTTTTACATCAACTTTGTGTTTAATTTTTCAAATTGGCCAGAAATCAAAACTTTTTCTTTTTTTGGGTAAAGAAACTCAATTCCTCTGTGATTTATCAAATGCTATATATACTGTACTACTGCTGATGAATATATAAATGAATGTTATCATTAATTATTAGTGGTGCTTCCGTTAAATGCATTTTCTGTTTTATTCGAACTTTCTATTCATCAATGAACCCAGAATGTTTTTTTTGTTGTTTTTTTATCAGTTTATTGAGCGCAAATTTAGCTCTGCATCACAGGAATAAATTTAATTTCCAAAATATATTAAAAATGGAAACGTTATTTTAAATTGTAATAATTTTTCACAATATGACATTTTTTGGATCAAATAATGCAGCCTTGGTGAGCATAAGAGACATTATAAACTTGAAGTTTTGAACGGTAGTGTATGACAACTTTTAAAAATGCTTTTTAGGAAAGAAATGTAGGAAGTTGAATGCGCTTTTAATTTTCTTTTAAATAATAATCCCGATTCCCACCACACTGACTTTAAACTGCCTTTCAAAAATGTCAATCTGCTTATTATGATTTTTGACAACCTGCTGGTTTTTTCATTCTCAGGAATGAGGCTTCAGAGATTTTAATAAAGCGAGAACAATCATGAATTCTTGCTCAGTTGGTGGTGACTCAGCAGTTGCTAAACATGTGGGCTGTTTCTTATTATCAGGAAATGTGCGAGAGCTCGTGTGTGTGTTCTCACGTCTGTCTGAGAAGCCTTTCAGAGTCGTCGGAAACAGTCCCAAAAGACAATGTCTGGCTGCTGTCTTTCCACCACTTATTGTGGTAATCAATCCATCCTGGAGGCACAAAGATGGCCTCCATTTTGTTTTTGTGTATGAATGCGATAAAGTTTCATTTTGGATGAAGGCAGAGGGTCTGTTGTCATGCTGTGTATTGTTGCATCAGAACATCTACGGTTTCTTCAGCTCGGGCAGCTGTGCGACATTCACAAAGCATCTTCCAAACCAAGGCTGTGTCGTTGTGTATTAAAGCACAAAACTGACCCCAGAACAGCTTTTTTGGAAATGTCCTGTTCCTCAAGGGCCAGATTTCTCGCCGTTGCCATGGCTACGGTGTGAAGTTTTAGATGAGGTTCATAATCTAAACCTCTATACAGCACCACTGAGCATTCGCTTACTACAGAGTCTGTCGATCTCTGGTCGCTGCCAGACAGCAGCATTTCTGCTTTCAATAAGAAGAACGGAATTGCTTTTAGATCATTTATACATAAAGAACAAATATGATTTAGTCCAATCCACCTTTTCAGGCATTTATCAGACATTTGGGCCTTGAAAGTCATGGAGATAAATTCTTCTGGTCCTACTTGTTGAGGTCTTTCTTGGGTCCTGAAATACCGACTTAAATCACTTCTTATTCGGAACCAACATGCATAAATATATATATTTTGTTAACAGAAAAACCCGAGACTGAGACGATAAAATTAGACCCGAGTCTGACCCAACGGCATTTATTTTCTAACCCGACTGGACCCGAACGTAAACGGCATTGACGTGTCCAAGCCGCAGTCAGTCAGGTTAAATCCCGGTGTCCTTCTGACTGATTTGGCCGCTGCTCCATTACTTTCATTTATTTATTTACTTATTACTAGGGATGCACGAATCCAGATTTTTGGGGTTTGGCCGAATACCGAATCCACTGGTTAAGATTCTACCGAAACCTACTCCCATCCTCAGTCCATTAACACAGTAAACACATTAATGCCTTTGCCGTTCCTGAAGTTGCTGCATTTTGGCTGCGGTCTGTAGATTCCTTCAGGCACAACTCGTATTCTTTCGGATGTTTCATACGCAAATGTTTTAACCGCGTCAATGTTGTGTATTGTTTAGGGTCCTTGCCACTGCGAGATAAATCGGCATTGCAAATTGAACATGTAGCTCGACTTGAATCGCCTTCTTTTGACCGAAAGTACTGCCAAACAACACTTTTTCTGAGTTCCATGTTCACTTTCTCACAACTTACTGCATTCGCATGGTCCACCTACGTAAACACCTTCCCGTAATCAACGGCGGCGTGACGTCGACCAGCGTAGCGCAAGCCTAGGGTTCGATGGGAAAAAAATTCTAAGGTTCGGCAGAAACCAAACCCCGTCAAAAAGCCCAATATTCGTCCGAGTCCGAAACCGAATCCTGGATTCTGTGCATCCCTACTTATTACTTTATATTATTGCCTGCCCGATGAGCTGAGGAGAGCCTTTTCATAACTGTAAGCCATAATCATCAAAATTATAACAAATAAAGGCTTGAAATATCTCACTTTGCATGTAATGAGTCTATATAATATATTAGTTTCACCTTTTAAGTTGAATTACTGAAATAAATGAACTTTTGCACCATATTCACATTTTTCAAGTTTCACCTGTAGATGATGACGACGGGACGCAAGTCTGTCATGTAAAGTTATTTAGTGCGTTCGCATAATTGCAATGTGAAACCAAACCAAAACTTACTGAATGTATAAAATGTATCAAAACATGAACTTTGGTGCAGACTTTCAGGTGTGAAAACGCCCTTAAATAATAACATTGTTAAATGCCCAACATAGTTGAAAAGAATTTGGGTCGTCTCGGGTCCATTCGGAAAAAGCATAGTTATTTTAAATTACCCAATACCCAAGGCAAGTAATACCGAACCCGACCCGTGTCCGAGGTTCCCGGGTCGGACCTTGGGTTTTTGGATGGACCCGTGAAGTGTGGGGATAAATAAGAAGTTATACGATAATAAGCTTCTAGTCTGTTGTGCTCACAGGTTATTAAATGTAGGCTGCAGTGTCTATGCATCAAGTTTAAATCTAGATTTCCCATCTCCGTCCCAGGACAGTATTAAATGCCGTGTATATTCTCTGTGTTGGATATTACCTTGGTAATATCCAAGACCACGAGACACTAGTTGGCAGGTCTGTTAGTCGTGTGTGTGTGTTTATAGCCTCTACATTGGGCCAACCGTTGGAGTCCCATAACCTCTGTAATGAGGCCAATTATGTGATCACTCATACTACAAATGTCGTCCTGTCCCGTGCAGATTACATTACATTAGGTGTAATTTTACCTCTATGCCACATGACATACAGCTGCAGGCTAACACTGACCCTCCAGATTTCATTTTTATATTTGTAAAATATACTTGTACTAAAATATGCTCAAATATAGTTCTCTTAAGATTTATCTTAACTTTTCTGCATTTCACTTCTTCTCCAGTTTGTGTGATAATCGTTCTCATACTCTAAACTTGGCATTGTGCATTGCCAAATATTGTTGGCTATTATATGACTAATTGTTTGTGATTCTCTTAATTCATAAGTTACTTTGGATAAAATGTAAATGTACATGTTTATTGAAGCTAGTTTGAGTGTGAATGTGAAGTATCTTGGCGACACCATCTTGTTGTTTTATTACTCTCGTTTATGACTTCCTCTGAATCGTAAATGTCATTTATTTTTATTCGTAGCGCAGGGATCCAAAGAGTCCCTGATGTAATCAGCGGTATGTCTGTCAATGTCCGATCATTTCATGAGATGAGTCCCCAGTGCCGGCACTACATTATAGCCCACTCAGATTTAACAGCATATTGTGCGATTGCCATGTGTGATAAGGCACTTATTTGAATACTTTATAACTAATGTCTGTATTATTGACACTATTATTGTTGGTCAAATGGCCCAGTCTGTTGTGATTGGTCTACCGCTTATAGTGCATGTCTGAAACCAAACGGCCAATACCATATGTGACCCTGTATCACAAAACCAGTCACATGTGGCACGGGTATATTTGTGGCAAAAGCCAACAATACATATGCGTCAATACATTATGCCAAAAATCATGAGGATATTAAGTAAAGATCATGTTCCATGAAGATATTTTGTAAATATATAAAACATTTATTTTTGTGAGTGAATGCTGCACAATCGTGAACATAAATGAACAACTTTAAAGGAGATTTTCTCAATGTTTCGATGTTTTTGCACCCTCAGATTTCAGATTTTCAAATAGTTGTATATCAGACAAATATTGTTATATCCTAACAAATCATACATCAATGGAAAGCTTATTTACTCAGCTCTCAGTTGATGTATAAATCTCAATTTCAGAAAATTGACCCATGTGACTGCTTTTGTGGTCCAGGGTCACATTTCTTAATTTCATCCCTGGATCTTTCTCAGCACTTGATACACAGTGATACGAATGATGCCGTTGGTTTTTCCAGATCAAATCCAGCACAAGTCCTCTTCATTTTGAATTGCTTGAAGTTCAAAGTGGATTCACACAGCACTGAAAACAACTTCTCAACACGAACCAAACTCTTCCAGTCTCAGATACTGTACAACTAAAGTGTTCACGGGCAGCCAATGAAGACCATAGACTGGCTTTATGCAAATTTGTTACACACCTCTACATAGGTTTGTTCAGGAATTGAGTTTCAGGCAGTTCAGAATCACTTCTTTCTTTTAGGAGACAATAACTGCATTTATCGTGCTTTTTGATCTTTGAAACAGACCTTTTACATTGACAAACCGCTATATTACACATTAAATGGAAGATAATATCCAAGAAAGCCTAATAGGGGCACTTTAAATCATGTGGCTTTTTGTGAGAGGTGAGTTGTTAACATTATTTATTGAATCCTATCTAGAAACTAGAATATCTTGGAAGTGGGCTCTTTGACAAGTAAGAAACCTGTCGCTCAAACAGTGCAGCATGGCATTCAAATCTTGGGTCGATTCCCAGGGAGTGCATGAACTGATCAAATTTGTAACTTGAATGCAATTTGATTTGCTTTAGATAAAAGTGTCTACTAAATGCATGAATGTAAATGTAAGAAACCAGCAGAAGACTCTATCAACCACATAGAAATGCTCCGACAAACACGGTTAGCATGAGAAATCAGCATGCACGTGTTTTTCAGAAAATGTAATCTAGTTACTTTATAATTTAATTTAGATTCAAAATAATAATAAAACGTCACACACACACACAAAAAAGGAAATTTATTGTAATGTCTTATCTCCAAATTACAATAAAAGCAGTTTTTATTTTTTTTGGCAGAGGCTTTGAACAGTCATGGAGGATTTTAGAGTGAAAATGAAGGACAAATCCCCAAAGCTGATGTTCATTACGGTGGGCTTTGTGCTCTGTGGGTCCAGATGTGAGCATTTGGAGACCGTTCAAAAGTTTAGGGTTAGTATAAGATTCAAAAAGACACATTAAACTGACCAAAAATGACAGTGAACACATTTATAATGTTATAAAAGATTTCTGGAACTATACGGTTATCCGGACCACACGTGTGTCTTTTAGTCCCGTATAGTCATCCCTGATTGGTCTTAACCCCAGTGACGGGTAGGTTTAGGGGCGGGGTTAGGGGTAGGCCATCGTATGATTGGTCTTAACCCCAGTGACGGGTAGGTTTAGGGGCGGGGTTAGGGCTTAGGCCATCGTATGATTGGTCTTAACCCCAGTGACGGGTAGGTTTAGGGGCGGTCTTAGGGGCAGGCCATCGTATGATTGGTCTTAACCCCAGTGACGGGTAGGTTTAGGGGCGGTCTTAGGGGCAGGCCATCGTATGATTGGTCTTAACCCCAGTGACGGGTAGGTTTAGGGGCGGTCTTAGGGGCAGGCCATCGTATGATTGGTCTTAACCCTAGTGACGGGTAGGTTTAGGGGCGGTCTTAGGGGCAGGCCATCGTATGATTGGTCTTAACCCCAGTGACGGGTAGGTTTAGGGGCGGTCTTAGGGGCAGGCCATCGTATGATTGGTCTTAACCCCAGTGACGGGTAGGTTTAGGGGCGGTCTTAGGGGCAGGCCATCGTATGATTGGTCTTAACCCCAGTGACGGGTAGGTTTAGGGGCGGTCTTAGGGGCAGGCCATCGTATGATTGGTCTTAACCCCAGTGACGGGTAGGTTTAGGGGCGGGGTTAGGGGCAGGCCATCGTATGATTGGTCTTAACCCCAGTGACGGGTAGGTTTAGGGGCGGTGTTAGGGGTAGGCCATCGTGTGATTGGTCTTAACCCCAGTGACGGTTAGGTTTAGGGGCGGTGTTAGGGGTAGGCCATCGTATGATTGGTCTTAACCCCAGTGACGGTTAGGTTTAGGGGCGGTCTTAGGGGCAGGCCATCGTATGATTGGTCTTAACCCCAGTGACGGGTAGGTTTAGGGGCGGGGTTAGGGGCAGGCCATCGTATGATTGGTCTTAACCCCAGTGACGGGTAGGTTTAGGGGCGGGGTTAGGGGTAGGCCATCGTGTGATTGGTCTTAACCCCAGTGACGGGTAGGTGGGTAGGTTTAGGGGCGGGGTTAGTGGTAGGCCATCGTGTGATTGGTCTTAACCCCAGTGACGGTTAGGTTTAGGGGCGGTCTTAGGGGCAGGCCATCGTATGATTGGTCTTAACCCCAGTGACGGGTAGGTTTAGGGGCGGGGTTAGGGGCAGGCCATCGTATAATTGGTCTTAACCCCAGTGACGGGTAGGTTTAGGGGCGGGGTTAGGGGCAGGCCATCGTATAATTGGTCTTAACCCCAGTGACGGGTAGGTTTAGGGGCGGGGTTAGGGCTTAGGCCATCGTGTGGTCCGGATAACCGTGTAGTACCAGATTTCTATTTCAATTTAAAGGCTTTTTAACTTTCTATTCATCCCAAATCTTAGAGAAAAAGGTTTCCACAAAATGCAGCACAACATTTTTGAAAACAACTTTTTCAATATTGCCAATCGAAGCGAATCAGAATATAAGAATGATTTCTGAAAGATCATGTGACACTGAAAATTCATCTTTGAATCACAAAAATAAATTGCATGTTAACATATATTCAAATAGAAAACACTTTTATCAAATAAATGCAGCTTTGGTGAGAATAGAGACTTCTTTTAAAAACACACCAACTTTTGAATGGAAGTGAATTTACTACAATAATGTAACTACTGTACTTGAATATGTGGGTTCTCAAAAGCAGTTTTACACTAATCCTGCAACACAAATGGATTTTAATAGAAGAATTGGCATTGATCTCGCACTTTAGTTCAAGACCTGGTGTGATCTGTGTGTGAGAAACACACCCCTGAAGGCCTGGCTTCCTGCTTTATTAAATCAGACTGCAAAAGAGGAGAGCCGGGAAGAACATTGCTAGGGATTTTCTTTCTCTTTTTTTAGTTTTGATATTTTTAGTGCTGGTGCTGTAATTGGCACATTGAATGTGCTGAAGGTGTTAGACAGCTTGCACTGTAAAACCCTCTCAGAAAAGATGCATCTTTTTAATTTAATTAACTCCTGCTTTCTGGTTTCATTTTGTTGTGCTCCATCTAGCCGTTTTTGAATGCATGAACACATCTTAGACATAAACATCCCCTAAAAACACAGTGAACCTAAAGCCAGTTTTCAATCCCTAATAAATCCTGTGGGAAAGAGACTGAGAGACAAACTTGAAAAATAAAAATAAAAACCGTTTTGTTAGGCTTAATACTCATAATGTCATTTCCTGTTGTCAAAATCATTTTTAATTCCATTTTTAGGTTAAAATAAAAAATTAAAAAAACATCCAAGTGTTTTTAAACTGATTTAAAACACTTTCAATTGAATGTAAGCCCACTCTGCTGTAACTTTCTTTGATTAAAGAAATTAAATTATTTCGTTATTTAAAATACATTAGTCTATGAATTTTGGCAGAAAACCTTCTAAATGGAAATTAAGTTTTAAATTGAATGTAAGCCCATTTTGCTGTAACTTTCTTTGATTTAAGAAATGAAAAGATCTCTGATATTAGACGGAAGGTCTTTCAGGGTTTTCGGGTGTCAAATGGCATGGTTGATTTGAATAATTGCAACTTTGAAAGCTTCTTGTTGAGCATTTTTCATTCAGCGCCTCTCAGTGTGGATGTGTGTAAATCTGTGGGCAGTGTGTAATTAGCGCAGCTGTAAGTGCTTTGCTTTTGTTCTTCTGCAGCGTCGTCTAAGACGGGGGGTGTTCGCTTCGCTGAGGAACCGGCCGCCGCCGCTCACTCGCACGTGCATTTTGACGAGAAACTGCACGACTCCGTCGTCATGGTGATACCCGAATCAACCGGGAACTTCCTGGTTAAGGTGAGCGAGTTATATAGCTGAGGTTATTCATTAGCCTTATTTGATGGTCTTTAGTCAAGTATAGGAGTTCATATTACAGGACGAACACAGAGTTTATTTCTCAGCTCACATCAATTCTTTAGCTTCTTTGTTATTATGCCTTGTTATGTGAAGGCATTGACAGAACTCATGCCAAGAGCTGCACCTGGAATTTGAAGAGCGCGAACGGGATCAGGAAAAGCCAGATTGGTTGCATATGAGCTCCACAGGTCAATATGTCAGAGCATGTGATCTAACCGCTCGCCCACGGCTGTGATGACACTATTTTTAACTCCTGATTAGTTGTTCCATAACCTTTTGATGCCTTTTGAATCTTTTGAATTTTTTTTTTGTGTGTGTGTGCAACTCGTTTTACAATGTGTGAAGCTGAATAATATCGCAAATCATGCGGCTTGCTCGAGAGAGAGGTGTGTTACCTTTCTAAGGAATGGGTTCAGTATGAAATAAACAACAATGGCCTAACAACCACATAGCAACATGGTAAAAGAACGTTGGATGCAGGGTCCGAAATTAACTTTTTGGCTCACCTGCCACGGGGACTGGTAGATGAAAAAATCCACCAGCCAAGCATATTTTTTACCGGCCAAAATAATAAACAGCCTTTTTGTGTCACATATACATTAATTTCAGTACATTTAATTGAGATAATAAGGTATTATGTTGAATACAAACAAAAAATTGTCCAGAGCAAAATTTGAAATGTAGGCTATAATAATTTTTTTATTTTTTATTTTACACACACACACACACACACTCTCAGTCTTTCTCTCTCTCTCTCGTTTGTTGAAAGGAATGGCTACTGTTCATTTAGCTGTTCATAATCTGTCCATTACTGTTCACACACATTTCTGTCATTTTCTATCTGAAGCTATTGCCTGCAACATTGAAAACTCCGGTCTCTTGTGTTTAGCGCGAAAGCTCACGGACAGTCGTGCCGTGTACCAGCTGCTTTGAAGCGAATATCAGTTTAACTGACTCGTAACGTGTGCAATATCTCACGACCTCCCGAGTGTCCGAACATTTTATTTTATTATTTATTCGCTAAACGGAAAATCTACCAGCATTTGGCGCTTGGCGGGTGTTAATTTCGGATGCTGAAGACAGCGCTTAGGAGACGGTGAAGCTGAGAGAGAGAGAGCGCGCGCGCGACCGGGACTCGCTCTCTCTCTGCTCGTTCTTCAGTTAAACATGCGCCCCTTCACACGCGCAGCAGTTCGTCTACATTCGGCTACTCACCGATCAGATAAGACTATGGCGGGACAAACATTTTATTAAAAACATTTTATTACATTACTATTTTGGTATGAACATTCACCCGCCAGTGTGGCGGATAGCCTTTTGAGATTTACTCGCCAAATGGAAAATCTACCCGCATTTGGCGCTTGGCGGGTGTTAATTTCGGACCCTGGTTGGATGTATGGATGGATGTATGTATGGATGGATGGATGGATGTATTGGATGGATGGATGGATGTATTGGATGGATGTATTGGATGGATGGATGCTTGGATGGATGTATTGGATGGATGTATTGGATGGATGGATGGATGGATGGATGGATGTATTGGATGGATGTATTGGATGGATGTATTGGATGGATGTATTGGATGGATGTATTGGATGGATGGATGCTTGGATGGATGGATTGGATGGATGGTTGGATGCTTGGATGGATGGATGGATGCTTGGATGGATGGATGCTTGGATGGATGGATGCTTGGATGCTTGGATGGATGGATGGATGGATTGGATGGATGGTTGGATGCTTGGATGGATGGATGCTTGGATGGATGGATGCTTGGATGGATGGATGGATGCTTGGGTGGATAAATGGATGCTTGGATGGATGGATTGTATGGATGGATGTATGGATGGATGCTTGGATGGATGGATGGATGGATGCTTGCATGGATGGATGGATGTATTGGATGGATGGATGGATGTATTGGATGGATGGATGGATGTATTGGATGGATGTATTGGATGGATGGATGCTTGGATGGATGGATTGGATGGATGGTTGGATGGTTGGATGCTTGGATGGATGGATGGATGGATGGATGCTTGGATGGATGGATGCTTGGATGGATGGATGGATGGATGGATGGATTGGATGGATGGTTGGATGCTTGGATGGATGGATGCTTGGATGGATGGATGCTTGGATGGATGGATGGATTGGATGGATGGATGGATGCTTGGGTGGATAAATGGATGCTTGGATGGATGGATTGTATGGATGGATGTATGGATGGATGCTTGGATGGATGGATGGATGGATGCTTGGATGGATGGATGGATGGATTGTATGGATGGATGGATGCATGGATGGATGGATGCTTGGATGGATTGGATGGATGGATAGATGTATTGGATGGATGCTTGGATGGATGGATGGATTGGATGGTTGGATGGATGGATAGATGTATTGGATGGATGCTTGGATGCATGGATGGATGGATGGATGCATGGATGGATGGATGCTTGGATGGATGGATGGATGGATGGATGGATGGATGGATTGTATGGATGGATGGATGCATGGATGGATGGATGCTTGGATGGATGGATGGATGTATTGGATGGATTGTATGGATGGATGGATGCATGGATGGATGGATGGATGGATGGATGGATTGATCGATCGTATGGATGGATGGATGCATGGATGGATGGATGCTTGGATGGATGGATGGATGTATTGGATGGATGCTTGGATGGATGGATGGATTGGATGGTTGGATGGATTGTATGAATGGATGGATGGATTGGATAGATGGATGGATGGATGCTTGGATGGTTGGTTGGATGGATGGATGGATATTTATATTTGTTTAATTTTGGAAGAAAAAAAGATTGGATAGTAAATAGTCTAATGTTTTTGTTTATTGGTATGTTATTATGATGACTCTTTTGTTTTTGTTTTTAATTAACACACAAAAATGGAGTGTGTATTATGAAAGTAAACAAGGTCTGTTTTGTTGTGACAGTTCACTGTGCACAAGTTGCTGTTGTTGTGAGAACAGTGAGTTTTTGAATATATTTGATGGCACAGAGAGACTCAGTCTTTTCATTCCTCCTACTCGCAAATATCTGAGACAAGATAGACAAACATGCTCGCGTAGCGTTCACCCCACAGTGGGTGTCATATTCTGTGACTCTTTTCATCGCACATGCTCTCGCTCCCTCCATCTGACTGCCCCGTTACTGCCCTGCGTTGCCATGGAGACCGCAGTATATGAACACCTGCACCTCTGGACTGTCTCTCGGTTCGATTATTATGTTTTGATGAGGACTCTGGTCCGATTAGACGTCATGTGATTCTGTCATCTTTCGCTGAGACCCAGATGCAGTTTCAAGGTTTCCTGGCATGAGTTCTGTCACTCTCTTTCCCACCAGAGCTCATTAGTTTATAACCCTCAAATTATTATCCCATTTTGCTTCCTTATATTCAATAAGTAATGAACATTTAATCTGACAGAATATTTTTGCCGTTTCATCCAGTTAGCGGATCATATATTAGATATTATTTAATGTCTTCTGCACCTACAGTTCATTCCATTCATAAATTATTCAACTATCATGTTATAAATTATCATTTAGCTCTAAATTCATCAAGATATGTTGACTATATTTTCATCATTGATCAGTCAAGGCAGATTCATTTTATTAATAATATCAGCAAACTATGATGTCATCATCAATTAAGCAATCAACTATGTGTAACGAGGATGACGAATGTAGTATTTAATGTAGGTTACTCTACAGAGGTTAAATTCAGACTAGGTTCGGCTCTGGGAGGATTTAAGAGTACAAGGGTGGACCAAATCAATTTCAGATAATTACCAGCCGGCAATTTTATTTACAATAATTCGCATTCAATATAAACAATATTCTCACAGTTGACTCTTTGTCTGGTTTCCACTCAACACTATGAACCAACAACAAAATGATTCATATCAAACCCGAAGTTGAATGTGAATACCAAAAATGAAATAAAATAAAATGAAACAAAATAAAACACAGTCTCAATAATTTGTTCTGGATCCTTTGTATATAAAGTGCTCAATTGTCTATATGTATAAAACTCAAATGTTCATGTGTAAAGCTCCAATGGTCATGTGTGTGTGTAAAGAGCTTCAATGTCTTTGTGTGTTAAGGCCTTTTGTGTTGCTACCCGGTTAGTATGTATGTGCTTAGCTCTCTTGTGTGCATCCGTGATGGACCACGATGATTCTTTAAGTAGCAGATCAGGGTCTGGCTCGCCGTTCAATTCACCTTTGGCTAAGCCCCGCCCCCCTTAGTTACTGTTGCTACCTCCGACAACTTCATCTGGGCTCTGGTTTGGTATCAACATGGCTTATGCTGTGACAGCTCTTCCTGCTAAAATTTTATCAAACTTTTATAAAGCAGCAAATAAAGTGTCCGATTGAAGTAGGCAAAAGTGTCTGCAGTGTGCGTTTAAAGGCTTTATTCAAGACATACGGTGAAACGCGAGCAACAACAAGGCATCCAAATACAGGCAAAAGCATAACGGTCACAGTCAAACAATGAACCAGAACCACCGCATATCCTAATCGAGACGGAGGCTGTGACTCACAATATCAGGAGCAACACTGTTCATGCAAAGCTGGGTAGGTCTCTATTCACTTCTATAATCGTTATTATTTACAAAGCAAACGGACTACGCGAGTATAAAGTTGTATTTATTAGCAGCGTGTGCTAGCGTATCAACAATTAGGGCAGAGAACCGAAATCATAAATCTAATCCAGCATAAAACTGTCTAACTATAACTTCACAGTAAGGTTAAAAGCTAAATGTATCTTAGAGCACAAAAGTGTGTTGTTGATCCTTGAGGGGTTTCGCTGACTGAGGACGTCCACACAGTTTAATCCAAAGACGACACTTGTCAGTATTTAACTTCGGTTTTGGGAAGGGGAAAAAACGGATACCCCCCTCCAACCTCTCTGGGAAACGCGTATCTGTGTTACAAATGCCCCCGGCACAACGTTTAACCATATTTTTTTATAAAACGACGACGTAATAGCCTGCCGAGACCAAAAATATGAGCCGCCTGCGTTGAAGTCAATGGAGCGCCGTGAAAAAGTGTCGGACCCTCTGTGGGAGCTCGTTCTTGGCTGCGCTGTGATTGGTCAATATACATTCTAGGGCGTGGCTTAGCCAAAGGCGAATTGGTAGATCACTCAAACCGAATCAGCATTCAAAAAAAACCAATCAGAGTTCTTGTAAAAGAAAAACCAGTAACCAAAAGCATTAACCGGTTGTCTTCCTCAGCAATAGGATAAATAAACGACCTCGACGATTAATATGACTCTTTATAAAGAATATGCACATTGAACCGAAGAAACAAATGAAAAGTAGATCGTCTTTGCAGCTACGCGCAAACCTCGTGCGTACATATTCAGCAGGCTTCTTCATCTGATTTTTAACATACGTTGACTCTCAACATACCACAGCGTCAACCGCCCTCTAGAGGTTAATGATAGTACTGCACCTAAAATGCAGAAACTTCCTTTTATGGTATATAAATCAACCGTAGTTACAAATAAATATACTTTAGGACTAGGAATAAAGGAAAACTACGAATGTTAAATTCGAAAGGGTTACATCTGATTCATGAATTTGTTAATAATAAGTAAACTATGATTCATAAGATTATTTCATCAGTTAGCTAAGATTTAATTAACGTGAACTTATTATCACAGTAAACCATGATCTTCATCAAAAGTAGCAGCTTGACTCGTATCATCATAGATAACTCATAACCTCTCTGCTTCTCTCGATCTCCTCAGGTGGGCTTCCTGAAAGCGCAGCACCGATATGAGATCGTGTTCACACTGCCTGAGGTGCCAGAGCTCGGGAAAGACGTGTGTCCAGCCCCGATCCCCAATCCAAACCTGCGGATCACTAATATAACCGCGTCCTCAGATGGTACGTCCCATCGCTTTCTGACTGAACACGCTGATGAAGAAACGTTAGTTCTGGTGTTTGGTGGCTTATTGAAGGGATTCACAAACTTTTGTCAACCCTTTGACCTAAAATTATTTAAGTTAATATTTCAATAATTGAATGGTCACATGACGTGCTGGTTTGTTTTTATCTTAAATATTTCTAACTTGACATTTTTATGATTTCATTGATCATTAGGTTTTTATATTAATTATTAGCTTTTCATAACTCGTCAACACTTCAGCCCTGCAGTCCCCTCACGGATTTAATGCAATGACATGCATTTTTAAGTGTCCAAGTTCTTTACGAGCCTTTTGAATGTTAGGATGGATGGATGGAGGTTGGATGGTTAGAGCAATGGATGATTGGGTGGATGTTAGAGCGATGGATGGATGGAGGTTGGATGGATGGATGGTTAGAGCAACGGATGGATGGTTAGAGGGATGGATGGTTAGAGGGATGGATGGTTAGAGGGATGGATGGATGGTTAGAGGGATGGATGGATGGTTAGAGGGATGGATGGATGGTTAGAGGGATGGATGGATGGTTAGAGGGATGGATGGATGGTTAGAGGGATGGATGGATGGTTAGAGGGATGGATGGATGGTTAGAGGGATGGATGGATGGTTAGAGGGATGGATGGATGGTTAGAGGGATGGATGGATGGTTAGAGGGATGGATGGATGGTTAGAGGGATGGATGGATGGAGGTTGGATGGATGGATGGTTAGAGGGATGGAGGTTGGATGGTTAGAGCGATGGATGGATGGATGGATGGATAGATAGAGGTTGGATGGATGGATGGTTAGAGCAATGGATGGATGGAGGTTGGATGGATGGTTAGAACAATGAATGGATGGTTAGAGGGATGGATGGATGGAGGTTGGATGGTTAGAGCGATGGATGGATAGATAGAGGTTGGTTGGATGGAGGGATAGAGGTTGGATGGATGGATGGTTAGAGCAATGGATGGATGGAGGTTGGATGGATGGTTAGAATAATGAATGGATGGATTGTTAGAGGGATGGATGGATGGTTAGAGGGATGGATGGATGGTTAGAGGGATGGATGGATGGTTAGAGGGATGGATGGATGGTTAGAGGGATGGATGGATGGTTAGAGGGATGGATGGATGGTTAGAGCAACGGATGTTTGGATGGATGGATGAAGGTTGGATGGTTAGAGGGATGGATGGAGGATGGATGGATGGTTAGAGGGATGGTTGGATGGTTAGAGGGATGGTTGGATGGTTAGAGGGATGGTTGGATGGTTAGAGGGATGGTTGGATGGTTAGAGGGATGGATGGATGGATGGTTAGAGGGATGGATGGATGGAGGGATAGAGGTTGGATGGATGGATGGTTAGAGCAACGGATGGATGGAGGTTGGATGGATGGATGGTTAGAGGGATGGATGGAGGTTGGATGGATGGATGGTTAGAGCAACGGATGGATGGAGGTTGGATGGATGGTTAGAGCAACGGATGGATGGAGGTTGGATGGATGGATGGTTAGAGGGATGGTTGGAGGTTGGATGGATGGTTAGAGCGATGGATGGATGGATGGATGGATGGATATTTATATTTGTTTATTTTTGGAAGAAAAAAGATTGGATAGTAAATAATATATTTATATTATGTTGTTGTTTATTGGAATGTTATTGACTTTTTTAATTAATACAGTGTTTTATGAAAGCATTTAAGTGTGTCTAGACCCCCCCCACCCCCCACCCCCCCAAATAAACTATGGTTGAGATGTACGTCCCCTTAAGAATAAAATCTCACGAGAGTCATACAGGATATTCCAGTGAAAGGCTCTCAGATCCGGTTTCAACCAGTTATTTCTAAGAGTTTATTTAATGTGAACGGATGAGCAAGTGCTGTATGAGGAAAGCATGATCACAAAAGATTCTTCAGCGCGTATATGTGTTCTTGAATAGGCAAGTCGCACACGCTCTGAGTGCTGTTGATCTGATGACCAAATAAAAACCATGTTTTTAAAAACGTACTTGCAGGTATTAGAATAACAAAGCATTTATGGGTTATTCAGTGCGCAGCTAAATAGCTTTTAGGCACATATGGACAACATTTGGTGAATTTAAAGGTTAAGTGTGTCATATTCAGTGCTTAATACCTTCTAATATTGCAGTTTAATGTGTGTTTAAAAACTGGAGGCGCAGGACAGTGGTCGTAGTTGGCTTTCTTTTAACACGACTCTGCCTTCAAAAACAAAAACTTCATCTTTGACACACATTGGATTAGCATATTTTTAGGCGGTTATGCACAAAAGTTAATTGGATGACTTATAAGTGTAAAACATTAGTTTTTTTGTACATTCACAGATGGTTGTAAATCTTGAATATATGCTAGGCTTGTTGTTGTAAGACTCGGATTTGTCATTGACCATTTGTCATTTTAATGTTTTGTGTATATCTTTTTTTAAATAGCATAAATAATATTTAAGTGTTGTGTGGACCCCAGGAAGACTAGCGGTGCTCTTGGGCATCACCAAATAAATAAACATTTTAAAAAATCTAACGCATGTTTACATAGACAAACAATTGATAAAACTGCAATAGATTGCCTAAAAGCATTATTTGTGAACGACCACTTAAACATTAATGCTTAAACTTAGACTTATTAATACTGTGAGAGTCCCAACATGTCCACTTCTGTCTCAGCCAATCGTGTTAGTTTGGGGGCGGGGCTACCTGTCTGCCACTGAAATGACAGCTCACATCAGCTTTAGGCATTTTCCATTGCCGTGATAGATCGTGTGCGCATGATTCCAGGAAATGCTGAATAAACATCAGACAGGAGATGTGTCCATTAATGGATACACACTCGTCCAGCTGAACTCATGTCACCAGAGCTAAACAAACTCACATCATTCATGTACAATGCCTGGAGATGAACCTGTGTAATGATGTTCCTCTGTATCTGTGTTCAGGAGGTCTGAGGGTGACGTGTGAATACATGGCCCATCAGGAGGGAGTGATGTGTGAGGAGGTGCAGATTCTTAGTGAGAGCAAAGAGGACGCGTGTGTGAAGGTCAAAGTTCACGCCCGTGTCATGGGTAAGTGACCGATCTTAACAGCCAAACTGGCTAATAACTGAGAGTTATGGTTGTTGTGATATTTTGGGACACTGTTTAAAGGCACATTGTTAAAGGATGCCCTGAATGAAGGAGATCACATGTGAGGTTGTTTGCTGCCCTCTACTGGCGTTCTGGAGTAAACCTTTATTAAAGGAATATTCCAGGAGCAATACAAGTTAAAGGGATAGTTCACTGGGAAAAGAAAAAAATTATCACTCTCAACTTGTTCCAAACCTGCATGAGTTTCTTTCTTCTGTTGAACACAAAAGAAGATATTTTGAAGAATGTCATAACCTGACAGTTGACGGCACACAAAGTATTTTCTTCCTGCTATGGAAGTCTATGTCTGCCATCAACTGTTTAATTACCAACAATCTTCAAAAAATCTTCTTCTGTGTTCCAACATGAGGCAGAATTTTCTTTATTTTTTCGGTGAACTATCCCTTTAAGAAAATTTGTGGCATAATGTTCATTAGCACAAAATAATTTCAACTTTTTTCATAATAATTCATAATAATTTAAGCAAAAATCTTGAAATGGAAGCAAAAGTTTTTTTGTTGTTGAGGGATTTAAAGCATAAATGTGAAGCGTATCATTCTTAAAAGTATTTACATGAATTCTTCAGTTAAAATGTGCATATTACACTACTGTTGGCAAGATTTTTAAAGTCTTTTCTCACCAAGGAAGCATTTATTTGAACCAAAATACAGTAAAAGCCGTAATACTGTGAATTATTATTATTACAATCTCAAATAACTGTTTTCTATTTGAATATATTTTAAAAAGTAATTTATTCCTGTGATAAAAGCTGCATTTTCAGCATCATTACTCCAGTCTTCAGTGTCACATGATCCTTCAAAAATCATAATAATGATGATTTGATGCTCAAGAAACATTTCTGATTATCATCAATTTTTAAAGCTTCATATTTTTGTGAAAACTGATGCATTTTTTTCAGGATTCATCATTTTTGTAATCGTTTTAGGGTTTATGGGGTTGTCAAATTGAAACTTTAGACCGAAATTTCCCTCATTAAAATCATGTTTACATATTGAGTATTTGACTTTGGAAATGAATGGGGCCTATTTTTGTCAAATGTAAGTGATTAATCTCCAGATTTTTGCAATTTTTAAAGAAATGGAGGAACAAGTCAAAATAATTTTTTTGTTTTAATAAACATTATGCCACAAATGCTCGCGATTGAGCTTAACTTGTACTGACGGCAGCATTTTAGAAGTTAAAAGCGCCTGTTTTGTGCGACGGCGATGCTGTTGAATTGATAACGTTCACTTTAGTGCCTGTTTTCCTCAGACCGTCTCCACGGGACTCCGATGCTGCTGGAGGGCGTGCGGTGTGTGGGAGCCGAACTCGAGTACGACTCTGAGCAAAGCGACTGGCAAGGCTTCGACTAAACGCCTGAACACACTTCTTCCCTCTCAGTGCCACTTTCTGCTCGAAAACACACTGTGGTCACTGGCTTCTTTGTACTGTTACAATGGAATGCAGGAATGATCTGTCGTTTACTGTAGCTCTCTGTGATTTGTCGTTTTTCAGGTTTGGAGGGGGGAAAAAAACAATCAAATAGTGTGTTTTGCTCTGAATTCTAGTATTATTTTAGATGAAACGAATATAATATGCTTTTATGTCTGTGTTACTGAACTTTCTTGCTCGAATCTGTGTGATTTTAAACTCAATCTAGGGCGATGCTTGTGCTCACTGTGAATCAGCCTCTTGTTTGTACCAGTAGGGGGCGCTGCTGACCACAACATCAAACTTACATGTTGCACCATGAACTTTATCGCATTGTGTCTTAAAAGTGTGAATGTTTTATGAACTGAAATTGATTTGGTAATTATTTACTCGGATCAAATTTTTCATTTTAGATCCATGTTTGCCCTGTTATATTTTAATAAGATCCTCACTTTAAGGGCTGTTCATACATCTTTTTATGTGTAACATTGGTCTGTTTTGTAGAGCCGAAGTGCCTGAACTCATAAACATTCTTAGTTTGTTTGACTGATGCCAGTAATGTGAGCCATTAAACACGGAATGTTTGCAGCGTAGTATTGTATGGAGCCCCTGAAAATATGAGATGGGAATTAAATCAAGTCAATGCTTTTGTGTTCAGTCGTACGCCAATGTGGCGCGAGAAAACATGAGATGGAAGGAAAAATAACGTCAATAGGCTACTTTTGTGCAAAAAAATAAATTAAAAAAAATCGCTGAAAACTTTGTTTCCTCGCAAAAAATTTTTTTTTTTACAAACTTTTTATTCGCTCAGAAAATCTTTTGAGCTCTTTGCTCAGTTTGCGAGCGAACGCAAAACATTTAAAAGGGCGCAAAAGCGTTGATATTTGTCAATATTTGTTGATTTTTCCTCCCATCTCAAATAATTTTCCTTCGCCATGTTCCTGTGGGCTTTTTACTCTAGCAAATGTATTTTGTTCCCTCTCAAAAACTTTTCCGTTCCACCGAGAAGCTTTCGCGGCTTCGAGCGTAAAACCTTTGTGTTCTTTGCTAGCGAATGCAAAGTTCTCAGAGGAACGCAAACATTTGTGAGAGAACGCAAAAGCATTGACAAATACTTGTTTATCCTGTATCATATTTTCCTCTTCATCGTGTCCGTTGTAGCTACTGTATGTCCATTGAACTGCATTTACGGATCTCTGTAAAAGTGAAAGCTTCTTTTCAAAGGCGTCAAACCCTCCAAAAAAGTCTTCACAGAAAAGGGATTTCTCCCCGAGCAAATAATACGGTTGACTCTTCACTTTTGAGAGCTTTTTTTTCCCCTGTGTCTTACTGTTATTATTTTTTACTCTCAAATAAAATTGACTTGTTGACTTGAAATGCTTTTATAATAATCAGTGTGTGTTGTAGTTAGTGAATCATTGCATTGAACAGCCACTAGTGGTCAGTGTACTCTAACTAATGGATCTATTCACGGTTTAGGATTGAACTTCTGGTGTTGTATTGGTAATTGATAAATGTACAAAAAAAGGTTTGATCATGCTTGATAATCAAATAAATAATGAATATACAAATGCACCAATGTCCATGTATTTTCCAAATAAGTGAAAGACATCCATGCATAAAACTAAATAAGCTCATTGTCTCGTGAGAACAGGTGAGATGAGATGAAAAGCTGACAGGTGAGCGTTCATTTAATGTGAAACTATTATTTCTGAAGGAGCTTTAACTTCATTTCAGTCTTATTTTCAATTCATCCTGAAATGTATGTATCATTATTTCCATATAGGCTATGTGCAAAATATATATTTTTTAAATGTAATCCTCAAGATGTGGGTAGCTACGTTTAGAGAGCAAACATCCATTATTCACGTAACCAAAACTAAATTAGTAGCAAATCAGAATAATTTAAATAAGGTTATTGCATTTCTAGAGCCGCGGTAGGTGTATTATTTTTAATCATGCACTGATGATTCTGGTTAAGTAAATACTACAGCAAATGTACCTGGATAAGGCAATAATTTAAAAAACAAAGTAAATTCTATATTAGTAGCCTATTCAATCTAAACCTGTAAATATCAACGTAAAATTAAGTAAAATACTCAACTTTTTGACAGGGTGTTCCCATCATGCACTTAGGCATGACAAATTAATAAGGTTGCATTTTTCACTGTTTCACAGCTGTGTTTACACTGTTTTATCTTTGCCATCGTTTTAGGTTTAGTAACAACATCTGTTCATTTTATACTCAAAATGACACATTAATCCTCAAAAATGATCCGACGAATCTTACCGTTATGTGAGGTCTTTGTGTTCGGGTTGGTATTACTTCTATTATGTAGTAGGTTACTCACAATATCTAGGCTACAGTTTTATTTACTTAGATGTTCTAGTAAAGCATTCACTTTAAAAGCATGGTCTAGTTTAAAGTTATATTGTTTGAGTAAAATGAAGGCCTGCTTGAAACAGAGTAGCCCATATTGCAAAGTAATCTGGCCAAGTTAAAGTTACTTATTTTTCTTTTTTTAACTTTACTTAATTTAGATTGTAATACCATATGTGAAATGTATCGAGCAGCCTATAGGGACATGGTGAAGAAAAGGAATATGAGAGGAGAGGAAAAGTTATTTGCCAATGCTTTTGCTTTCTCTCGCAAGTGTTTTGCGTTCGCCAGAGAAAGTTTGCGTTCGCCTGCTTAACTCTTTGCGTTCCCCGGAGAAACTTGCGTTCACGCGCAAAGAACGCAAAGTTTCTCGAGGGAACGCAAAACATAAGCATTGACTTATTATTTTTCCTCCCCTCTCATCATTTTCCCCAACACTTTGTCCCATTGGGGGCTCCGTAGAAATTTATGCTACTTAAAAAATCTGCGTGCAAAAACTTTGCAGAAAGAAAAAATGAAGTAGGCTATAAATTATAGTCCAAATCTGACACCCTAACATCTCATTTTCACCTGTCCAATGACAAAGAGAGAATGGTATTTTATCTCGAGCCCGAATCAGCACGTCAAGATTTGTCAGTCATTCGTTGTCAAGATCTCTCCCCTCAGGGAAACAGTATTGTCTCTATGCCCGAGTGTCACTGTACCTTTGTGCGTCTCAGTGATATCTAACACTGATGGACTGAAGCAGAAAACTCTGCTTAAAGCCAAATGCACTCTTATAATCTTAGTTTTGTGAAGATGTGGCAGCTTCCTCGTGATAGTGCAGTGTACAGCTGGTTTGAGCTGCAGCGCCTTTGCACTATTGCGTTGGTTATCATTATTGAAACGCAAATTATAATTCGCCCAAAAAAAAAGAAAGAAAATCCTGTCATCATTTACTCACCCTCAAGTTGATCCAAACCCATGAATGTCTTTGTTCTGATCAACACAAAAGAAGACATTTTGATGGATGTTTGTTACCAAACAGTTGATGGACCCCATTGACTTCCATATTATGGGAAAAAAATACTATGGAAGTAAATGGCTGTACCGTCAACTTACCGACATTCTTCAAAACATCTTCTTAATAAATTCTAAAATAAATTCATACAGGTTTTTTTTTGGGTGAACCATCCCTTTAACTTTGATTGATCCACAATAACACAAGTTCCCATTAATAAATGGCACACGTAATTTCCTGCATGCGCGCGAAAAATGAGACTTTAAAAAATAGGCCTACTGTAAGCGTCACACTATTATTGGTCATTGAAGCCAAAAATAAACTCAAGTGAAACTTAAATGTGTTTGCGAAAATAAGAAGTTTCCCTCACACTCTCAAAACCCTTATTTTTGTATAATTTTGGGTAAAATTTAACATCGATCTAATTTACAATACTAATTGTTTTGTAAATGACTGTATTACTATGGCCAATGTTTACGTTTTATTTCGATCAAATACATTTATTTTTGTTTTTTTATGAGTCTGTTCATATTTCCCCAAAAGAGTTTACTGCAGCTTCCGTGTTTCAATGGTTTTCTATAGCCTATAGTTGCTCACCTTGGAAGATCATATTTTCTTGAATTATAGTCTTCTTTTAGGTTCCATAATTTTCTTATAAACTATTAAGGAAATTAACATGACGCTGAGTTTAATAATATCTACGTTTGGTCCACAGTTTTCCAGTCTATCAGGATTAAGAACTAACTATAACATGCGTCTTGCTTTAACCCTTAAGTTGTGGTCTAACTAAGGAATTATTAAGGGTTATTATTCATACATGTTGTCATGGTTGACTGAGTCAGATTAAATCACAATTAAAACTTCAATCATATTGTAGCCTGACCAAACATATAAATATCCAACATATAACTTTTAAAAGCTGCAGAACGGAGAGACGGGGGTTAGTTGTCACAATTTAAAGTTTACCCTACATTTCTGTATACCAACCTTAAAGCCTTGACTATTAAATAAATTAATTAATTAAGTTGACTAAAAATAAAAATTAAGCAAAATCCTCTGAAGAACCACTTTTTGTTAAAATCTGTGAATGTGAGACTTAAATTATGGTTTTGTGCTTTTGTTTACAAGGCTATATATATATAAAGGCTGTATGTGTGGTGTGTGTGTGTAAAAAATCTTTTTGGTTTAAAATTAAGTTACCTTGTTGCCTTAAAATTCTGAGCTCATTGAAAATAAAAATATTTAGATTTTTTATTTTTTTACAATGGAGATTTAATAAATAGGAACTTAAAATAGTGTGTTATCTGAACCACATTAAAGTTGATTTGAAAAAAGATAAAAAGTTGTAATAAATCATGAAAATTATTTTTTAGTTATAGTTAAATTATTGTGTGTGTGTGTGTGTGTGTGTGTGTGTGTGTGTGTGTGTGTGTGTGTCTGTGTGACCTTTTTTGAGCATGTTCTTGGTTTAGTCAGGTAAAACCACATTGGGAAGGTCTGTTTGTGTATTTGGCTGTTTTGCAACATTAGTGTGTTGGAGGAAAGGGCCAGTGTGTGAGACTGTGGGGCCAGAGAGCAGTGGAGGCAATTAAACCTCTCTTGACTGTACTGTTGGTTTGAGGAAGTGAGTGACAGCTCCATTCATCACGTTCACTGTTTAATCTGTGCTGAGCAGCTGAATTCAATAATGAGCCATTTCGGCACTGAGTGATAAACACTGCTGAAAGTGGCAAAACTGCAATTATGTCATTGCGGCCTCCGTAATGGGATTGCGCACTCAGATAAAAGATTCTAATTTTGTTTTTTTGTGTATTATGGCAACGGTTCAATGATGAGATGAACACCTGCGGTTCGTGTACCGTGAGGTAAACACAAATAAACCCCTCGTTCAGACTTGCACAATAACGCGCATAATGTGTATTCCATCTTACACTCTTAAAATAACTGTTCTTTGTTGGCATATGGTTCCATAAAGAACCTTTGCCGTAAATGGAACCTTTCAATTATACAAAATGTTCTTTATGTTCTTCACACTAAGAGAAAAATGGTTCTTTTGAGAACTGTTCCCTGAAAGGTTCTTTGGGGAACTAAAATTGTTCTTATGGCATCGCTGATAAATCACCCTTTTCCGTAATCGACCCTTCTCTCAAATATAACACTTGTAGAGGCACATTATGAAGAAGTTATCTGTGCATTTGTCAATATTAAAAATAAAAAAGTAGCTAAAACAAACAATAGTGTCAAATCGCAAAAAAATAATGCTCTTTTAGTTTTTTCTATATATTTTGTTCAGTTTTAAAGAGTTTAAATGTAATAGTTTATTCATTAATTTAAATCTGCAAAATAAATATTAAGGCTACGTCTCTCGGCGTGTTCCTCTCCTTGATGATTTAGTAAAAAAATAAATAAAAGACTTAGCCTAATTAAATAATCGTGCCGTATTTTTAGGCGCTTACTTTATAATCGTGACGCATTCATTTGCCTTATCCGTTATTCAGGAAGCGAAAAATAATTAAACGCGATTACAAAGCAACTGTGAATAACAAAACAACAACAATCTTTTATTCTACTTACCGAGTAGCATAAAGTCTAAAGACAACAGGGATAGTTTCATTCACATTTCGCTGAAGCTAACGGGCGTTGAAAGCACCTCGTGCTCTTACTCGTCTCTGTTTATCAATCAATTGATGGATTACAGTCCGGAAGTGACGTCACTGCTGTCAGTCAAAGTAAAAAAAAAAAAAAACATACACATACTCTGGAATTACATGTTAACGTGACGGCTGAAGCCAGCGGATTGTGTTTGAATTACACCGATAATTGGCCGATATTATTTCTTTACTTGCATTTTGTCGTTTATTATCGGATATTCCTGACTTGGTCCCACGTAAAAATGAGCGCCTCCCTCCTCCCGAAGAAATCCTGAAATCCGCTGGCTCTTCTTCCACAGCTTCTGTAGAGCCCAGAGCAAATACGACACACACACACACACACACAAAAAAAGAAACACCCAGTGTAGTCATCGAGTAAATTGACTATATAAGTCACGCACGGGGGGAAAGGGAAAGTTTGCGCTGCTCGGGTCCATGTTTGTTGTGTGGAATTACTTCTACGTGGTTAAGCAGTGAAGCGCCTCCCAGTGCCTCGGTCACAGACCTTGAAGCCCAGCGCATATATGCACAATGTATTTTGGGTTGAGCGCGATCCTATAGCTGAGGAGGGTCCTTCCACATGCCCACAGGGCCCCCTCCACCTCCACCTTCCTTCCCTTCTTCACACATCTCCTCCTGCATGGACGCCCGATGCCGGAACATGCGAAAACATTTGGGCAGAAACTCGGTTCCGTCGCTGGATTCTATTGATGTTGTTTTGGGAATAATCTAATCTCCCCATTTCTGTCAGGAAAGAATTTACGCAGACTATTTATTTAGGCTGAAAATAGCCCAATAAAAGTAAGTGGACACATAAAACAGTTCAATTATTAGATGTTTGATCAAGCCACGAGTATGGGCGATGGGATCGCTGAGGACCGAAACCACTGTGGATCCAATGCATTGTGCCGTGAGCGCGGGAGAGACTCTAAGAGCCGGACGGAAGTGGGGAACCGGTCACCTGTGCAGAGCTCGACCGACACACCGGGGACCTCGGCGTCCACACCGACCTCATCCAGCGAGGATGGACACGATAAACTTTTAGGAGTCGATCCGGACTACTGTCGAAGGATTCTGGTCAGAGGTGAGGAGCGAATATACTGTAAATCCGTGGGACTACATCATTTCCTGTTTGGTTTTGAATAGGCGTTATTTAGTAAAACAAATAAATACAATATTTTTCTAATGTCTTTAACAAAATCCGCGTAAATTTACACAAAACTATTCATTGGTTTTGTATTTTACTTAGTTCTCGTAGCATACACAGTTAAAATTAAAAGGTTCCATAAAAGAACCGTTTTTTTTTCTCAGTGTGAAGAACATTCTAAAAATCCAAAGAATCTGTTTCCACTATAAAGAATCTTTTGTGGAATGGAAAGATTCCATGGATGTTAAAGGTTCTTCATGGAGCCATAGATGGCAATAAAGAACCTTTATTTTTAAGATTATTAGTATTAAATGTACACCAAAAATATCTGAGATTCGTTTACAATTTACAATTAATACCACACATGAATACAAAAATTGATGCACAAAATAAACTGATAATATGCCACAACAAAATATTAAAAGGATGCCTTTAAAATGAAATAATATAGCCTGAAATTGAACAAATATTTAAAACATCATACAGTTTTATGCAGTGAGTTTATCTGAAAAATATAATATGTTATAAATAGGCTATTGTAAATATTAAATACATATTAAATAGACTGTTGTTTTAACTCATTGTTTTTTGAGAGGTGTGTCTTTTATATTGCTTGAAAATTATGAAAGAGATCATGTATTTAACGTCACAAACTACTGGTAAACCAAACATGAGTGTATAGGCATAAAACAAATAAGCTATAATAACATTAACAACGACAGAAAAAAAAAAAATGCAAACACTCGGTTCTAAATTCACACAAAATATCTCAATATGTGGCCCATTATTTAAATGGAATTGTATGAACACAATCCACAGTATTTGGAAGAGCACATTTTATTCACACAGATAAAATCTTTCTTTTATTAAATTGAGGGAAATGAATAACAGTTAGAGCAAAATGTAAGAAATAGGTCCATGCAAAAAAAAAAAAAAAAAAAAGTTAAATGGCTTATGTGATCGTTAATATAGCCTAGCCTATAGAATATCACCAGAAATAATTTTACAATTAACCTTTCTTCATGCATTTTTTCGTGTTCCCATTTTAGTTTTAAAAACAAGAAAAGACGAGCAGCGCGTGGTCCAATTTTGAAAATAAAAACGGCACTAATAATGCTTAAATAATACATGCAATGCACTAAATATTTTACCATCATCTGAATAGTTTGCATCATGCAGATGAAACGACTTTTAATATGTATTGTCAATCTATAGCAATGCTTTTAAATTGAGACTATTCAGTGCATTTATATGTTTTCAGTTTAGCCATATATGTGGCTTATAATTTGATTTGATCGTAATGTATTGGTAGCTACAATACATCAGGGAAATGAAATGATGAAATGCTCTTAAATGCCGAGACTTTTGATTCGGACGGACACTGGATGCTTTGTGAAATTGAAACTGTGGCAGCAATAGTGTCTCGGCGGCTCTGGAAGCCCACCATCCCAACACGATCCCCGGTGTCACTATTTGTTTTTAAAGCTGCTGTTGAATGCGCCGGAGTCCTCGTGAGAACCAGGGTCACGGAAAGGTCAGCTCGTCTGTGTCGTCATGCTCGATGTGCTCGCGCTCGTATTAAACCGCGAGGAAAACGCAATTACAGACGCTTTCGCCATTAACATCTCACTGCTCATATCAACAAACACCATTAATCTTAGTGTGATATTACAGTTCATCAAAGTGTGATCCTATATACTGAGCCTGGTTGCCAGGCAGACATCCAGATAGGCGGAGCTATCAATGTCAGGATAAATATTAATACTTCCCCACATCATTTGAGAAAATAGAGCTGATTGAATCCATTCTAATAAAATCATATCATTTAATAATCACCATTTGTAAAGTTCTGAAAAGCTAAGTATCTTCTTGTACTCCCACCCTGACAGATATGATATGACTCGTTGCAATGCATGTTTTTTCATCTTAATTCCAAAACACTGCAGTTTTAAGGAAAGTCTTGTTTTATTTTAGGCTACTAATAGACGTTTTAATGATTTTAAAATAAGTCTCAGTTTAAACATTCAATTTTTTCAAATCAATGATAAGATGCGAGAAAAAAAAACATATTTTAAAAATATCTTTACTATGTTGGCTTCATAAAAAATATGGAATAAACGGGTTAATGTCTGTATAATTCAGTTACATGAGGATAATAATCTTCCTGGGTTTAATCGATTCTGTTGCATCTCCAAAGACTTAAAACAACTTTTTTTTATTTATTTTTTTATTTGAAAGTGACAGAAATTAATTGTTTAGATTGAAAAATATGATGATAAATAAAAATGTTGCTTTGGTTATGGCTTCCCAATATATATTATCCAATGCATTATGCTTTTGATGGAACATATATTGCATCATTGAGCATATGAACATATACTTGGCACAGACATTTGCTTTAATACATCATGATTTCTGCTGTCGCGTGTCAGTCGTGATATCAATAAAATGTTGATCATCACTGTGTTGATAATTATGTTTCATGTTGATAAAACAGTCTTAAAGTGATTGCCAACTAATATAATTCTCGTTAAGCTGCTCTGGTCTGCTTGGATGAATATAACAGACATTTTTTTTATTTTTTTTTATGATTTGATAGACCAACTCAAATTTTCACAAATGTAACATGATGCCATTTCAAACTATAACCTCAGCAGAAGGGCAAAATCATCAAGATACTGGACTTTTCCTGCTCGTTAGTTGTGTGCCAGAAACTGCATAAAACAAAATCGAATCTCGATTAAACTACTTTTTCTATAAACTTGCATTAACCATTAAACGAGTAAGTAACCTTTATATTGAACTAAGGTCATAGTCTGTTAAATATATCCTGTCATGACTTTTTTTTAAATCTAAACACTTATCGTTTTTTTTTTTTTAACGCGTCACAATATATTTGCCCTATTCAATAATTGATTCTCCCACTCATAATAATCTAAGAGAAATTGCTTTAAATCTCAACACAGTAAAGTAAATGATGATGTGTGTGTCCCGAACAGACGCCAAGGGCACTATCCGCGAGATCGTGCTGCCGAAAGGCCTGGATCTGGACCGGCCGAAGCGCACGCGCACGTCCTTCACGGCGGAGCAGCTCTACCGGCTCGAGCTCGAGTTCACGCGCTGTCAGTACGTGGTCGGGCGCGAGCGCACGGAGCTCGCGAGACAGCTCAATCTGTCGGAAACACAGGTACGACACGGAACCGTGCTTTAAAGACATGCTTCACTTCTGTATACGTGCTGCTTTTTAATGCAATACATTAATGCATGTTTACTTTTAAATAAAATATTTTGATGCTTGGTTGATGTTTTTATTATTAGGCTATATATAGGCCTATATAGCTATATAGTAGGCGAAATTGTATATTAATATTGACAGCAGTGCAAATTGCAATTTGATTGTGTCTTTTTGAACTCAGCAGCATTCTTCTTCATGTAATATGGTTTATGACATCAGATCATAGTTGTTTTTATCGATTTTCAAGTGTTTTTTATTTATTTATTATTGTACCAATAGCGGTTAAGGGGTTTAGAGTTAGCCCTAAATTAATGTTGGTGTGTGTAAAATGCATCAGTAGATTGAAAAAGCAGTTACATCAGCTCTATGTGTCCATTTTCAACATTTCTTTTGTAGTCTGTCTATTATTTAAAAATGACTCTTAATATGCAGATAGTTCTAGATTTAAAGACTAACACAACTAACACATGCGACTAACACAAAACCTAATAATGTCTTATAAAACTACAGATTTATTTTTACGTGACAGTGCATTAATATCCTCAATGACCATGTCAAAATACAATGAACTCAAAGAAAATGCAATATTAAAATAGGCTAAATTAAATGTAAAAGCTGAAAAAGTTTAACAAAGGACGGTGTGTGGGATAGATAGATAAATAAATAGTAAACAAATAAATAGGTTTGTATGAAGAAACGACAATAAATCGACCGTCGATACTACATATAATACACGGAAAATAAGTAAATATAGCCTATATAAAAAAAGAATAGGCTAATAAATAAATGCACCAACGATTAAATAAGTAAATAATAAATAGCCTATATAAGTTGGGATATGAATAAACGACCATATATCTATAGTTGAATCTAAATAATATAATTAATAATACACGGTAATAAATAAGTAGGCTAAATTTAAATAAAAAAATTAATAAATGGACGCACCAACGATAACTCTATAGGCCTATATATAAAGAGTTGGGATATGAATATGGGATAAGTTGGGATATTAAAAAATTGACCATAATCTATAATGACTCAGAATAATATAATTAATTAGCCTATAAACGGAAAATAAGTATAAAAATGAATGAATAAATGGACACCCAAACGATTGAATAAACAAACAAACAAACAGATGAATAAATAAATAATTCGTTTTAGTAAGTTAATTGTTTTGTCAAAGCTATTGCTACTGATTACAGATGGTGTGGCAAACTGGCAAAAACCTAACGAGTGTATAGACGTCAAATCGTGCGCGAGAGTTAACAATCTCCTGTCTGCAAATGCTGCATGTCAGCTTCCATTGTTATGAGCACAATACTCATAATTAGTATTCGCACAGTGGGCGTTAGTAGGCGGAGCATTTCTTTATCCAGACGTGAAAAAAGAAAGAAAAAAAAAAGAAAAAATGGGGCCCCAGTTGTCCAGTCATCTTTCATGCATTACGAACTGCGTCACTTCAGATTGAATATTTACTTGTCTCGTTTTTTTTTTAAGTTGTCGGAATTCATAAAGTTGCATTTATTTTAGTCCGATTTTAGCCATATGTAGCCTATTATCCAAGTGATTAAAAAAAATCGAATAATCACTTTCCTTGGACAAAATTGATACGATTAAACGACTAATTGTTACTCACGGCGGATCCACCATAACACGACTAAATCAGGCATGTGTCCAAATAGACTATTACACAGAGAATATCCTGTATATTTACCTTATAAATCACACAAACACGTGTGTAGACGCACGGTATTATGTGGACATTCATGATGGCTCAATTTTCAAAACACAAGCAATTTCGGTTTAATGCGGTATTTTTTATGAATAGTAGGATACACAGCAATTTCAAAGCAATTCCAATATATTATCTGCACAGAACACGGGTCTTACATCGCCATGAAAAAGAGTATTCAATACAATGTAAATATAAACTGGGAATTATTTAATTCAAACAATAGTTTCATCGGATTGCTGCCACGTGCTTATTAAAATATTTTGGAACGATTAATGGAGAAATATTATAGCTAATGTTTGCAGTCAGGGTTTCAAACCTTGCCTCTTACCCGCCTGTTATATTCTATGTTTTAATCTGAGCCAAACAAAACACTGGCAAATTGTTACAATAGAAATGAAAAAACTATGAATTGAAAGGAATTAATAAAAAAACCTATTCCAAATTCTTATCTGCGCAGTTGCATATACAATTAAATAGGCCTATGTTTTCTAAAATTAAGAAAAATACAAATAAAATATATTTTTTAAGTAGGGTATAAATTTGTCAGAATTTGAACACTAGGGGCGCATTATTACAGCTGGAAATATGAAAGTGAATTTGTAAAACACGATGATATATTTTCACACAAACACATGAGGTTGTATAACAAATAAAAAGTCTGTTTTGTAGATGGGCTACACATGGGCAATTTATATACTTTCTGTGAAATGCTATAGTCCATCTAATACTATAAATTATAATTATTATGCATTTAGTTTTTAAAGAGCTCATATACATGGACACTTTTTTTTTCTTTAAAAATATATATTTGTCAAACTACGGGATTTTAATTCAAAATTAAAATGGTGAAGAACAGAAAGAAGTGACCAGTCCAGTTCTTCTCTTAGCATTAATCTCTGGATGATGAAAGTCCATGAATATATGCGTCTAATAGAAAACGAGATGAATCAAAACAAATCAAGAACTTATAGTCAGCTTTAAACGGTGGCTCAGTCAAAATAACTCTGGCAAATAGGTTTATTGTATAACATATTTCTATAGAATTCCTGTAATTATAATATTAAGATTTTTTCTTAATTGAAATCAAAACTAATTAAAAGAAATTAAATGTTCTGTCAAAGCAGCATGACCTATTTAAATTATGAATAAAGAGGCAAAAATTATGCGCAGAGTTCATTAACTTTGAAGAAAATAATCCAATTAAGTTTTAATTGAATTTCAAAAGATAAATACAGCATATAAATCGTTTCTCTGAAATCATTTCCGTTTTGAACAGATGCGTGCCGTAAAATCAACCAAAGACTTTGGAGACACTCAACAAATCATGTTCAGTACAACAAAAAGCATTTCCATTTTCATTTGAATGCGATTGCGTTTGAAATTTACATATAGGCCTATAACACAGACTGTAAGTGCTAATACTAATCCATATTCATTCATGCTCATACAAATTCCCTTGGTGCATCAAGCTTCCAAAATATTTCTGCATTTCAGTTTATTCCCCTGAAAATTGTCTCTGTAAATATATGCCTCTTTACATACATTTCTAATAACTTATTTACTGAAAGCAAAATAACAAACTTTACCCGAAGAGTGAAGCACAGGCGATGTAAACTTGTAACGTTTAATTGCGGGTCTTTAGACTTTTTATAATTAATGCGCATCTGCAGGTGTTATGTTTCCAGCGATATTGAAGGACATCGCAATATTCAATAATTCACCTGAATATAAATCTATTTAATCCAACACCATTAATTATATACTGAAGATTTACAATGATGGAGAGAAATATGTATCCGCGCGCGCGCCCGAGTTTTGCACATAATTTTGATTGTTATGAAACATGCATTTCACGAGATCTCGGGAGCAGAAAGAAAGAAAGAAAGAAAGAAAGAAAGAAAGGAAAGAAAGAACGGACCATCTCCTGTCAGGCGCGCGCACGAGACTTGTTGCGCCTCAGTTGTGGAGACTAAAACACGACTAGATCTCTACAACACATCGTGATAAACTTTTCACCTTTTCATTGAGCTTGTGCGTCTCTTCTGAAAGAGAAAATGTGCATGAGAAACTTCGTAATGACAGACACGATTTGTGATTAAAATATTAATGTAAACGCCATCCATAAACGAAACCTGTTGTATTGTTTTGCTTCAAACTCCGTTTGAGGGAAGTGACGATTCATTTACTGAAGGTTCGAAACGTCATGGTTTCTTGCGTCAAACTGGAATACAATTATCAAGTAGGCCTATTTTTTTTCTCTCATTGTGATTTAATAATAATACAGAAACCAGTCAGTCTCTAGAAGATAATAGAGACTCATATTCAAACTGGATATAATTCCACGATCAGGTTTAAGATCGAACTATTTACATTTTCAAGGAAATATATAGGCATTAATGAAAAATATAGGCAAAGTGAGAAATATATGTACAGATAGACAGATATTGATGGATGATAGTCGGAGAGATAGACAGATAGATAGATGGACGGATGGATGGATGGACAGATTGATAGATGATGGATGGATGGATAGATATGGATAGATGGACACAGACAGATGGATGGATGAATGGATAGATAGATAGATATCTATCTATCTATCTATCTATTGTATATCTGTCTATCAATCAATCAATCCATCCATTGTCTGTCTGTCTGTCTATCTATCTATCTATCTAGATAGATAGACAGACAGACATACGATGGATGGATGGAAGGATAGACAGATTGATGGATGGATGGATGGATTGATTGATAGACAGATATACAATGGATAGATAGATAGATAGATAGATGATGGATGGACACAGACAGATAGACAGATGGATGGATGGATAGATAGATATGAATGGATAGATAGATAGACAGATTGACGGATGGATGGATGGATGTATTGATTGATAGACAGATATACAATGGATAGATAGATAGATAGATAGATAGATAGATGATGGATGGACACAGACAGATAGACGGATGTATGGATGGATAGACAGATACATATGAATGGATAGATAGACAGATTGATGGATGGATGGATTGATTGATAGACAGATATACAATGGATAGACAGATAGATAGATGATGGATGGACACAGACAGATAGACAGATGGATGGATGGACAGATAGATATATGAATGGATAGATAGATAGACAGATTGATGGATGGATGGATGGACGGATGGAAAGATGATAGTCGGAGAGATAGATAAATATAGATGGAAAGATGGAGATATTACCACATGACACCATCCTAATATTTGTTTTATATTCCGGAAACCACTCTTCATCAATTATGGACTTTTAAAGAGTTTATTCAACTTTTAATTTGGATGAACTGCATTACACATTCCTGGAGCTGATGAGTGTGTGAGTGTGTCATGATGAAGATGAAGGTTTAAACGCAGCTTTCATCTGCCGCTCCTCAGAGCATCACTTTAGCATTTTACACTCGTATTGGCTTAATGTAAAGTATTAAAAATCATAGGAATTTCCCATGAAAATGTGTTTTTGTGCGGCCCCCGTCCCCAGCAGGTGGCTCCCCGCTCCAGCGTAACACAGCAGGACACCTGAACCACACACACACACACACACACACACGAGTGTGTGACGCATCGATCACGGAGGAGATCTGCTAGATATTCATGATCCGAGATGCTGCTGTGAATGTGTGTGCTATAGTTAAACTGCTTTAATGAGAGGCGATGAAATAGAGGCTCATAGAAACATGACATTAAGAACAACTACAGCTCGAGCGCAGCATCCGGACCCGCTCGCTTGAAGCTTTTCTGCAGCACTGTGTTTCTTCACATCGATTAAAGTGAGAGGTTCTTATCAGCCGAGTGAGTGACGGTTCAGACTCGAGCACAATGAGTGTTTTCCATAAGTGTGTGTGGCCTTAACAAACACAAGCAAACACAAGCGTGGCCTTAACAAACACAAGCTTGACTTCAACCCGGACACTTCCATGAAAGGCCACATACTCGGATTATGATTTATTAGGTTGTAAAGCAAATATGTTTGATAGAATAAACATGGATGGGACATTTTTTGGGGTGAGGGCAAACATTAAACCTGAAAGCGTCTGAATCCGCGGGTCCTCGCGGTGTTAAACAGTGGCTTTAATAGAAATAAATGGGCAGTTTTGTGCTCAATCTTTTCATCAGTACAGACAGCAGCATGTTGCCACACACACACACACACACACACACACACACACACACACACACACACACACACACACACACACACACACACACACACACACACACACACACACACACACACACACACACACACACACACACACCTCGAAATGAGGGGTTCACAGTCATATTTTGGGTAGAGAAACATCCTATCACTCAGGAATATGTTAAACGCACCAACCTTGGGACACTTTCAAAAGTTAAGACACATTTATTTAAGGCTGTTTTTTAATCAATTGTTGTATTGTCTTTGTTTTATTTTTACTGTTGCGCTTTGGGTTTTAGAAAAGCGCATTATAAATAAAATGCATTATTATTATTATTATTATAAAGTGGTTTGAAGGTGTCGTTGACGGTTGACACTGTCCATAGTCTGTCTTTCTCACTGGTTTTGAGTTCATCAATTCTTATCTCCGTGTTTTTAAATAAAATATCTCCGTCAAGGACAGAACAGAAGGACTTATTTCATTTGATATGAAAAGATTTTGCATGTCGCCTCAAAGCGTTGGCACGCAGACACACTAACACACTCTATTGCATGCACATTAATTCACTGTAAAAAAAGATTGTGATTTTAACGGTAAAATACTGTAAAAATGCTACAGTGAAAAACTGTTAATTGGTTAACAAAAAATTTCCTTACTATATACAGTAAATAACTGTGATAGATCTAATGGTACATTTAACGTAATTTTACTGTAAATTACCGTTAAATTTACAGTTTTTGAAAGTGAAAAAGAACAACTCGTATAATTTACAGTGAAAAAACTTAAAGGGGTCATGACATGAGAAACCAAATTTGCCTTGATCTTTTAGTATATAAGAGGTCTTTGTACCATTAAAACGTCCTGCAAGTTTCATAGCTTAAGACGTCCTCCCCATTATAAACGAATCATTTATTTAATCAAGCTCTAAATACAGCTCGTTCTGGATCCATGGTAAGAAGTGACGTCACGGTACGAAGTGACGTACCAGCGTTTGCATATGACCGCCTCCAGCAGAAGACAACTACGCTTTAAGCGCAAGACAACTACGCTCATTTCGTATCGTTGTCGCGCCCGCGCGCCGCGCGCCTCACAAGTGTTCAGTCGACGGACAGCGAGTGTGTCTGTGTACAGGGAGATTACGACGCCGCAGATGTGCTGTTCCTGGCTGTGGACAAACAACATCTTTGAATACGCTGCCGAAAGATCCAGTCGTCAGGGAAAAATGGATGCACTTTATTTTTTGCGGACGTCTCAGTCACGGCAGTGTTAGTTTAAGCGTTTGTTCTGTACATTTTAAGGATGACTGTTTTGAGCTTTGCCAGAAAACTGTTGCTCAAAGATAAGTCCGTGCCGTCTATTCTGGGCTCAACAACGACGACGCAAACTGTAAGTAATGTATTTAAAACTTTAAACTACTTTTTAAATACGCTGAAAGATCCAGTCGTCAGGGGAAAATGGATGCACTTTATTTTTTGCGGACGTCCCAGTCACGGCAGTGTTCTATACATTTAAGGATGACTGTTTTGAGGAAAAAATCCCAATATGATGCTTGGCTTTGCCAGAAAACTGTTGCTCAAAGATGTTGCCTTTATCAATGCTGCATCTTCAAAGATGGCCTGTGCATGCATTTTTGTCCGTGGTACACCCTATCATTTCATTGGAATTAGTTCAATAATGTTAAACTGTTAGCAAATAAAGCTATAGGATAATTATGCAACAATAATCCGTTTTCAAGTGTCTCGGGTTAATTTTTTTTTATTAATTCAAAATAGTTTCACTTTCCATGTGGACACGGGCTGATCCAGTCTTCGTTGTTGTGGTGATGGTTCATTTTCCTCTGATTCCGGCTCAAACATAATAAGGTTTTATCATTGCAAGAGCCATCGCTTCGCATGCATCAGCCACTATTAAACAGTTACGCCGAATCCGCAATGTTCTGGCTGGGGGCGTTAATAATTGATGCATAGGCACTGACGTTAGCCAATCATAACAGTGGGCGTTAACACTGAACTCTTAAAGGGGAAACACCCCCAAAACAGACTGTTTGAATCAGAGGATGAGAAACAGGGTGGGAAAAGGTCATAAATCACTACATTTTAAAAGTTTTTTGTAAAAAAAACTATAGTAATACTATAATTGCACCTAAGGGAACATAATAATAAAATAAAAAAAACCATGTCATGACCCCTTTAAATTGACATTCCCACAATTCCATGCGTAGTTTTTTTCTAATCAGTTATGTACATTAGGGTTGTTTGTTACATTTAATGTTGTAAAATTCATATTATTGCGTTTTTAAAATGTAATGTGTGTTACCATGATGGTGTTTAATGTTTGTGTGAATGATGTGCAGCTTCTATATATGAGTATTAACTCTCTTGTGGAATAGATGCGATGAGCTTTGATTGATCATGTGACTCTCAACACTGCTGTGATTGGTGGTTGTCAGCGTATTACAATGTACAAAACAGATATTAATACTTCAATAGGTAGGTAAATTAACATTATATCAGATAATGAAATACAGTTTATTACTGTACATTTTAAGTTAGGTCTGTAAAACCTAAAATGTTGCTATCGTATTTTATATGGTAAATTTCTGGCAACCGCAGCCGCCAGTATTTTACCGTAAATTTAACAGATTTTTTTTTACAATGTATTGATAATAACATTTCTGTCATTTGTTTTCTCCGTTTTGCTATAGTTGAACACTCATTTGAGCCGGTTGTGCTTTTCTTCTCCTTGAAATGAAGGGTTTCCTTGAATGTTTTGGGAGAAGAAACATCATCCAGTTTTACTCAGGAACACGTTAGACTATATAAAGTGGGATGAATGTGTTCAACACTGTCCACAGTCTCTCTTTCTCACTGGTTTTGTGTTTATCAAGCCGAAGACGCGCCATTTTCCTTTTTAAATACAATATCTCAGTCAGAAGGACTCTAGTTGCCACAACTGAAATATGAAAACGAATGGGTATTAAGACGGGAATGCATTGTTTGGTGAAGAATAGTCAATGCCAACTTGGTTTATTTTTCTGTTTTGTATTTACCTTCATTGTATATCCAAGTCAGAAAATCCATTTAATGC
>NC_136877.1:48490150-48532650 GCF_949152265.1 Phoxinus phoxinus
AACACAAAACCGCACTTGACACACTCCTTTGCTGTCCCGGAAATACAAACTGCATCCACTGTTCCAGTAACACTGGGTTCTTTGGGAAGCTGAACAAGGTAAACTTTCCCTCACATCCCAAAACTTTTTTGGAGACATTCGTGACATCAACATTCCTATTTAGCGCTGCTGATGATGATTTCCGGTAGTAGCGCGTCGATGAGCGCGGTCTTTCTCTCCTCTGGTCGACGTGTGCGTGAACGCGCTTTTCCGAGAGCAATGCTCATATAAGGAGTTCCACTCTGGTCTACGTCATTAGATCTACGATAGAAAAAAAACAGCCGAAACGTGTTGCAACCCGGAAGTATGATTTTCAGCACAGAAATTCTCTGTTATTCGTTCAAAATAACTTTTCAAACTTTGGCCATTATTAGCATGAGAATCCATCTCTTTAACACTGTAAACAACTCTGAATACATGAAACACCATTGTACCCCCCCTTTAATGAACCTTTGGAACACTAAGGGCCACTTACAGTGTAATTATATATTTAAAGGGGCTATGTGAAATTTTTAGCGGCATGTAGCGGTGATGTTTCAGATTGCAACCAAAACGTTTACAAGCGAGTGCACATGCGCAAGCTTTTTTTTATTTTTTTATTAATATGTGGAGTTTGTGATGGAGTCTGTGTTGTGCTGGTCGTTGCTTAGTATTAGCAGACTCCATGACATAAAATTGCAGTGTCGTCGCTGTTGAGTGCAATGTCAGTAGACGAGGCGAGAGGCTCGGGATCGCGCAGGTCTCAGTCACGTCACTGGATTTCTTGGCAAATCTGACTCGGAGACTTCACATAGAAATAGGAATACTTGCTTTCAGAGGTAATAGCAAAACCCGCCAAGTGGATCATTTTATTGTGAGATTACAACCCCTTCACACACAGGCAATAAAAAATTGATTAATTTTAGTAGAAAAACTACACATAGCACCTTTAAGTACTGAGTAATATTAAGTAACTACGGTACATGTACTCACTATAGGGTTAGGGTTTGGTTGAGGGTTAGTTGCATGTAATTATGCATAATTTACTGTTATTATACAACCAATGTAACAAGGACACTGTAAAATACCGTGTTTTTTGCTAGTTTCCGTAGATGGTCTGCTTTATCCTTCGCGCACGAGCAGATCCGTTAACTCTCTGGAGAAGCGTTCAGTTTTTTCGCTTGCAGACTCTGTCATGTAAATAGTGAATCCGCCATGGCGCGAGCGCAACTGGCTTTTAAAGGGAATGGGGAAATTACACTGATTGTTTTTTTGCAGGTAAAAAACACCCATTTACTCAAGAGAATAGAGACAAGCCTTTTAGAGCATGAGCCGAGCGCCGACCATTTTTGCCGTCGTTAAACTAGCGAAAGTGGATTCGGACTCGCTCTATGTGCACTTGCGTCCTGCGCTTTAGACCATGCGCTTAGATCGTTAAAATAGGGCCCATAGCATCAGCAAGCTGGCGTAAGCTCTAAGGGATCACTATACACAATCTCATTATCCTCACACTAATGGCCACGCCGAGTCCATGATCTCAGTGTTACAGGCCTCAGCTTTATTTCTGCTTGCAAAACGTTTGCTCTGGGTTTTATTCAGCTGTTAGCGACTTACTGGGTTTACAGGAACCGGAATTAATTTCCTGTGTGTGTTTGCGAGCACAAGAGCTGCTGTCACCACGGAGGTCAACACCAGACACTCATACACACGTAAACAATACGACCCGGGGTCATTCGTTCTTATAGCGTCCTAATGAATGCTGTTCATACCAACGAGAGGGACTGAGAACACTGTGACGTGCATGTGAAATAATATATACTGTACATATATATATATATATGCAGTATAAATACACACACACACACACGATAGGATTTTAAAAAGTATTTTCTTCTCACCAAGGCTGCATTTATGCATACAATTATTTAATATTTTAAAATGTAATTTATGATCCTTCAGAAATCATTTTAAAATGCTGATTTACTGCTTAAGAAACATTTATGGTAACACTTTATTTTACAGTGTCTTTGTTACATGTACTTACCATAGTATTAACAGTAAATTATGCATAATTACATTCAACTAACCCTAAACCAAACCCTAATCCTACCCTAACCCTATAGTGAGTACATGTAGTTGCTTAATATTACACAGTACTTAAATATATAATTACACTGTAACAATGACACCTTAAAATAAAGTGTAACCACATGAATGTTGAAAACAGAAGTGCTGCTTAATATTGAGAAAACAATAGGATTATTTCAGGATATATATTTGAAATAACATTTTATTAACTAGGTTGCAGATTTGTATAGGCATGTTATACCAAATTACAAAAATGTATTTCTTTTTTCCTAATTCTGTCATTATGAAATAATGTTCATTTTCAACTAATGTCATCAAGGCCTCTTAAGTTTCAACCAAGGGTTGCTGGCGGTGTTTCAAACCTTCTTTTAAAAGTTCAATCAATGGATCCCAATGGATAAAATGAAGTCCCATCCCAGGTTTTTCTCATTGAATATCCTATTTCACTCCAAATGATATCACAGAAGTAAATATTGTTTCATATTACCTCAAGCAAGTATTGCACACACGCATATCATTCAAATCACACTCTGGCTATTGTTCTATATGTCCATGAATCTAAAGCACTTGTAGCAAAGCTAAAATCATTTTTTTTCTTGAGCACGGAGAAAAGCGTCAAAAGTGTCTTATATAGCAGACAAGTGTTAAGTGCTCTGCTCGATGGCCGCGGTTCACAGAAGTGAGATCTGATCCTCAATCATCCCATGTTCTTGAGCTCGAAACATTAAGAGTGAGAAAATGAGTGTGAATGTGCCTTTCTGAGAGCTCACGATGTGTTGATGCGTTTGTGCGCATGTATAGTCCTACTTTATGGTCCCCAGGGTGGGTCAAAGCAGCAGGTGACAGGTAAAAACCCGGTCAGGATGAAATGCATTTTTCATTGGCCTGATTTTCTCTATGTTTATGAGTAGAGCTTGATCTCGACCCATCGTCGACCCCAGAATACACTCTGCACTAAAGCAGCAGTGTATCAATTAAACATGCAGGACAAGGACATGCAGAGTTCAGTGCACTTTTTAACCTGAGGTCAGCAGAGGTTTAACATGAGTTCAGTGCACTTTTCAACATGCTTCATTGATCTTCGCTTATGAAGAAGGCCATAAGGAGAAGCTTTGCTGTGGCATCCCATGGGTCAATGTTGCTGAATAGACAATCCCTGATTAGTGGTGCTCGCTAAGGCAGGTTTTTCCAAACACAGGACCCACGAATGAAACTGTGTCACGTAACTCGTACAATACATGCTGCAGACATCTCAAACCATGTAGGAAGTTGTGTTGTTATTTCTCAAAGTGATTATTTGACAAATTCTCCTTAAAGGGACAGTTATCCAAAAAATGCTTAATTACTCAGCCTCATGTCTTTACAAATCCGTAAGACTTTCGTTCATCTTCGAAACACAAATGAAGATCTTTTTGATGAAATATGAGAGGTTTCTGTCCCTCCATTGACAGCTACGCAACTACATTTTAATGCTTCAAAAAGTTCATAAAGAGATTGTAAAACTAATCCATATGAATTGAGCGGTTCAGTCCAAATGTTCTGGAGACACGATCTCTTTATGTAAAAAACAGATTTAATTTAGGCTTTTATTCACATATAAACATTCATCAACACATCAGTTGTGGTAAACGGAAGCTCACACGTTCGCTTGATGTGCGAGAACCAATGAGGTTCATTCTCGTGTTACGCATCACATTTGAGCTCCAGCAAGAACCAATGAGGTTCATTCTCGTGTTACGCATCACGTTTGAGCTTCAGCGAGAACCAATGAGGTTCATTCTCGTGTTACGCATCACGTTTGAGCTCCAGCAAGAACCAATGAGGTTCATTCTCGTGTTACGCATCACGCTTGAGCTTCAGCGAGAACCAATGAGGTTCATTCTCGTGTTACGCATCACGTTTGAGCTTCTGCGAGAACCAATGAGGTTCATTCTCGTGTTACGCATCACATTTGAGCTCCAGCAAGAACCAATGAGGTTCATTCTCGTGTTACGCATCACATTTGAGCTCCAGCAAGAACCAATGAGGTTCATTCTCGTGTTACGCATCACGTTTGAGCTTCAGCGAGAACCAATGAGGTTCATTCTCGTGTAACGCATCACGTTTGAGCTTCTGCGAGAACCAATGAGGTTCATTCTCGTGTAACGCATCACGTTTGAGCTTCGGAAAGAACCAATGAGTTTTGTTGAGGTTTGTGTATATGTGAATAAAAGCCTTAATTCAATCTGTTCATCATATAAAACGATCAAGTCTCTTCAGAAAATTTGGACTAAACCGCTCAAATTCATATGGATTAGTTTTATGATCTCTTTATGAACTTTTTGAAGTGCCAAAGTTTCGGTTGATTAGCTGTCAATGGAGGGACAGAAATCTCTCAGATTTCATCAAAAAGATCTTCATTTGTGTTTCGAAGATGAACAAAAGTCTTACGGGTTTGGAACGGCATGACGGTGAGTAATTAATGACAGATTTTTAATTTTGGGGTGAACTAACCCTTTAAAAAATCATTCTAACATGCTGATTTGATACTCAAGAAAAAATATTAAGCGGCAAAAACACACAATATTATAATTTTTTACTGTATTTTTTATCAAATAAATGCAGTCTTGGTGATTCTTAGCGAATTCGAACTGCTTTGAAAAGTAGTGTGGATATATTAAAAAACTCTCTCGCTCTCGTTTCACAGGTAAAAGTGTGGTTTCAAAACCGGCGCACCAAACAGAAGAAGGACCAGACCAAGGACACCGACAAGCGGTCGTCGTCCACCTCCGAATCCCTCGCCACGTGCAACATCCTACGTCTCCTGGAGCAGGGCCGTCTCCTGTCTCCCCCAAACCCCCTGCTGGCTCACCCGCACCCCGGCAACGGCTCTCTACTGGCCAGCCCGTCCGTGTCCACCTCCTCGGGGGTGAGTAGCACCACAGCGGCTCCCGGTTCGGGCAACGCTGGGACGTTCGGACTGTCGCTGTCTTCTTTAGGTGGGACTCCACCCTCGCCTCGCCTGGGAGTGCCACCACCCTCCCTTTGCTTTACCATGCCTCTCCTGGGCGGCACTCATCACGAACTCCCATCGGGATACGGGTGCGGATCATCAGCGTTCGAGCCCTACATGAGGATTGAGCGGAAGGACGGCGAGTTAGGTGGGAAGAAGACGGTTTCCTAAAAGCGTTCGCCTACCTACTGGTACCTTCCCCCACTCTACCTGTCTCAGGGGTCTCACCTGTGCCGCGAACAGCCGGTCGGATGGAGCGGAGGTTTGCAAACTGAGTTTGAACGACACACTCGGATACTCGTCTCGCTGGCCTCTCTAGCGCTAGTGCCTACAACCAAAATTTAGGCCAGTCGGACTCCATCATTCGGTAAGGAGGAGCGTTTGGGATGAAGCCTGTAATTAAGCATCGCTGTGTTGGGTGAATTTTGTCGTCCACAGGTTTCTTTTCAATTTTTGCATTACATGTGTGGTGAAGAAAGCCTCAGACCTATAAGGCCCATTCACACCAAGAACGAAAACTATTGCGATAACTATATTAGCGTCCACAGTCCACAGTTTATTAGAAACGTGTCGCAGTTTTGACGTCGGCCGCTTTAAATGCTCGAGCTTGTTAAAGCAGGATGGATTCAGTGTTTTTATAATCCATCAGCTGGATAGAAATCATTTTGAAAGTGATTCCAACAATATCGCTTTTAAATATTGCTATAGTTGTGGAATCTTTTATATTTATAATGATTTTTAAAACTATATGTTTATCGTTATAGTTATCATACTTGGTGTGAACTGGCCTTTAGTGTTTGTGAATGATGGAAAACGCTGTAAATGTAACTGTAACTAAGGCAAAATTATTTTGCAAGTTTGTTTCCAAATGGGTGTTAAAAAAAGAAAAAAAATGGACGAAAAAAAGACATTGATCAACAGTGGTACGTTTTTTTATGCTGCTCTAAATTAATAGACTAGAGGAGCTTCTTGTCGATATAAATGTGTGTCTGTATGAAAGTATAAGAATGAGAGAATTATCTTGAGTGAATAACAATAACAAGGCACTGACAAATTTTGTGGCATTTACCGGTACTTCAAACTGGACCTTGGTGATGGTAATATTGAGAGTTCAATGGACAGATTGATAATTCATATAGCAATGATGCAACACTAATTGCATAAAATTTAAGTGTGTGAAAAATTATACATGTCTTAATAATAGCATCGAAAATTACTCTTCACATGCAATGCACACCCTTTTTAAATATTTCCTCTTCCCATCGTAACACATGAAATTCTCAGTTGAAAGTGTTACCACTGGCTCAACATTATATTGCCCCAAGTTATGATGCTTCCTCTAGTTGTTTCCAAATGTATTTGACGCAAAGGGCTAATTATTGACTTCCACAATAGACCACCAGTCACTTCGAGTCTTTCAGCATCTGGGGTCGCCGGTTGCACCAACTGTGTGTGTAAGTTACGACGTAGCCTAGTTTTGACGTAAAGAGGAACTAAATTCGTTGCGCACTACTTCATATTTTTGAGTTGCACCATTAAACTTAGTTGAAGCGTAACTCTACATATGAACTAAATATTTACGGAAACTTTGGAATAAAATAGCAGACTGACTGACCTGCATCAATAAGCTCTTGTTTTACATTATGTGAATAAACGTACTTTGTTAGCAGCTCTTCAACACAAACACAATCTACATGCATGCCTCTGTGCGCATCGGTCCGAGTTGTGCATGTCAAATTAAATCCGTCATAATAAATAAATGCAATTTCGTATGTTTTTTGTATCAGTTTTTATTTATTAATCCTTATTCATTTCAAATAGAGTTTCTCAATGTTATGTACATATAAAATAGTCTACCTATAATATTTTTCATGATTAACTAGTATCGTATTTAATGTAAACTTATTTTTACCGCTAGTTACGTGAGGCAAAAGAAGTTATGAAGGATAAACTGAAACTCACAGCATTTAAACTTCTGCTGACGTATATGAAGGCTGCTATTGGATCATAGACGGTAAACGTCATATTATGCGACTACGCATTACTTTACAGGGAGTTTACGAACTGCTACTTTCTGCCTTAAGAACAAATGGTGCAACCGAATTAGTTACAAACTAGCTAGTAGTTACTAAGCCTCTATTGTGGATTTTACGTTACAATTTAAGTGAGAACTCATGAATGGTTGGTGCAACCCTACCCTGGAGATCTTAAACAATGTTTAGTTATGAATTGAGCGTGCATGGGATCAGTTGCACACTATGTGCACATAACTCAGACACCCGTCGCAGTTTACATGCACGATTGCTGGCCATTGAATCAAAGCTATAACGTACAAATAGAAACTCACAAATAAGTACTTTGATGTGGTACTGAACGATTGCTATAAAGATTATGGTAGTAGTGAAATTTAGAAATTTTTCCATCCTATAATTATTATGTCCTATCCTGTCAGCATTAGTTATGCATGCTTCTCAGAGTCATTGGGTCAGTTTGGTGCTTTATATGACTGCAGAATTACAACCTATTAATCAGCATTATTTTATAACCTCGAATCTATGGAGCCCCTAAAGGGACATGGTGATGGGAAAAAGATGAGATGGGTGGGGAATTTTTTTTTTAATGCTTTTGCGTTCTTTCGCAAAAACGTTTAAGTTCCCTCACAAAGAACTCAAAAGGTTGGAGGCAAAGTTTCTCGGGGGAACGCAAAAACATTTACTTATTTTTCCTCTCAACTCATACCCCCCCCCCCATGTGTCCTTAGGGGCTCTGTACGAATCCGATGCACTTTAAGTTCATGAATTTCTTCTACGTCTTTTTCACTCAAAACCTATACCATGCATATCGGTAAGAATAGCATGCATTGGTTTGCAAAAATTCCCCAAACATTGCCAGTTTCTGTTTGTTGAAAGACAGCCAAAGACATCTACCGCAACTACTTCCCAACTTCAAAACTGACTCAATGAACTAAAGTTAGGTGAACACATGCAGACATGCAACAGTTTCATGTTTAAAAGATTATTCTGCAGGCTGTGTCTGGCAAAGGCCTATTTACTAATTTCATCAATCCTTTACATCTATTCAGACTGGGATGTAATTTGGCAGACAGTCCTGTAAGTCAGTCCTTTTCAGCTTTGCACTGGGGCAAACGGACCTTTCGTCTGCACTCGTTTGTTTTGCTCATGAGAAGCGTTCACAGTGACAGCGACGTCAACCGCTAGAGTCTCTCCCAAGTTTGAACTCAATTTAACGAAGGAAGGAATAGTCCAAAATGATATTTACTCACTGTTGTGTCATTCTTAACCCGCACTGACTTCCATGGAATGTTGAGTCTTCTATGGAACACAAATGAGAAACATTAAAGAATGTTCAAGCAATGACTGATGCACTACATTCCAAAACTTCTGAAAGTCATACAGTAGTTTGGTTGAATATCAGACTAAACCTATAAATTGCTTTTTGAAGCTTGAAAGTGCAGTCCCCATTTAATGTACCTGCATGGAAAACAGTTTTTAACATTGATAATAATAAAAAACATTATCAATAATTGATTAGCAATAACTACTGAGCAGCAAATCAGCATATTAGAAGGATTTCTGAAGGATCATGTGACACTGAAGACTCGAGTAATGATGCTGAAAATACAGCTTTTATCAGGAATAAATTACATTTTAAAATATATTCATTTTTTTAAAAACCAATATCACTGTTTTTACTGTACTTTTGATCAAATAAAAGCTGCCTTGGTGAGCATAAGAGACTAATAATGGAAAAAAAACTGAATTATTCCAAACTTTTGACTGATAGTGTAAAGTAAATGCTCCAAGGGCAAGAAAGTCATGCAGTTTTGACAACATGAGGGCGATGATAATTTTCTTTGCAATCAAGCTGTAACAGATTTCATGTTATTGAATTGCTCTGCCATTGCTTCCTGAAGACGACGAGTAAGACATGGACATGGTTTTAGCTTCTTATACAGCTTGATTGCAAATGAATCTTAACTTGTGTATGAAAATTCTCATGGCAGTGGCGGCGGTGGTGTTGTCGAACACGGTTATTTTCTATAAGCATCATGTATAATTCATTCAGCCTGTACCGCCGAGACAGACACTAGTTCACTAACATTAGCGCATGCAGTCCAGGCTTACAAGACCTTAACACACCCGTGTTCTCACTGACATCCCTCAAAACGTTTCCTTAAAGACGTGTTAGTCATTGTGTCCACACTATTATTGAGGAGAAACAACTAAATGAAGCATCTGAGCATTTGGAAAAGCAGCAGATTCTGTGTGAACGGCTTTAAAGAGAGTACGATCTTTACCATCACTGTACATTAAAAAACAAAAACTCAACCCTTTAATTGTGGAACATATGCTTGAAATATGTTTTCACAGTATGGTGAACAAGCAAAGACAGTGTATATGAATAACATTGCCACAGATATGATTGTAAAATGTGGTTTGAGTTTGCTGTGATTGAGTGGAAAGATGTTTTATTTGATCTCACTTCCACATTTGCATTGTTAAAGAGTCAGTGCTCTTGTTCTGGCACAAAGATTATGTGTAAGTAAGCCATAAGCTTTTTGGCAGTGCAGCATTTGTGTGACTGTGTCGCATCAAATGATGACAATAATAATAATAATAATAAAACATAATGGCACCAGCTTCTCACGAATAAATAAAACACTTAAACCGTATGTAAATATATGAGTCTTTGCACAGTATTTTCATGTTGTATTATGTGATCTTACAGAAAAAAAAATGGAATGGAAAAAAAATATAAATGCTTTACAATTCTTTGTCTCATTAACTATTTGCACTTATTTAAAGAAGTTTGTGTTCTGTGGCAAAATAGCCTTTCTCATGGTTTGGTTAGGCTAAAAAGCCAAGATATTGTACAATATGTACATGTGTTTTTATTCATATGCATAAAAATATATGTCTATGTAATTTGCCTACACTTGTGTCTTTCTTGTGACTCGTTGATAAATCTTAAAGATTCATATCTATCTATCTATCTATACTATATACACAATAAAAACTCCCATAATGGGTTATTTTTGACCCAACTCCTGGGTTAAAAGGGGGCCAACTAATTTCTGGGTTATTTCAACCCAGAAAATTGGGTTATTCTTTTGACCCCACTTCTGGGTTAAATACCTGACCCAAATGTTGGGTTAAAAACAACAACATTGTAGTTAATATAACCCAGCTTCTGGGTCAAAAGAACCACCCAATATCTGGGTTTAAATAACTTCCCTATAACCCAGAAAGTTACTCTCTGAAAAACCCCCCCATAATTTTAACCCAACACAAATAACCCAGAAAATGGGTTGAAGAAATAACCCAGGAGTTTTTATTGTACACACACACACACACACACACACACACACACACACACACACACACGAAACTCGAAAAATTTGAATATCGTGCAAAAATTCATTTATTTCAGTAATTCAACTTAAAAGGTGAAACTAATATATTATATAGACTCATTACATGCAAAGTGAGATATTTCAAGCCTTTATTTGTTATAATTTGATGATTATGGCTTACAGCTTATGAAAACCCCAAATTCAAAATTAGGATATATTGTGAAAAGTTTTCATAATCTGTAAGCCATAATCATCAAAATTATAACAAATAAAGGCTTTAAAATATCTAACTTTGCATGTAATGAGTCTATATAATATATTAGTTTAACCTCTTAAGTTGAATTACTGAAATAAATGAACTTTTGCACGATATTATAATTTTCCGAGTTTCACCTGTATATACACACAATTATTTATGTCCCAAAAAGTTCTATATACGATGTTATATATACACAGTATATACATACGGTGTTATATAAAAGTTATATTATGTACAGTATATACACACAGTACAGTGTACAAAGAACAGGAGACGTTGCTCCTTTTTTTAATAACAGCATTATGCCAAAATTCATACTGTTCTTGATATTTTTTATATGAGTTCAGGCTGATCAGGAATAAACTTGTTCCTCTCTCTCAAAACCTCCAGCTCTTTTCTGGAGATGAGGGGGTGGCCCGTTATTTTTCAGGAAATGGTGGACAAGCGGACACAATATGTTTAGCCACATGTTTAGTCCCCTCGATCTCCTCCCTGCGCTGCTCTCCCTTTCAGAGTCGCGCCTGGACAATCACCTCCAGGGTGCCAATTAAAATGATTGGCGGCTTTTCTTCATGGGAGTGGATGGATGGAGGGAATGGGGACTGGATGGGTGGCCTGGTGGTGTTGGTGTACGTAAAAAAAAAAAAAATATATATATATATATAGCAACAGTGTTCTTTAAGACAGTCGTTTACAACTGGTTTCGTTCCAGGACCCAGATTTCATATTGGACATCAAGTGGCGACCCAACACCAGACCAAAACTGTTAGAACATAAATAAAACAGACCTACGCTACATTTTTGGTCATAACCCACATTTGAGAAACATTAAGATCAGTTCATCTGGAGTGATGGCAATGCAATCCCTAAATTAGAGAACATTTTCTCAATTTGTTCTAGGCATGTAGGGTTGAACAATTGAAAGAAAAATACACATTATATTGTACATTATATTATATACTTATTATAGGAACTATTCTTCCAGAAATACAGATGGTCATTATTCACTCACCCCCAAACTATTTTGTTCAAAGCTGTTCTTTTCCAGACGACATTTTTAAAGCAAGCGTGGCTTTAATGCTCCAAAAAAGACAATAAATCTCATAAAATTATATTTAAAAACATTAAAAGTTCTGTTAAATTAACTCCTAGAAGAAAAGATTCTATATAGAACCTTAAAGGGTTCCGTTAGGCGCTGAGAACATCCCATCATGGGATCATTTTATGGATTTAGGTTTAATTAAATTAATTTAGTTTTAATTTTTAGTTCTAGTACAATTTGATGAATTAAGCAGCTCGCACACATATTTTATCTCTAGGAAAGAAAAAAGAAAAATAACCTGATAAACATTAAAGTATTATGCAATCATTTCAGAGATTTCTCCTTATATAGAACCTTTCTTAAAAGGTTCTTGAAAATTCTATATAGAACCCCAATGAACATTGTATTGTGGATGCCAAATATTTACTGTAAAAAACATGATTTTACAGACAAGTTTCAGTGTATAGACATTGCAGTGTTTCTCGAACACAAAACATGAGAGCAACACATCAAATGACAACAAACTTAAAATGATCTAAACAATAAATAAAAGAAACAAATTAATTAATAAAATTCAGTCATATGATGTGTCACGTGGATTTCTGGGAATGTATTTTACTGTTGTCCAATAGAATAGCTGTAAAAGTTAAAATAATGTAAATTATATAATAAATATATGATTTTCATAAATTATTTTTCATTTATTATAATAATATACAAATTAAATATTTTTATACAACTATTTTCACAGTACTTTCCTATAAGCATTTGTTTTATTGAATAAAAACTCAAAATACAGATTGTTACAGTAAATTATAAGGTTATTATTTCTTTGTGCTTCCAAACATTATTTTTATAGTACTTTACAGTACAGTTTATTACTGTACATAAGGTGGCATACAGTTAACCAGATAAAACGTACATCATACATTTCATTAATTAAAATTAGAAATATATATTTACTGCTTTGTGTGAGCAACACAAACTATTTCAAACTGAAATGATTCCTCTAAAACTTGCTGTTCAGCTCTCAAATCTCATTCTCAATTCTGCATATTAAAACCAACATGCCATGTGACCCTGGATCTCAAAACCAGTCTCGAGTCGCACGGGTATATTTGTGGCAATAGCCAACAATACATTGTATGGGACAAAATTATCGTTTTTCTTTTATGCCAAAAATCATGAGGATATTAAGTAAAGATCATGTTCCATGAAGATATTTTGTAAATTTCCTACCGTAAATATATAAAACATGTATTTTTGTGAGTGAATGCTGCACAATCGTGAACATAAATGCACAACTTTAAAGGAGATTTTCTTAATGTTTCGATTTTTTTGCTCCCTCAGATTCCAGATTTTCAAATAGTTGCATCTCAGCCAAATATTGTCCTATCCTAACAAACCACACATCTATGGAAAGCTTATTTATTCAGCTTTCAGATGATGCATACATCTCAATTGCAAAAAAAAATTACCCATGTGACTGGTTTTGTGGTCCAGGGTCACATAATTCGTTCACAAGATAATTTTTCAACTAAAAAAAACAGGTTTGAACTGACATTAGGGAGAATCAATAAATGACAAAATCTTAATTTCTCCGGGTGAACATCCACTAGACTTTTAAAAATCAAGAGCATAAAACATTTTTTTTAAAGAGAACAAAACTTTTTATCCATCCACACTCAATAGTACAGCTTGGCAACAATTCAAACGGCACCTTGGCGAGAAAAAAAAGAAGAAAAAAAAAAGAGAAGAGAAGAGAGTCCCATTAAAGCAACTCTGTCCATCAGCAACTGCAATATTTTCCCTTTCAGTGTAAAAGCCGTTTTGGCCTTCACGCCTTTAACCACGCATCACTACCACCGCCACCCTCTCCCTCTCTCTCTCTCTCTCTCTCTCTCTCTCTCTCTCTCTCTCTCTCTCTCTCTCTCTCTCTCCCCCCTTCTCTACCCGCCTGCGCTCCCTAGACCCTGTTCAGTGACCCTGCAGGAGGTTTCGTCACTAATTAGGGTCGCTAATTGGGGGGCAACGGGGCCGGGGTCCTCTCCACACCTGCACCAGTCATGTGACCCATCGAGAGGTGCGTGGGGTCAAAGGTCATGTGGAGGGGGGGGGGTCAGCTGTGAAGGTTCGGGATTAGCGAGAGAGGCGGGAGCGCTAAGGGTTAATTACAGGAAGACCCCTGGCCCGGCCGGCTCAGCAGAGCCCCCTAGCATGAGCCGATTTTTTCAGCTCAGGAAAGATGAAGGCTGCTTGTTTTGACAGACTTCACGCAAGCGCCTGACCCCGCCATGAAAGAGCGATACCGCATTCCACAGAAAGAGAGGCGTGAAATGAAGGAGAGAATGATCAGACGATGCCTCGAATAAACCCCTAACCCTAAGTGTTAAACTTCAGGACGCGACTTCTCCTGTATCGTTTGTGCTATCCTGAATGAAATCTCAAATCGGGTGTTTTTGTGTCGCATGGGAAAAGATTTGCTGTGGCATTTCTAAGCAAAGGTCTCATGGTGGATAATAAAATGAGCAAAAGAGGAATGTGAACCATTTCTAGAGACCACAATATTCGATATCCATTGAAGTAATAGTGATGTACTAAAAAACACCTTATAACAAGGGCTGGGTGATAAACTATCATATCGAGATCGCAATAAAATGTATGTCGATAACTCAATATGGATTACCCCACCAGTGCATTACACAGCAGAAATAAACGCGGCAACAACCAGTCAGTCTGTAAGGAAACAAAGGTGAAGCTGAACTCGCATTACCTTTCAAAGCTGAGGAAATTATTGGAAAAAGGTAACACAGCGTCATTGTACATGGAAGAGGTTTGGGTTTCTTAAGCCTCATTCAGAGTGTCAGTCCAAATCCATTTTTTGTGCATATCCAAATTGAAATTCGATCAGATTTAGCAAGTGTGAACGGCAACAACAACAACAAAAAATCACATTAAATATGCGTTTATAAATCCACTACATTCCTATGTGGTTTGAAATACTATTCGAATTTATTTCTGGAAATTAATTCCAGGAATTCTGCTCTGATCAGATTTCACGTGGTTTATGTGACTTTCTCTCGCCACATAAACAAAGATGTCAGGCGTTGTGTTATAGACCTTATGCGCCAGAGAAACAAGGGCACAGCCATCAAAGTTATACCATGGTCTGGGTGAATACTCGATTTTGATTGGCTGCATGGTGTCCATTAAAAAGTGATGTAGGACATCTAGTAAAGGAGTTCTAAAACCGTTAGATTTCGATTGTAAAACTAATTAAAACATAAAGTAATTTAAAAATGTGTTATTTGGCAAGTGAACATGGTATAAGCGGGTTAATGCCCGACGAGGTGTCCATTGTCAGGTATTAATGGACTTCGGCGGAGGCAACCGTCCTCCGCGCAGTTCACGCCTCGCCGTCGTCCATTAATACCTGACAATGGACACCTCGTCGGGCATTAACCCTTACATATCATGAGGATTGTAATGTTTGAAGCAGATGTCTTAACAAATGTCAGTAGACCGGGAAGATTTTAAAACGAGTCGTTCATTCATAAATACGCAAGATCGCTGTGAAAATACAGACCGGAAGTCAAAAGACAACGAGCGCAGCGCTGAAAAGGGGCGGGGCTACATAAGTTCAATAGGAAACTTGCTAAAAGTCGCTGCAGAAACGAGGTTGTGTTGTTGCACAGTGCCGGAAGAGCAGAAATATAACGGAGACATGTTTTGAGACCAGCGGGACGACAGCCGCTCATGCGGTTCTGCCGTGCCTCAGAAGACGCAGTAGTCCAGCACAGCGATTTATTTCTTCTTGTAAATTAAACTAAATCTGTACTGAGAAGTTGAACCCCTCCATGCTGTTGCCGATTTTGGCGTACTCCTACATTGCCATAAAAACCAATGCAGATATTCCCGGAAAATAAAACAATTGCATGGACACACAAATCAGATCTGAACAGTTCCGATACAAAATGTTTACAGTCAATCATTTTAGATTAGATTCCAATAGGATACATAAAAAATATTGGATTTGGACTGACAGTGTGAACGTAGCCATTGTGTATTGCAACCGTTCAGATCCGATTTGGGCGTCCATCCCGCTCTTTCGTTTTCCCGAATATATGCATTGGTTTCTATGGCATTTTTAAAAACATATTTCTGTTGTATTGCCATTTTGTGCTCCTCCGGCACTTTGCAACAACACAACCTTGTTTCTGCAGCGACTTTCAGCATATTTCCTATAACAACGCCTGACATCTTTATGTTTTACATGGATTGAGAAAGTCACAATCTGATCTGAGCGGTCAGAGTGAAACGAATAGGATTTCAAACCACATATGAATGTAGATTGAAACGGATTTGTAAAAATCGCATTTCATGTAATTTTTTGCCGTTCACACTTACTACATCTGATCAGATTTCAATCAGATATATGCACAAAATCGGATTTGGACTGAAATGTCTGACCGTAGCCGATGTTTACATTCAATAATCAGATACACAAATAATCGGATTTTGACTGACAGTGTGAACGCATCCTTAAAAGTGACGAAGTGCAGATTATGGGCTGGTTCACATTGTTTTTGCGGTGAAAAATGCGAGAAGAAGGTCAGTGGAAAAAAAAAACACAAGCTCTTGAGACGTGGTTGAAGTTCTTTTAACTTGAGTGCCGCACGAGACGCTGCAAAAGACGAGAGCGCAACAATCAAACATGTCCGCCTAATGCGTGTTTACAGAGAAAAACACTGGAAAAGTAGCGTAGTGCAGTGCAAAAACACATTTTGTGCCAACCAGCTCAGACAGTCTGCAAAATATGTCATCAGTCGGTTCCCACCAAGGCAGAAAAAATGCAACAAACCTTTTCCATCACCTGAAAAGTTGACCACACTGAGAGTATAATTTTTTTTTAAATTGCTTTGAATGAATGATTCAACGACGCACTAATAAAGACTTCACTTGTTTCATCACTCGTTGAATCAGCGTTTTTGAACGAATCTCTAGAATGAATGATTCAATCAATGATGTTACTTTCAAAAGGTGATTTGCTCAATTTTGTTCGCTACCGTACACAACAGTGTTTATGTCTGAGATATAAACTTTTCATCCCAGTACTTCTGTGATTATTTGAATCATTGTAAGAACTGTCAAAGTTTTAATAGACAGGCGAATCGTTGTTATTTACGAATTCAGTGTCGAGATTACAATCTTTTTTACGATTAATCGCTCAACTCTTTTTACTCAAATTTCTACTACTGAATCATTTCATAGATGTCAAATATTTGAGATGTCAATCAACAAACAGACCATGCAGAGGATTGAGTGCTTGTTTCCTCTTAAAGGGCTCATTAAGACACAGATGTGTATGTCTTGGATTGAGTTTAAAGGTTTGGTCCACGGTGAGATGAGCACCTCTCCAAACTCGAAGCCCTTTCACAGAAAGACGAGAACGAGAAACAAACGTAGGGGTTTGAGAACAGACAGCTGCTCTTTCAACAACCGAAATCTCCTGAGAGCCGAAGAGAGAATGACGGCATTAAAACGAAGAGCACCTGGTGAAAAGACCAGGGGCGTCATTGTTTGTTCAGCAAGACTATAGAGACTAAAGCAGTTTCCTGATATTGGTGGCTCAATGGAGAGAACGTTTTTGGTGGCCCTTAACAAAGCCGTCTGCACTTTAATGAGTCTTTAACTGGGTACAATACAAGCTTTGTTGAGCTGTGTGAAGCAACCGCTAAAATGATACTGAAATATATCCGTGAAATCCTATTATTTGCAACTGTTCAGTGAACTTTGTCTCAGATATTTCTCCAAAAACTAGGAGAGAAATATAATATGATGTTGATACGTGTAAAAATGCACTTGAGAGGTCCAATTAAAATGGAGTTAATCATACATTTTTGGCACATCATCCATATAATATTTAGCCTGGAAAACAGATCTCTCAGTTATTAGTGTCTTGAACCGTTCATATTTCTTATGCTGCACTTTATTCTATTTCTCCCATTTAGTCCACAATACGGCAATAATTCTTTAATTTTTTGTAAAAAAAAAAGTTATTGCATGCCTCTCTGCAAATGTTAACAAAAATGTGATGGATAAAACGTTGATTGTCACTTTTTCTTTGAGAACAAGTCAATTCCTCACCTAAATCCATCCATTTTTATGACCCAATGACCTCAATTTTCACTTGTAGTCCTACTATAATAGTCAAGGACGCTTTTTCTCCGTCTGTGCGATCAAGACTCCTCCACAGAGACCATGAATTTGCTTTGTGTCCTCCAACATTTGTTCAAAATCAATTAAATCTTGCATCCTTGTATTCTTTCCAGCTTCCTTTGCACAGTGTGTCATGCACTACTGAACCGGTTTCCCTTTAAACAACATTACTACAAAAGCTTTTTTACCTGTCTGTGATTTCATACTGCCATCTTGGCATTACCATTACTCTACTAACTCTGCATTTCAACAGTTCACGGTGATCATGAACTAATCACTAACGGATCAAAGAGTTTTCTGTTAGTTAACTACAGAAAGAACGCATTCAAGTCTATCTGACACTCATCCATTTATCTTTCTAACATCCATTTAAGTTCAACTTTCTAGCATGCTTGCATGACAGTTCATGTCTGTTTGATTTCAACTAAAAAACAGGTTTGAACTGACATTAGGGAGAATCAATAAATGACAAAATCTTAATTTCTTCAGGTAAACCCTTTTAGAAAATGGCATAATACCACTGGACTTTTAAAATCTAGATTCTAGAGCATTTAAAAGAAAAATGAAAGAGAACATAAAACTTTGTTTCTTAAACTTAATCTGGTGCAATATGTTTGCGTTCAGAACGGACCTGAGAATGCCTTTATTATTGGCTGTTCTTGAATTTACATTGAGGTAAGCAAACATGATTCAGAATTTCAATTAAAATGTGAACGCAAATTTTAAATGTTGCTTTGATAACTCAACGTTTGAAAGTTTTAAAAATGGATAGAGCGATAAAATAACAGACAGACAGATAGACGGGCGGACAGATAAAGAGACAGACAGATAGAATGATGGAACTATCGAACGAGAGACAGAATGTCAGATAGAATGATATAATGACAGACAGAATGTCAGATTGAACGCTAGAACTATAGAATGACAGACAGAATAACATAGAACGATAGAACTACAACTATAGAACAACAGAGAATGACCAATAGAACGAAAGAGATAGAGAGACAGACACACAGACAGAATGACAGATAGAATGATAGAACTATCGAACGACAGATAGAATGACAGATAGAACAATAGAATGACAGATAGAATGATATAATGACAGATAGAATGATATAATGACAGATAGAACAATAGAATGACAGATAGAATGATATAATGACAGATAGAATGATATAATGACAGATAGAACAATAGTTTGACAGATAGAACGATAGAACAACATACAGAATGACAGATAGAACGATAGAACAACAGACAGAATGACAGATAGAACGATAGAACAGACAGAATGACAGATAGAACGATAGAACAACAGACAGAATGACAGATAGAATGATAGAACAACAGACAGAATGACAGATAGAACGATAGAACAGACAGAATGACAGATAGAACGATAGAACAACAGACAGAATGACAGATAGAACGATAGAACAACAGACAGAATGACAGATAGAACGATAGAACAGACAGAATGACAGATAGAACGATAGAACAACAGACAGAATGACAGATAGAACGATAGAAAAACAGACAGAATGACAGATAGAACGATAGAACAACAGACAGAATGACAGATAGAACGATAGAACAATAGACAGAATGACAGATAGAACGATAGAACAGACAAAATGACAGATAGAACGATAGAACAGACAGAATGACAGATAGAACGATAGAACAACAGACAGAATGACAGATAAGAACGATAGAACAACAGACAGAATGACAGATAGAACGATAGAACAGACAAAATGACAGATAGAACGATAGAACAACAGACAGAATGACAGATAGAATGACAGATAGAATGACAGATAGAATGATAGAATGATAGAATGACAGATAGAATGACAGATAGAATGATAGAATGACAGAATGACAGATAGAACGATAGAACAACAGACAGAATGACAGATAGAATGATAGAATGACAGATAGATAGACAGCACGACAGAACATATTTTAATGAATAGTTCACGAGGACGGCTGCATCATGCGTCTGCGTTCAGAGAAACACCTCATATCTTCTCTCTACCTGACCATTGACCCACAGCTCATTCCCTGTGGCCTCATTAATAGCGAGAGGTCAAGCAGTTGCCCTGAAAAATGTTCAGGTCACGGCCACACACACACACACACACACACACACACACACACACACACACACACACACACACACTGTATATGTGTGTAAGCGAGAGAGAGAGAAAGACAGGCATCAAGGCAAACGGCAGGAGGAGGGGGAGGCCGAGAGAAGCGCTTCTTTTGAACAAACGTGTGAACAAAAGCCTGCTCAAACTGTCGGGCCAGAGGCCTGGGGTGTTTACGGCTTCTGTATCTATAACCAACAAATCAAGGCTTCCCCCTCTCCGCCGCCCCCTCAGCCGCCTCTCTTTATTGGGAACGACAAATTAGAGCCCCGTCCATCTGGGTGTTAGCACCAATTACGAGAGGAAGCTGTCAGGCCAGATTAGAGCCTGTAGAGAAGGCGGGCATATGAACGGCTTTTATCACAGGGAAAAAAGAAGGACAAGTAGAGAAAAGTGTTGTGCAAATTTCAATAATTTCGTCTTAGAATGGCTAAAACCAAAGCGAGTTTTTGATTTAGCTTGTCTGACATTAATTCTACCACTGGTTTTAGACATAATTCTGCATAATTTAATACCAGATAGCAATGCGTGAAAAGACAGTCAAACTAAGTAAGTTGTACATTCAAAGAGACTCTCCCTTTTATGCCATATTGTTCTTTTTGCTAGCAATTTTCTGTTCCACAATTATTTATTTTTTTCGCTGTCAACTGCACCGAAGCGCCCGTCATTAACTTTTTGCTCCGTCGGAATGCTTAAAGACCCGATGTAGCCCCCTCTCGCTCGCACTAATTTGCCAGGACCAGGTGTGCAGAGGCCGGGCGGAGGGGGTGCAGTGAACTAGAGGAACGATTGCCAGAGTTTTGGGCTTTGAGGGAGGGAGGACAATGAAAGCCACACAATGGAGTCCGAAAATCATGCCAGAGAGCATTGATGCGCATCCTTAGGCGGAGTTTGGGGAATGCCGTACCCCCCCCACAATGGGCCAGAGCCAAAATTGTTTCATCAGAATTTGAGCGTGTGAATAAAACTAATAAAATTTACTTCAGTGCATTACTTGCCTGACATAATTCGTGCATAGTATAACCAGTGTTGTTCCTCTAAAGTAAGTTCCTCTAAAAAAAAAAAAGTTTATAGTCAATAATTACACCTTCAACAGTGCAATTAAATTACTATGCCATTTACTTTCTCTAAAAAGAAATGCATTACTTATTACCAATTAATTTCTAAAATCCCATATCATTAATATCATGCATAAATGCTTGCATCACATTTTTGCTTTCACACGGCACTTCAGGGTTACGCCGAAAACGTCTCACTCTGCATTTTTTATTTTATAGTTAAATAATTTTAAAACCACAAAACATTACTTGTAATAAAATAAAATAAAATATTTCAGCTAATTTTCGAAGCAATATTTCTCATTTTTATTTAGTTTAACTAGATGTACTGAAAAATACGGAGACCCTAAAGGGACCTTTGCAAAAATAAAAAAATATACATCTCGTGCGATAGTTTCTCGTGAGCAAGTCTGTATATTTTTATTTTTGCAAAGGTCCCTTTAGGGGCCCCGTAGTAATAACTCAAACTAAACTAAAATAAATAAATAATAAAAACTATGTAGACTTGTTTAAAGAAATGACAAAAACACAACTGAATTACTAAAACTTTAAGTACAATTAAAATAAAGACAAAAATATAAGAATAAAAACTAACTTCAAATATTAATAAAATAAATTAATAACATTTTTATTTTATTTCTAAAATGCTTTATGACTAACAAAAGTGCACATTTCATATATACAAATAATGATTTTTATTTATGAAAATGAACTAATAAAATCTCACGGTTTCAAGTAAATTCATAAATATAAAATTGAACTACTTTTGTTAGAGGACAAATGAAGGAAAAAGTGTGCAAATTTCACTGATACTAAAATAACATGCACACACGAATTTCTGAACATATGATATACATCAATAAAGAGTATCTTGAACATAATGACACTGTTTCACAATTCAGTGAGCTACAGTCTTATTTAGGCAACGCGGTTGTTCTCCCTGATGTTAAGTCTGCTCAAAAAGGAAAGCAGCAACATTGTATTACTTCATAAACATCACATTCTTTGTGGAAATAATGAAGTGCTGTGAAAAATATTATTGCGGAAGTATGTGCATGCATAAATACTGAAATACTTAAATACTGAAAACAAGCATTGATAAAATAGTTACTCAATATCTGAGTGTTATTTCAATGCTTATTAGAGTAACGCATTTTCATCTTCAGATGTGGTGTATGAACGGACGCAGCGGGGGGTGGGGGGTGAACGGTGAGGCGGGGGAAGGTCTAATAGGCCCTAATTGAATTGGATGTGCAGCGCAGACAGAGACTGTGGAAGTAATCTGTAGTGCCACAGCAAATAAAGCGCGGCAGGACCAGAGTGTCCGCCTCATGTGACAGACTGTAACGTAGCCTGCGAGAGGGCAGCGGCCCCCTTTGTGCAAACCACAAAAAGAGGCAAGAAAGCCTGGCAGGCACTAACAGTTGAGAGCCGCCGCCCGGCCGTGGGGGGAAGGTGGGCTTTAGCACTGCAGAAGCAGCATGGGAAGTTGTAGAAGGCTGAGAGAAGAGAACATTTAGTCATGGTGTGTGCTACTAGAAATAATATACTTAGCAAAAAAAAAAAAAATCGTACCACTTTCAACTGCTTTCTCTCCAGCATGTGTAAATATTATGGGTCCCTCCGGCTCCACCTTGGCTCCTCCCTCCCTCAGCTTCACCAGAGACCGTCATCCCTCTGGCTGACTCCTCCCTCCCTCAGCTCGGCTCCACATCTGGCTTCACATTGGCTCCTCCCTCCCTCAGCTCCACCAGAGACCGTTGTCCGTCCGGCTCCACTTTGACTCGTCCCTCACTTGGCTCCTCCCTCCCTCAGCTCCACCAGAGACCGTCGTCCGTCCGGCTCCACTTTGACTCGTCCCTCACTTGGCTACTCCCTCCCTTGGCTCCACCAGAGACAGTCGTCCCTCCGGCTCAACCTTGACTCGTCCCTCCCTTGGCTCCACCTTGGCTCCTCCCTCCCTCAGCTCCACCAGAGAACGTCGTCCCTCCGGCTCCACATTGGCTCCTCCCTCCCTTGGCTCCACCAGAGGCCGTCGTCCCTCCGGCTCCACCTTGACTCGTCCCTCCTTCAGCTCCACCAGAGAACATTGTCCCTCCGGCTCCACCTTGGCTCCTCCCTCCCTCAGCTCCACCAGAGAACGTCGTCCCTCCGGCTCCACCTTGGCTCCTCCCTCCCTTGGGTCCACCAGAGACCGTCATCCCTCCGGCTCCACATTGGCTCCTCCCTCCCTTGGCTCCACCTTGGCTCCTCCCTCCCTCAGCTCCATCAGAGACCGTCGTCCCTCCGGCTCCACCTTGACTCGTCCCTCCCTTGGCTCCACCTTGGCTCCTCTCTCCCTCAGCTTCACCAGAGAACGTCGTCCCTCCGGCTCCACCTTGGCTCCTCCCTCCCTTGGCTCCACCAGAGAACGTCGTCCCTCCGGCTCCACCTTGGCTCCTCCCTCCCTTGGCTCCTCTCTCCCTCAGCTCCATCAGAGACCGTCGTCCCTCCGGCTCCACCTTGGCTCCTCCCTCCCTTGGCTCCACCAGAGAACGTCGTCCCTCCGGCTCCACCTTGGCTCCTCCCTTCCTTGGCTCCACCTTGGCTCCTCTCTCCCTCAGCTCCATCAGAGACCGTCGTCCCTCCGGCTCCACCTTGGCTCCACCAGAGAACGTCGTCCCTCCGGCTCCACCTTGGCTCCTCCCTCCCTTGGCTCCACCAGAGAACGTCGTCCCTCCGGCTCCACGTTGGCTCCTCCCTCCCTTGGCTCCACCTTGGCTCCTCTCTCCCTCAGCTCCATCAGAGACCGTCGTCCCTCCGGCTCCACCTTGGCTCCTCCCTCCCTTGGCTCCACCTTGGCTCCTCCCTCCCTTGGCTCCACCAGAGAACGTCGTCCCTCCGGCTCCACCTTGGCTCCTCTCTCCCTTGGCTCCACCAGAATCCTCAGGCACTATACCTCCACCTTGGACGCTCGTCGCTGCACCTCTACCTCGGCCTCCAGTACCATGGGTGTCGGTCTTCCCCATCTGCTCTCCGTCTGCACCCTGGTCTCCAATTCCTACTGCTTCATCTCCGTTAGTCGCCCCCCAGGTGTCGTCAGCCAAAGCTCCACCATGACTCCCCCTCTGTCGACTCCACCGTGGGCTATCGTCCCGGATGTGCTCTGGCCACTCCTCCCATCCTCACCTCCCTGGTTCCTTCCACCGGGGCTCTCTCCTTCACCAGTCCCTCGTCCACCTCCAGAACCACCTCCTCCGCCATTTCACAGAGCGAGGCCACGCCTTCCCGGAGGGAGCCGTTCTGTCACGATTATGTTCAGTTAGTTCCACTTTCATGGACTTTCAGTTTGTTTATCATCCGTTTCCTGTTTCCTTTGTTATAGTTTTTTCCACCTGTCATCGGTTACCATTGATATTCATTTTATTATCACAACTGATCATTATATTGAGTTTGTTATCATTGAGCATTTAAGTTTGTTGTAAATGTACAAATGAGTAAAGCACATTACTGTTAAAATGTTTTTTTTTTTTTTTTTGTGGAATTAATAAACCTTGTTACTATTTTGAAACTCTTAACCTGCCTTCATCCTCATCTTTTGAGTTTTAATGCATCAGCATGAACTTTGTAAAACACCAGGAGAAAGAGGTTTAGAGTCAGTAGAAGGGTTTCTTTAGTGTCCAAAGTTATTGTTACCGTGACCTACCACCTGTAAACTGACTGGTCCACAGGTGCATTTGCAATTATTGTTTATGGTTCATTGAACGAGCATGAAAAACATTGTTTAAACACTTTTCAATAAAGATATGTAAAGCTTATTTGGATTTTACAAATTTATCTTTAAAATATAGTATCCTGAAAATGGGATGATTCTCTCTTTTGCTGAGTATCACAAACAAACAAATTGCTTTTTGAGGGGAAACCATTTTTTATTTTAATTTAAAAATTATGTTAAAATTAAAATGTTAAAATTACAACAAAGAATGGCTGAACCAAACAAGTTTTTGATTTGGTAAAAAAAAAAAAAAAAAATAATAATATTTTTTATGTATTTTTGAAATACATTGAGACTAATAAAAGCTCACTTTCATATAAATAAATAAATGTTGTTTTTTTACTGCAATATGACAGTTTCAAATAAATGTATTAATAATACAAATAAAAATATGCTTTAAAAAGAAGGAAAGGTAGGAGAAAGTGTTATACAATCTTTTTTTTTTTGGTCTTAAATGTAAAAAAAAAAATGTTGTATTTTTTTGACTGCACTGTGACTAAAATCTTAATATATTTATTATTAAACAAATTAATAATAAAAAAGTATTTAACAAATAAAATCTGAGCTTTCATAATGTCTGTATATAGTACAAAAAAATAGGAGCTAAGTGGTGAAGTTTAACAAGCTGGTTTGTGTATTTGTTAAAAAATGTTCCTTTCCAAAATTTTTCTTGCATATATACTGTATTAGGATAACTAGTTTAAATGCAAAAAAAAGAAAAAAATGCACTGCCACTCACTTGCTCAATGATAATGTTGTTTGCTTGACTGCACCAGTCTTTTAAATGAGTGGAAACAGCTTTGTAAAACGAGAGACAAGAAACATGTTGTCTTGCTGAACAAGTCATTTGTGAATTTGGAGAGGATATGGAAACACGACACACACACACACACACACCATTTTTCCTGCTTTCTACTAGAGCCACCTGCAATTTTGGTACAAATGCCAAATTTGCATCATGTGACTATAGTGTATCCCACCAATCAGAGCTCAGTGAGGAGGAGGAAGTCTTTGGCTGTTTTAAATAACATACTACTGATATTTCTGAAGTGACTGTATAAACATTCTCTGTGTCACAACAATTCATAAAACATTACAATAAACAAAGAGCCAATCACAGTTTCTTGGTCACTGTGCAGGCCAATCGAATTAGTTATTTATTTTAAAATATGTGCTTTTGTGGGTTGTTGAGTAGAGTAAACATCTAGAAACCACCCAGAAGACCCTAGCAACACCCTAGCAACCACCTAGTATACCAGCAACCACCAGAGCACCATAGCAACAGCCTCGGTAACTAAAACCTCGACATTCTGGCAACGAGTTTTGCATGGGAAAACACCACTAACACTGTAAAACATTTGGTGTAGAAAAAAAAATTCACTCAGAAATTGCAAGTCAATTTCGAAATTATAAACAATATATGGCAAGTAATGTTACGAACAGAAAGTCTGAAACAGACTATTTTCTTGTAAAAGGTACTCCAATATTAGTTACCATGTTACCAACGCTCTGTAACCACCACCCAGAACACCTTAGCCACACCCTAGCAACCACCCAAAACCCCCTAGCAATGTGAAAAACTTAATCCAATAATCTTTGTTACCCTAGCAACACCATAGCAACTAACCAGAACACCCTAGCAATGCTCTAACAACCACCCAGAGCTCTATAGCAACCACATAGCAACAGCCTGACAACTACACTAAAACCTCAGGATTTTGGCAACGAGTTTTACATCGGAAAACACCACTAACACTGAAAAAACATTTGAAACAATAATATTCACTCAGAAATTGCTAGTAAAAAAAACTAAATTATTCTAAATTATGCCATCTGAAATGGCAAACATGAAGTTAAATTTTAATAAGAAATGTTTAAGTATTGTCTTATTAAACGTAATCCAATAATCGTTGTTACCATATTAGCAACGCTCTAGCAACCACCCAGAACACCTTAGCAACACCCTAGCAACCACCAAGAACCACATAGCAACAGTTACACTCTAAAAAATGCTGGGTTGTTTCAACCCAATTATGGGTAAAATATGGACAAACCCAGCCATTGGGTTGAATTTTTAAATTACATTTGTAACCCAACGTTTGGGCTTGTCCATATTTTACCCAAAATTGGGTTGAAACAACCCAGCATTTTTTAGAGTGTAATAATTAATTAATTAATAATAATTTATTATTAAAAATAAATAAACCATATAGACATGTAAAAATGACACAAAAAAACTAATACATGATTAAAATAACAAAAATTGAAATGAAAACAGAAATATTTTAATTAAAATGAATAATAGTATCTAAATGATACTAAAATAACACTGGTACAAAGAAAATAATGTAAAATGGTAAAAAAATTTTTTTGAAAAGTAAAAATTTAAATTAATTTCTTAATTTAAAATGTACAAATGAGTAAAGCACATTACTGTTAAAATGTTATTTTTTTTTTTTGGAATTACCGGTAATTTAATATTTTTTTCATCAAGGATGCATTAAATTGTTTTGTGTGTACACATGTAAGTGTAGATTTGTTAAATTAGTCAAGTGTGAATTCGTGTGCATTAACAATATAAAAAAATGCTGTGTTGTTTCAACCCAATTTTGGGTCAAATATGGACAAACCCAAACGTTGGGTTAAAATGTATGTAATTAAAAAAATTAACCCAATGGCTGGGTTTGTCCATATTAGACCCAAATTGGGTTGAAACAACACAGCATTTTTTAGAGTGAATGATATTAAATTCTAGCTTTGAAATTAGCCTTGAGCCTGTGGTTTTTGTTTAGTGATGATTTCACCATGTAACTCGCTTCTGATTGGTTAAACGGACAATGTTACAACACTCCCCTTTCTCCACAGATTTTAGTCTCTCTCTCTCTCTCTCTCTCTCTCTCTCTCTCTCTCTCTCTCTCTCTCTCTCTCTCTCTCTCTCTTCTCTCTCTCTCTCTCTCTAAACCTCCATTAGTTCTGACATGCAGGACCACTGATGCCGTAAAGGTCAGGCCCTCGCACAGCGGGTCTTGGCAGGGTTTTAGTCCGGCGTAATCACACACATCTGCGTGCGAGAGTCCAGCGCTGCCCACTGCGTTCCTCTGACACCAATCAGCAGAAGATCCGCAACTCTCTCTTCTCTTTAGTTTAGTTTTTAAATCTTATTTTTCAATTCAGTTGAATTTTTTTCAATTTTGTGTTTTTCCATATTTATGATTTTAAGTTAAAAGTGAAATGTGTAAATTTTTGTAAAGGAAATGTGCACTGTAAAAACATACTTTTACAAGGAAATACTGTTTTCGCTTTAAAGTTTCATGTTAAAACATTAATCTCATGTTTACTTGCCATTTCTTAGAAATTGCAAATAAAATCCACAAATAATTTCTGAGTGAAAATTGTTTCTACATCAATTTTTTTTCAGTGAACATGAAGTGAAGCAGAAGTGAGAAGCGAGAGCGATAGAGCCGGTTACATCAGTCCTGTCCTCCTGAAACGGGTCCTCCTCAGTGAACGGGCGTCGGGACAGAGGCTTAAGTGTGGACTGAACAGGTGTGGATCCCCCGCAGAGGCCAATCACAGCCTCTGAAAGCCCAGTCAGCCGCGGGACTTCCGGCGTTTTGTCCCACTGAGGATCATATTAAATCTACAGTTAGCATGAAAGCTACGTTTTCTTCCATCCATCATCCCGGTCACTATATCTCTCTATTATTCCCATGAGTCACAGCTGTCTGGCGACTGTACCACTTTGTGTCAGGCCAGACTTCGCTTCCTGGGACGTCGTGACTGGGACACAGGGCCGGTCTGTGTGTCCCACCATGAGCCCGTGTCTAGATCCCTTCCTCATCATCATCATCATCTCTCCGAGACTGTGACACACTGTCTGTACCACTGCGTGCTCGGCCCAGTCTACCACTTCATGCATCACTGCAAACACTCCTGGACTACACTGTCTACACGCCGGGTACAAAATATGGGTTTAAACTCTTCAAAGGAAGCTCATCATCATAATTTTTTTTAAATAGATAAAAAAAAAAAGAAAAAAAAAAGATTGCAATGTAAGCCTAAATAAAGATGTCACTCAGTTAGGGCTGTTAGTTGGTGACCAAATTAGGCATAATTTGGGGAAAGTTATTGATAAACTAAATTTAAGACAAATATTATTGCTTTTTTTTTCCTGGAAAAAAATAAATAATAATAAATAAATGTAATCAAATTCAATAAAATAATAACATGTATGCAAAAATGTACATAAAAATAGAAATAATGTAATTTATGGTGTTTTTTAATAAAACACAATTAAAAAATATTTCATTTCATTTCATTTTTAATGTGTCCATTCTTTAAAAAAGGGGGATTTTAATGCAGCGACAGAATTGCACATTAATGTTCTGTTTTTGCTAATTAAAATGGTAATAATAATAAAAACTACAATCAATTTAATATAAAAAACAGATAATGTAAAAAAAAAAAACTTTATTATTTTATTATCTTTGGAACAGGGCTGAGAATAAAAATAAAATAATAAAAATAATATAATAAAATTAAAACAAAATTATGTAGAAATTGTTGTAGAAAAAAAAAAGAAATAGAACAACATCATCTTCCTGGAACACTAATTTAAAAATTTAAAATATGGAAATAATTAAAAACATTTCTTCTACAATACATGTAATATAATTTTGTAACAGATAACGTCAAAATGATCATTTTAATTGATGGATATATTCAAGAAGGTGAAGAATTGGTTTTATGTCTCTAAAAAAGTTGTTATAAAACGGTTTAACTAACGAACACATATTTGTGTGTGCCTTATTAGCTTTAAATAGTAAAGGGACACCAGATCTGTACCCTATTATGGGAAGCTGCCATAAACACACACATATTTTTAGGCCATTTGATCAACTGGAACACTATTAAGTGAAAACTGATTTTTTCCCCCGGTGTAAATCATGACAATAGATAAAGAGCATCAACCGGCTCAATCAATAACAACTGCTGGGTTTATCTAACCGAGTCTTCTGGCTGAGGTGAGAGATCCCTCATGAGGAGACACAGCAACAGGTTGCGGTTCACAAGGCCAGAGCGCCACCTAGAGGCGAAGCGGAATCAGACAGCGCCGCTATCACGGCCTCCTGACTAAACCAAGATTACACACAAGCTGGATTTGTACTTCCTGATGAAAACAAGAGCACTTGAACGACAACAAAAGAATAGTGTTTAGGTTTCTGTTAAGAATATTCAGAAAAAGAAACCCCCAAAAATCACATCAATAAATATATAAATATATATAATATTCATACAAAGAAAAAAGAAACAATATACATATATATATATATATATATATATATATATAGAGAGAGAGAGAGAGAGAGAGAGAGAGAGAGAGAGAGAGAGAGAGAGAGAGAGCGAGAGAGAGAGAGAGAGAGAGAGAGAGAGAGAGAGAGCGAGAGAGAGAGAGAGAGCGAGAGAGAGAGAAAGAGAGAAATGAATTTGAATAAATTAATATTATAATCATCATGCTTATTATTAAAACTTCTGATAATTTAATATAATATATGAATTAGAAATAATTTATAATATGAAGAAATATAATATAAATAGGCTATATGAATTGGACAAAAGAGAAATAATTTGAGAAACTTAAGTATTATTATTTTTGACAAATTGTTTTTAGAATACAATTAATGTAATATAATATGAGTTTGAAAAAAATTATTTGAGAAACAAATTAGTATTATTTGACTAATTGTTTTAGAATATGAAGAAATATATAACATAATTTAGTATACAAATAAAAAAAAAGATAAATAGTTTGAGAAACACATTTTTTTATTGATAAATTGTTTTTATAATATAATATAAAAATAAAAATGTATTCATAGTTCTTTTTTACAAATTACTGATTAATAGTTTTGGCAAATAGCTCATAAACAAGCTCCTATTGCAGTAAAAAAAAAAAAAAAGTGCGAGTCTCCTTTATGAAACCGGCCCTTCCGGCATCACCAAGTTTAGGTTTGTTTGCAAGCGCAGTGAAGTCACTGAGGGGCCAGTCGTGTCTCCCAGGCGGCCCTGTCACATCCCATCGAGTCGCGTCTCACAGCCCTGAATCTGACCCGTCCTCCCTCTCTCTCTCTCTCCCTCTCTCTCTCTCCCTCTCTCTCTCTCTCTCTCTCTCTCTCTCTCTCTCTCTCTCTCTCTCTCTCTCTCTCGGTTCGGGTCATGTCTTTCACTGCACACACTGGCCCTTTATGTTGTAATATCGACTGATTTAATCAATGTTCGCTGTATGTTTGTGTTTGGGTAAACAGTCAATAACCGGACTCCTCGCGTGCGCTATGGTAATATGACCCAATGACCCGCCCATGACCTCCCATCAGTCAGCCTCTTTACGTCATGTTTAATCCTAATATACTCTCATTACTGTAATGCTGCGTTCTGAAGATGTGTGCTTTTGTGAACCTGGGGGCAAAATTTCAAAACATATCACCAGAAGAACAGCAAAAACCTGACCTGACGTCGAGGAGACATCCTCACATCTTCATAAAGCCACCAAATAATATCTTAATTCATATAGTTTAAATGCCCAACGGCATATTTTAAGAGTTGAGTGTAGCTTATATTAAAGAGTTAGTTCACCCAAAAATGTAAATGCTGTCAGTAATTACTCATCCTAATGTTGTTCCCTGTAAGACTTTCGTTCATCTTCCGAACACAAATTAAGATATTTTTGATTAAATCTGAGAGCTGTCTCACTCCTCCATAGGCTTCTATTGTAATTGAAACTTGTCGGCCCAGAAAGTTAGTAAAGACAATGTTTAAAATAGTCCAAGTGACTACAGTGGCTCAACCTTAAAGGCACACCGCTGAACTTTTGGCCACTAGGGGCGCTAGACCTGTAACTTTCACGTCTAGCGACCCTAGAGGCCACAAGCGGCGCAGCACTGTCGCAAAAGTCATTTAGCTTTGGTTTGTAGCCTGTTAGCTTCATCTGTCCATATTTAGCTTCTACTAAAAAGCGAAAAATAATGACAAAGACGTATAGGAGCAAAGAGTTAACTTACCAGTCTAATAATAAAGTTGAGGGAAGAGAATCGGTTTTACATCCAGCTTCTTCTCTCAACCTGCGCCAACGAGCAAACTCCTTTCCAAGATCGACTCTTGTTTTTCCTCGAGCACGATCCCTCTCGCGTTTTCTCTTTTTTGCCTTCTCTGAAGCAGTTTTAAACTTTTTCTTTGCCTCAGCCACGGCCAGGAGTCGAGCAGGCGGAAAAATAGTAGCAAAAGCGTTCGCTCCTTGAGCATATCAGAGCTTGTGGTCACGTGACGGTCGTAAAGTGATTCGTTCTCCAGGCATTCTCCAGGTCACATGACCTGGCCAAAGACGGTGCGTCTTCTCCAAACTTACATAGGCGGTATTTCAAGAGGGCAGCGCCGCTCGGAGCATTGATAGTGTCAAGCGCTGTACTGTATATTGGCCTGAGGAATCATTTAAAATAACTCATATGCTTCAACTCTTTAAGTCACAAAGTCCGCGGTGTGCCTTTAAAGGGTTAGTTCACCCAAAAATGAAAATAATGTCATTAATGACTCACCCTCATGTCGTTCTAAGCCCGTAAGACCTCCGTTCATCTTCGGAACACAGTTTAAGATATTTTAGATTTAGTCCGAGAGCTTTCTGTCCCTCCATTGAAACTGTATATACAGTATACTGTCCATGTCCATAAAGGTAATAAAAACATCATCAAAGTAGTCCATGTGACATCAGTGGGTTAGTTAGAAGTTTTTGAAGCATCAAAAATACTTTTTGGTCCAAAAATAACACAAAATAAGACTTTATTCAGCATTGTATTCTCTCCCGGGTCTGTTGTGAATCTGCGTTCAGGACTCCGCAGTGACGCTGCTGACGGAAGACGCTGATGACGTGTTATCTGGTGCGCCCGAGCTTCGTTTACAGTCTGAGGGAGACGCACGCTATATTCAAGCTATTCTACATTGTTTGCGTGGATATCATTTTTTTAATGGTGCGTAAATGTGCATGTCGCGGATGAGACACTTTTACAGCGTGCGTTTCCCTCAGACTGTAAACGAAGCTCGGGCGCACCAGATAACACATCATCAGCGTCTTACGCCATCAGCGTAACTGTGAAGGATTCACAACAGACCCGGGAGAGAATACAATGCTGAATAAAGTCTTATTTTGTGTTATTTTTGGACCAAAAAGTATTTTCGATGCTTTAAAAACTTCTAACTAACCCACTGATGTCACATGGACTACTTTGATGATGTTTTTATTACCTTTCTGGACATGGCCAGTATACTGTATATACAGTTTCAATGGACGGACAGAAAGCTCTCGGACTAAATCTAAAATATCTTAAACTGTGTTCCGAAGATGAACGGAGGTCTTACGGGCTTAGAACGACATGAGGGTGAGTCATTAATGACATTATTTTCATTTTTGGGTGAACTAACCCTTTAAGTTTATCAAGCGACGAGAATACTTTTTGTGCGACTTTATTCAACTATTAATTTTATTCTGTGTGGGCCTCTGAGTGAGTTCACGTAGTGTAACAGCACTTCTGGGTCGTACGTCAGAACGTAGGCTCACTATTGGCCGACGCTGGTCATGTGTGTGATGCTGGCTAATAGTGAGCTTACGTTCTGACGTACGACCCAGAAGCGCTGCGCTGTAACACTACGTTAACTCACTCAGAGGCCCACACAGAATAAAATTAATAGTTGTTGTTTTTTTTCTTTCTAACTTTCTGGGCCGACAAGTTTCAATTACAATAGAAGCCTATGGAGGAGTGATCATTCAGATTTACGCAAAAATATCTTAATTTGTGTTCGGAAGATGAACGAAAGTCTTATGGGGTTGGAACAACATGAGGGAGAGTAATTACTGACAGAATTTACATTTTTGGGTGAACTATCCCTTTAAGAACATTAGATATAAATGGGAAGCCTAAGGAGGACATGGTGTATGGGCATTTGTGCCTCTGTTAAATGTTGTGAATAAAGTGATGTTTCCAGGCGGTGGAGGAGACGTATTGCAACAGTAAATGTGTTCAGTGTGAAGAGTGATGACACTTACTTGAATCCGCACATGCTCAGTAGTGTTCTCTCTCTGCCTGAGAAAACAGAAATAAGCATTTTACTTTGCAAGACTTTTTTTTTAAAGTCAATGTTTGGATGCATTTTTCATTTAAACATATAGTAATAATACATTTATAGAATAATAAATTCATCCCAGTCTCCCATGCTATGCAGTCGATCCTGAAAGCTTTTGCATTGCAAATCATAAATGACCAAAGAATGCATGCTGTAAAAGATCAGGCCAATAAAGAATAATTATTTTCAATTATTCTTTATATAAATACTTGAGTCATGGGAACTTTAAAAGACGATGCAATTTATTATTTAAAATAATGTGAAAGATTATTATAATATAAACCTTTATATTTATATATGTGACCCTGGACCTTATGGTCAACCAGTCACATGGGTCAATTTTTTTAATTGAATGAATGAAATTTATACATAATCTGAAATCTGAATAAATAAGCTTTCCATTGATGTATGATTTGTTATGAAAGGTTATGATTTGGCCGAGATACAAATCTGGAATCTGAGGGTACAAAAAAAATCGAAACATTGAGAAAATCTCCTTTAAAGTTGTGCATTTATGTTCACGATTGTGCAGCATTCACTCACAAAAATAAATGTTTTATATATTTACGGTAGGAAATTTACAAAACATCTGAACATGATCTTTACTTAATATCCTAATGATTTTTGCCATAAAAGAAAAATCGATAATTTTGACTACAATGTATTGTTGGCTATTGCTACAAATATACCCGTGCGACTCGTGACTGGTTTTGTGATCCAGGGTCACATATAGTTTTATGCCAGTGCATATTGGACATCCAAAATAGTCTGTCTGAACAAAACTTTTGTTAACTGTATGAGATCACCAATACTAGAAAAGGTGTATGAAGAAACAGCTTCAAAATCCTGAAGCTCATTAAAACACTGAGAAAGATATTATATAGAATAGATCACAGATCGAAATAAAATTAGATCTGTATATACTATAATCACAAGACACACTGAATATGCAGGCAGCCTACACTGTAAAAAAAATAATCCTGTAAAAAAACGGTAAACTACTGACAGCTGTGGTTGCCAGCATCATACCGTAAAAATACGGTGTGTTACTGTTTTTGAAATTAACAGCTAAACACTGTTTGTTCAGCTACAGTATAAAACGGTAATTTAACAGTATATAGCTGTAGCTGACAAAACGGTATTTAGCTGTTAATTTCAAAAACAGTAACACACCGTATTTTACGGTATGATGCTGGCAAGTGGCAACCACAGCTTTTTTTAACAGGATTATTTTTTTACATTATATGATTCTCCTTTAGACTTTGCATAAGACACATTTCTTTTAATGAGTTAGTTTTTAATGTTACATGCCAGACTGCATCGACTCCTCTCGCTGTTCTTTACCAAAGTCCCTTTCAGCAGGAGAGTCATTTCACTTTGAAACTGTTTCATTCGTGCAATTACAGCTCCTATCTCTGTGGGGAAACTTCAAATTCGGGACATTTCTTATATATTCAGGGTTATGTGCAGCTAAATACTCATCTGGAGATTGAACAGGCCTAATCTTAGCAACCTAAACACATGATTTTGGCTCTCATGACTGTAGTCAGCAACAATGACAGTCTCAAGATCCTGTATATAAATGGCCTTTTCACAACAATCTAATACTTCAGAAAAGCCAGCTCTCTTAAAACTAAACATACTTTTGGGCGTTGATGTGGATCCACCATGAAACTATCATTAGCTCCTAAGACACCAGACACATATGTTCTTTGGTTATGCAAAAGAAAGCATGGCATTTATTTGGACATTAATTATTAACACTCTTTGTATTGCAACTGAATCGGCAGTTTAGCAACTTCAACAACCTCATGAAAACAAAACTAACAATCAGTTCTACACTGTAAAATGAAAGCGTTATGAGTGCAAAAGCTCAACAGCTAAAGCCTGATATAAGCCAAGATTAGAGAACAGAAAACACACATCGTGACCTTAAATGCTTTGGATATAATCATCTTATAAGTGCATAAACATGTTCATTTGTTCAGACAACGCTGTGTCACTAAACCAAGGCTGCTCATGCTTTCACAGGGGACAAGCGTGATGAATGTTGCTTTATCAAACCCTTTCTAAATAGCCACTGTTGACTCGGTTAACCATAAAGGGCAAAGCAGAATGGACTTTTGTATGAATTTACGTAACAAAATGGGAAGAAATAAAAGCAGAGCGGTACCGTAGTTTCACTTCTTCCTACACTGTCACACAGAGAGCGACGGACACAGAAACCGAGAGGGATTTAGAAGAACAGACGCGCACAAGAAGCTCGAGAAATTATGTGGAATCTGGAGCCGGACGAAAGGATTTCAGGTTGGATATATTTTTTATCCTTTTAAAATTTTCATTCTAAACTATAAAAAGTGTATTTTATTCTATACTGGATAAGCTGGGTAATTAAATATATTAGCAGTAACGGATCATATGAACATGGCAGAGCAATGTAGGAAATTAATTACTTGTTCATACAAAAACATTTGACCGAAAAATATCATAAATTACTAATTTTACAGTTATCCCTGATAATAACATCACACACAACTTCAATAAAAAAGCATTCAGAATACTTTTTTTTTTGTTTTTTGATTAATATGGCTGCCTTTTAATTACATGAAACGCATGAATAATCTGAAAAATATTGTCTTCTTAGAGTCTGAGGATGAGAACGCCCTGTCTTCAGAAGATGAACGAGACATTGAGGTAATCTCTGCTTAAGTAAAGCTGGCTTTGTTCAGAATACATATGATAGCACTCCTTATGGCACAGTATATACACTTTTTACAGCAGCATGCAACCGGCAAACATGTTTTAAACCATGCTTAATTGAGCTAGCGGTGTCCTGGCCGAGCAGATTGCATTGTGGGATACGGTTTACTGCAGAATGCTGCACACATTTTGGCAAAAGTAGCAGATCTGCTGTCCCAGAACATTTGCATGCTACAATATTCCTACTGCATATTATAGACACAATAAGATGCAACTACCTTAATAACATCGCAAATATGAGAAATAAAATTGCAATTGTTGGAGAGAGTCACAAATCCAATGTGAAGTTGCACTGTTTTTGAACACAGCCAATGATTCTCTGCACACAGAGTCGTTGCTTCACCCATATTTTTTGTAATAAAATTGTGCAATTTTTTTTCACAATAAATTACTATCATTGTGTAATCTGCTATACAGTGCGAGATTCTGGAGAAAGAGCGAGATGAGGCGAATGAAAAGCTGTCAAGGATGGAGGAGGGTGAGTTTTAGCATTACAATACCCTCATATATCAACTCATCTACTGCGAGAAAAACATTTATGGCTAAAGGTCCGTGCACACTGAGTCCGAAATTTTCGTATGTTTTTTGTATTCGTGATTAGGTGGCTCTGAATTGTCAAAACGCCATTCAAACACCATTAAAACGGCTTGCTACGAATGCGAAAAATGCGACGAAAGTTTCGGAGGCAGTGTGTAAGCATGATTGACATAACGTGAGGTCGTATTTATTTTTTTAACGTGCGAAAATTTCGGACGCAAATTTCGGACTCAGTGTGCAAGGGCCTTAAACCTTAACCTTAATTAACATAATGCAACAAACTACTTGAAGTGTCTCTGAAAACGTGCTAACTTGCTTTCTTTAACTTTCAGCCTCTTCTCAGCTGCTCAAGGAGCTGGATGTTTTAGAGATGCAGTTTCAGATCGAGCGGTCCTGCCGGGAGACCGCAGAGGCCTTAGCGCTGAAGGTATAGAGACACTTCCCTTTTCCTGCAAGTCTAACAGCTTGTATTTGTTCTGTTGAGTATTTTCACATCCCCCATATCGGTTACAAGCTTTATCATGTTCTCCAAACTGAGTCATTTATCCCACACTCTTTATTGGCATTGATGGTTCCATGAAGAACCGTTAACATCCATGGAATCTTTCCATTCCACACTGAAGGTTCTTTAGAATGTTCTTCACATTAAGAAAAACGGGTTCTTTTAAGAGCGGATCACTAAAAGGTTCTTTGGGGAACCAAAAATCACTGCAAAAACACCCTTTTTGAACCTTTATTTTTAAGAGTGAAACTGAGTTAAACTCAAGGAAAGGTTATGGACCTTTAAAGTCCCCCTGTAGTCAATAATTGTATCCCTTAAAACTCATCTTCGATCACCGAAATTACATATTTAAAAGTTTTTTCCTTGAAAAAATTATTCATGCCTTAAAACAGCTTGAATGTAACTCAACACCCTTGCCTCATTTAGTATACCTGGTTCTATGAATATACAAATGAGCCCCGCCTCCACTCACTCACTCAGCTCAGAGATCCACTGGTTGACGGTCACACGTTGATCTGATTGGTTACAAGGTAGTTTGTGACGTCAGAAACACCGGCGATTTCAAACCGTGTTTTTGAGACTGTTCACTGCAGTTTTAAGGAGAAAATACTCAGCAATGCTGTCGACTTATAAATTTACACATGGTTTGTCTTAAAGCAGATTAAAAACACCACATAGACATATAAACATGATTAAAAGCTTGATTCTCACCACAGGGGGACTTTAAATGTCATATATAGGATATTGTTCACATTGGTGCGACTGCGACAAACCTCATATTGAGGCTCAACATGAAAAAAAAAGCAACCCTTTCTCAATCTCTGGGACTTCTGAACCCACAGGTGACAAAAGATTTCAAGGTACTGAAGAGGCAAAGTCAAGCTATCCTTCCCCTGATTCAAGAAAAGCCAGAACACTTTTCCATCCTGAACCTGGACCCCGAGGCTGATCCCAGCTCTGAGCCGGTCCCTGAGGAAGAGTGCGGTGAAGATCCTCTTCTCATGAGTCAGAACCAAATTAGAGGTGGGACCCCTAGCCTCGCTTCTATATAACACCAGCCGCGAAAGTGGTTGAAAAATGCATTCCCATAAGCCTTGTCCAATCTGTTTGTTATTACAGAACTACAGTCATCTGTGGACCGGTTACTCGGGGAGAAATTTCAGCTCAGTGAACAGGTGGAGCTTCTTAAGAAAGAGAAGGAAGATTTGAAGGAAAAGGTATAATAGTGCCTGCAAATGGGACCAGACAGATAAAATATGGCCATGTTAGGCATGCAAACAGTTGTGATCATAAATTTACATACACCTTGCGAAATCTACAAAATGTCAATAATTTAACAAAATAATAATTTAATAAAAATTGCTTGCTGTTTTTTATTTTTTTATGTAGTACTACCCTTAATATGCCATTTCAGATTAGAGGTGTTATATGTAGTCCACAAGACAAAATAATAGCCGTCAGACGAATTTATAAAAATTACCCTGTTAAAACGTTTGTGTTACGGTCGTCAACTGGATAAATACTTATTTTTTTGCTTTGTTTTGTTTTGTGATAGCCATTTTTATGACCCCCCTATTATTTTGTTAAAATAATAGGTGCAAAATCTGCAAGGTGTATGTAATTTTATGACTCCAATTGTTGAGCATTTTGACCAAATGATGAACAATTTGCCTCAAAAATCAATATTAATGCTTTTTTTGGGGGGGTGGGGATCTTGTCAAAACCCTACTTTCATTAAATGTGAACTGAAATCCTAAAACTTTGAATTTCATTAAACTTCAAACTTTGTTTCTGCTCTTAAGCTGCTGTTGGAGGTCGGGGAGAAAGAGGCTCTTCTGAGGAAGTTCAGTAAGCAGAGCAGAACTGTGAATAAAATGAAGAGAGGTGAGTCCGCCGGATATGTTTTCCCACTGATGAGGAGCACGTACTGAACGACAGACTGACTGTAGTTTCTCGCTCCTCAGTGTCCCTGCTGGTTACAGAAGAGTTTTCAGAGATGTCTCAGAAGCTCGAAATGGAGCAAGGACTCAGGCAGCATGCTGAAGTTTTTGCACACCAGGTACTATTTGAACTGGAGAAATCTGATATAATCTAATTTGACAAAACTTCAAGATCAAGGATGACTGAAGTTAGACAGGTAGCACAACATAGACACAAAGAAACTATGGTAGCTGCCTCATTGCCCAATCATTCACTGTCACACACACACACACACACACACACACACACACACACACACACACACCTTTTAATTGAGTCCCCCTGTGGTGAAAATCAAGCTAATAATCATGTTATATCTGTGTGGTGTTTTTAATGCTTTAAACCAAACCATGTGCAAATTAATTTAAAACTGCAGTGAACCAAAGACAGTCTCAAAAACACGGTTTGAAATCGCCAGTGTTTCTGACATCACAAACAACCTTGTAACCAATCATAAATTATTGACTACAAGGGAGGCCATGTTGCCAAAATGCCAGCAAATCAGCTCCAGCAATTCGCTCACTTGAGAAGCCGTATAACATCTGGAAAATGTATTTTAACATAGCATCTAATGAAGAGGTTTGATCAAGTTTAGGACGCTCTGACATACGAGGTCTGCTGTCAAAGACTTTGAGCCACACATATTTAATCTTTGACTGAATTGAAAACGAGGCTGCAGGACTTAAAATGTAATTTAACAACAACAACAACAAAAATCAGTAAAAGTGTCGTCCACTTGTAATCCACTCGATCAAAACGCATCTTGAGACCAGGTGTGAACAAGGCTTTACAAACACACTGTGGTGCGGGTGAACCCAGCAGATAACTCATTGTTAATGCACTTAAAACACAATATTTTACAATATATGGTTTTATGAAGCAACAAACAATAATGGAGAGAATTACTTACATCTGTCAGTTCCTCACACAGTGACAGGTACAAAAACAGCACTTTCTAGTCATAGGCTATATATAGTGACTAGAATATAGTAGTCTATATATTTCAGTTGACTTGTTGTGTGGTTTATAAATACGCCTAGACTTTGATTTAAGCTCTGTGTAGATTAAATTCCACTTCGATTATGTAAACAAGATCCCCATGCATGTAAATATGTAATTAAGATGACGATAATGCTTGTAATAATTCAAATGTCACACTCCCGATAACCGCCTCATCATTTTGACCGTTACATCGCGGATATCACATTATCATCTGTTAAGACCCTAATTTTGCAGCAGAAAAGAAGAAAACCTTCTTGGCGCGAGCCGCGAGCTTGTAACGTATGTTTCACGCGACTAACAGGAAGCGTAAGACATTATATATTATTAGCCTACTGTGTGTACATTTAACACTAGCAATAGGCTACTTTGTATTAAATTACCTTTACGTCAAATTACAAAAAAAATAGTTACCTGTGTGACTGTGGGCGTGACGGTAAAGTTGACATCTCTCTTCATACTGTTTGTTATCAATCTCTCTATATTTTTTTCCCCTCCTTTTGAAAGTTGTGAAAACACTTTTGTGGAGTTTTTCTTTTGCTATTTGAGGTAATGGGAAGACAAAAAAATAGGCCTATATATTTAATGTAGCAGTGACCGCTAGAAGTTTACGCTGTGACGACTTCCGCTTCTGAGAAATGCGGAAATGTGAAAAAGGCCAATCGTCTAATGTCAATTCTAATGTCAATAGGTAGCGATGTGATTGTGCATAGGTCAAGTCACTTATCAAGTAGATTTATGTTGGTGAATGCGATGATTTCACTTAAACATGAGCGAAATTTGCGCGGGGAACTTTTTCACTCATCTCACCCAAAACGAGTTGCATGACTTCCAGTTTAGGTCTTTTGTATGTGCTTCATTACATATAGAGCTGTTTTTCCTCAAGATGCTTTCAAAGGAGCGACCAAATATGAGAATAACCAAAGTATGCCGCACATTGATATCTAAAAGTTTTCTAACGTTTAGCTTCAAAATGTAATAAAATGAAAACAATAAAAACTAACTAGCTAGGTTAGCTAATTACCTTAAAAGTCCATAGATATCGCTTTCCATATGCTGTTAACTTAACACTTTCTCAGACAATCGGACGCATCAAGACCTGCTTTCCTCTTGACGTTCGACATAAAGCCTATGAGACTGGATTTTGCTGTGCAATTTCACCACACAGCAGTAAATGTGATCACACCTTAACTCTTAACTCTGACTTTATTCATGTTTTTAGAGGCAAAGTTTATTTATAGTTGGCTATATAGCACTTTCATACGCGGTAGGCCTAATATAAAGTTCTTTACATAAAAGGACTTCAAAATTATCACAAAATAGCAAATCATAACAGATGCGTAAGAAATAAAGTAGAAAATAAAATGTATTTAAAAAAAGGTGTAGCAGATACTGACAAGATATGATCATTTAACATAAACAATTGAATCACGTTTACCGAATATCTGTTTTCCAGACAGGACATAAATACACACTTCTCTCGCTCAGAGGCCTAAGACAACTCGGCAACATCTGAATCAATAGACAGTAGATGGGAGGAAGTGCAGTGTCTTCCGATTTAGTCGAGTGTGTACAAGGGCCATGGGAGTTT